>NC_142147.1:58237818-58548469 GCF_024610735.1 Ursus americanus
TCTTTTTCTAGCTCCTTTAGGTGTAAGGTTAGGTTGTTTGAGATTTTTCTTGCTGCTTGAGGTAGGCCTGTATTGTTATAAAATTCCCAATTAGGACAGCTTTTGCTGCATCCCAAAGATTTTGGACCATTGCATTTTCATTTTCATTTGTCTCCATGTATTTTGTTATTTCTTCTTTGATTTCTTGGTTGACTGATTCATCACTTAGTAGGATGTTATTTAACCTCCATGTATTTGTGGGGTTTTTTGTTTTTGTTTTAAGATTTTATTTATTCATTTGAGAGAGAGAGCACAAGCAGGGGGAGAGGCAGAGGGAAAGGAAGAAGCAGATTCCCCGTTGAGCTGGGAGCCCGACATGGGACTCATTCCCAGGACCTGGAGATCATGACCTGAGCTGAAGGCAGACGCTCAACCATCTGAGCCACTCATTTGTGGCTTTACAGACTTTTTCTGTATTTGTGTTCTCATATTTGTGTTCTTTACAGATATTTTCTTGTGGTTTATTCCTAGTTTCATAGCATTGTGGTCAGAAAAGATGCATGGTATGACTTTCTGAATTTGTTGAGACTTGCTTTGTGGCCTAACATCATCTATTCTGGATAGCGTTCAACACGCACTTGAGAAGAATGTATATTCCGTTGTTTCAGGATGGGATGTTCTGAATATATGTTAGATACATCTGGTCCAACATGTCATTCAAAGTCACTGGTTCCTTGCTGACCGTTTGGATGATCTGTCCATCAATGTAATTAGGGTGTTAAAGTCCCCTACTATTATTGTATTACTATCAATTACTCCCTTCATGTTTGCTATTGGCTGCTTTATGTATTTGGGTGTTAACATGTTGGGTTCATAAATAATTAAAATTATTATATCTTGTTGGATTGTTCTCTTTATAATTATACAATGCCCTGCTTTGTTTCATTACAGTCTTTGTTTTAAAGCCTATTTTGTCCGACATAAGTATTGGTACCCTGGCTTTCTTTTCATTTCCATTTACATCATGAGTGCTTTTCCATCCCTTCCCTTTCAATCTGCATGTATTTTTGGGTCATAAGTAAGTCTCTTGTAGGCAGTATATAGATGGGTCTTGCTTTTTTACCCACTCCATCATCCTATGTCTTTTGACTGAAGCATTTGGTCTATTTACATTCAAAGTAATTGTTGATAGGTATGTACTTACTGCCATTTTGTTACTTGTCTTGTGATTATTTTTGCAGTTCTTCTCTGTTCCTTTCTTCCCTTGCTTTCTGCTCTCATTGTTTTCTGGCTATCCTTAGTGATATACTCAGATTTCTCCCCCCTTCCTTTTTTTGCATATCTATTACTGGTTTTTGATTTGTGGTTTCCATTAGGTTTGTATATAATATCTTATGCATATAACAGTCTATATTAAGCTGACAGTCACAAGTGTGAACCCATTCTTTAATCCTCTTCCCCCACCCCACATTTTAAGTCTGTGGTGTTGTACTTTACATCCTTTTGTGAATCCCTTCAGCAATTTTTATAGATATACTTAATTTTACTGTGTTTGATCTTCCTACTTTTCTTACTCCTGTTTAGTCTTTCCTTTCCACTTAAAGAGTCCCTTTTAACATTTCTTGTAGGGCTGGTTCAGTGGTCGTTTATTCCTTATGAAGAAAAGGCTCTGTAGTGTCCTGCAGTGCAATGTTGCCTTTTCACCAGAACCTGGTGCTACAGCGGTGTCCCCTATGTGTGTTATGTGCACCCTACTGTTATGGCTGAGCCACTTTTGCCTTCAGTTCAGTAATTTGCAATGGCGCTCTGCCTGTTGTGGGCAGGGTTTGGTACCTGTATTGTTAATGGGGCAGTCGGGGGCCACCCCTGGGCTTGAGTTGAGTCAGACCAGGCATTTGACAGAGCTGCAGTCACACTGAACAGCAGGGCACTCTGTGTTGTCCTGAGAGGACTTCGCTGGTGGGCATAGCCTGCAATTAGCCCAATGTCTGCTCCCAACCCAGTGCTGGGGCTGCAGTCAAACTGTTGTGTGTGGTTATCTTCCCTTCTCCCCAGGACTGAAGTCACTTTGCAGTAGTGCTGGCCCCTGTCCAGACTCCTTGCACACTGCCATGCTCGTAGCGCCTCTTTTGACAGAGTGCTGCAGAAGGGGTGTTGGAGGGGTAGGTCTGCTGGAGAACACGAGCATGTTAGCAAGGTACGTGATGTTCTGCTTCTGGGAGAGGACCTGAAGTCACACTGGAGAACTCCTGCAGAGTGGGGTCCACAGGAGAGCATGACACCCATGGTACTAGCAAGGTTTTCACTGGTCTGCTATGGCAGGGGACATACAGTCACTTTGGACGGACTCCAGTAAGGCTGGATTAGAGACGGTGGGGTGTGCCAGTGGCAAGTAAATGAAGAGAGTTCATTCTGCGGTAGTTCCTGCAGGTGTCCATGTATCTAGCCTAGGGGTGCAGGGGAAGGAAATGGCATCTGACAACTCCTTTATTCTTGGAGAAGTCTCCTTAAAATCCCTGCCCCTCCAGCACATGTTCTGAAACAAGCAAATAAATCTCCTTTCAGTTTCCATCAAGCATTTTTCAAGCTGCTGCTTCTATGCTGTATCTCAGTGGGGCTGTTTTTATGCTGTCTCTTTAAGGTCAGGGACTGTTTCCTATCTCCCTCCAAGGCCACTGAGTTTTAAAGTTTTAGGTGTTAAGCATTCCTGATTTTAAGAATTCAAGAAGTTAAGCCTTTCTGGTTTTCAAAGCCAAATATTATGGGTATTAGTTTTCCTACTGTGGGTTCCTGGTGTCCAGGGTACCTGGTGTGGGGTCTGCTCCTCTTCCTTCTCTGTGCCTGCAGTGTCCCTCCCTCCTATAGTCACTCAGGTTGTGACCTTGAGGTCAAGGTATCGAGCTCCATGTCAGGCTCCGCACTCAGCACAGAGTCTGCTTGAGATTCTCTCTCCCTCTCCCTCTCGCCCCTCCCACTTGTATGTGGTTTCTCTTTCACTTATCTCTCAAATAAATAAATGAATCTTCAGGAAAATTAAAAATAAAAATTTTAAAGAGTTTTTGAAGGCTTATTCTTATGTACAAATACATTTAGCATTCTTACATCTTCTTGATTAAATTACTTATCTAATATTTTAAATGTCCCTATGTTATCTTTGGTAATACTACTTTCTCTGAAGCTGACAATTTCTTATATTAATATAATCACTCCAACCCTCTTATTAGTATTTGTGTCTTATTTCATTCCATTCCTTTTAGCTTTTCTCTATTTTTGTAATGAAGGCTCATTTATTACAGACTGCACAGACTTTGCCTATGTATTTAACACAGTCTGACAATCTCTCTTTATAATTACACTATATAAAACATTTAAAGTAAAAAACTGAACAGAATTGTGGGTACAAATGTGTAAATTACTTGCTCTTGCCTATCCTCTCAGAAAGAGATAAATCAAACAAAAAATAAGCATACAGGTGATATTAAGAATACAATATTCAAAAAAGAATGTAACGTTCACAAGACATTCACCTTGGTTTTACATCACTGAACATTTAAACACTTACATTCACTAAGGCAAAAATAAATCAGATTAAATACAGGTTAAAAGTTTTCTGAATTCTCAATGGACATAGGTATATATTTATTTACTAGGTCAGTGTGATAGTGACATACACTGTGACAAGATATACAAGATATACAAGATAGTGACAAGAAATACATATTTGATCTTCGTCCCTGTTTCTGGCACAGAGCTCCCAAAACTGCTGGTATTTCCTAAGTGATGAGGAAAAGATGTCTTTTCTTTTGTTAATGAGGTGACTTTAGGAAGGCATTTAAGGAGGAGGGTTGGTTGCCAGGAGAATCAACCATGTGATTGGAGGGTTGAAACTATTAGTCCTACCCCCTGACCTCTGGAGAGAGCTGAATGGTTAGGGACTGAGTTCAATCAATCACTAACAGCTGATGATTTAATCAATCGTGCCCATATAATACAGCTTCCATAAAGCCCCAAAACCACCCCCAAAGGGTTCAAAGAGCTTCTGGTTGGTGAATGAGTAGAGATTCAGGGAGAGCAGTGCATTAGGAAAGAGCATGGAAGCTCTGTGCCCTTTCCCCATACCTTGCCTTATGCATCTCTTCATATGGCTGTTTCTGAATTATATTCTTTTATAATATATCATTAATCTATTAAGTAAAAGGTTTCCCTGAGTTCTGTGAGCCACTCTAGTAAATTAATCAAAACCAAGGAGGGGCGTCATTAGAACCTCCAATCTATAGCCAGTTGGTCAGAAACATAGGTGACAACATGGATGTGTGACTGGTGTCTGAAGGGGGAAGGGCAGACAGTCTTACAGGACTAAACACTTAACCTGTGAGATCTGATGGTATTTCCCGGTAAATAGTGTCAGATTTGAACTGAACTGTAGGATACCCAGGTGGGTCAGAGAATTGCGACCTGGTGTGGGGTAAACCCACCCCTACACACTGGAATTGGTGTGGTCATAATCTTACACAGAGTTTCACAAATAGGGCTCCATAAGAGAATTGGTTCCTACATAAAATAATTTCAGTGAATACTGTCTTAAAAACCCCATGGAGGGGGGGGAGCATGGAAGGGGAGGCCTGAGTGGCTCAGTTAAGCATCTACCTTGGGCTCAGGTCAAGATCCCAGGGTCCTGGGACTGAATCGCACCTGGGCTCCTTGCTCAGTGGGGAGCCTGCTTCTCCCTCTGCCTGCTGCTCACCATGCTTGTGCGCTCTCTCTGACAAATAAATAAATAAACCTTAAAAACAGCAACAACAACATGGAAGGTACATGCCTAGGAGCAGTCTAAATGCATGGAAGAAAAATCAACTCATTAACTATAATGGATTCTTCAGGACATAAATGCTTAATTCTCTCATGAAATCAATCTGACAGGGGATACAAAGTGAGAATAATCTAGGAATTTAGATATTCCAAACTTTTTTCACTGGCTGTTTTGCAGTTCAAGAAGGAAACCAGAATCTATATCCCAAAATATGAATCTCTGACAAAAAAATTATTTTGAGCTGAAGACAATCATGAAACAGCAAACACAGAAAAAATCTCCCTTTTCTTCCCAAAAGCAGGATATAAATTCTCCATTTACTGGAGATAGATCCTTACCAGACCAAAGACTGGCACCAAAGGAATCTGCAAACAAATCACACATCAGTTTCCTCCCATGTGTTTACCTTCCCACAGTCTCCTACCTTTGGAAATCTAACACAACTTTTCTTCCTGTCATTTCTCGATAAACTTATTGTTCTTTGTTGAAAATGCTCTATCAACTGGAATTCTGAGCCACCATTTTGAGTTACTTTTGATTTAGGTTTCTCCCATCTGTGTTGCATACATCAATAAACTATCTTTCTCTTGTTAGTTTCTTGAGTCCCAGCCAATAATATGTAAACCTGTCTTATACGCTGAAACTAATGTAACTTTGTGTGTCAATTATACTTCCATTAAAAGAAAAAGAATCCAAGCTAAGATGGTTACAGTTTTGCTTCCACTACACTCATAAAAATCACATATAGGGCATGTGAGCAGAAACACCTCTTATGTTGTAACAACTTATAATATGAGGAATGCTTTGGTAGGAACTTCCTGTGAGGCAATATGCCCCCAAAGAGTTTGTCCATGGAAAATTTAAGTCAAAAACATAAAGAGGCTGGGACAATCTATCATATGGTATTTGAGGTATTTTGTCTTGTTAAGACTGAGTGAAGTGGAATCACTCTTAGCACTGGAGGAGCTTTTCAACGTGTGTTTCCCTTAGGCCAGGGTGTTCAAAAGTGAAGGTGAGGTCATCAGACAGTAGCGATTTTACAGCACCCCGACCTTGGTGGGTCACCATCCCATACCAGGATCCTCATGCCCTACAGCCTTCTCTTCATGCAGACACTGGGCAGAATCCTTTCAAATGCCAGGACTCCATCTTTCTGGTGGGAAGTGCCAGGAATGCCCACGCTTTCTCCCCTACCGCCCCCCCTCCGCCCCACAACAGTCCTCCCCTTTCACACCAGGGGCCATTTAAAATAACATACTTATGGGGCACCTGGCTGGCTCAGTCAGTGGAGCACAGGGCTCTTGATCTTGGGGTTGTAAGCTCCAGCCCTATGTTGGGTGTAGAGATTTAAAATCTTTAAAAATTAAAATAAAATAAAATAACTGCTACCCCTAAATCTGATCTCCAGGCCCTGACCTAGTCCAGACCACTATTCTCACCCTGTGGATATCTCCAACTCAGCCGGTTCTCCCTGAACCCTCTACCTTCCATCCCAGATCCCCATGTGACACTTCTATCCCGAGACATCTCAGAATCAACCATGTCCAAAACTCAACTTATTATCCCTCTGAAACCTCCCTACATCGACTTCCCGATTTCCATTTTCAAGACGTCCATGAAAAACGGAAGAGCAAAAATTAAAGACTTGGTTTTTCACTCTTTACTCTCAATCACACCCACATGGGATGCAGCAGTAACTACGGTTGGTTATATCTTTAAAATCTATCCAGAATCTGACCACTTCTTCCCTGTCTTCTGGCACTACTCTGGTTCACCCACCATCAGAACATTTTTGGGAGTCCGCTGCACTAGCCTACTTAATGGTCTCCAAGAATCCACATTCGTATACCACGCCCCCAACTAATCTGTTTTGCTCTGCGGAAAAATGTGGCTATCTTTTTAGTCCCCACTCATATCAAGTCCTTCTTCTATTCAAAACCCCTATAGCTCCCAGAGTCCTCATAATGCGAGTACAACTTCTCAGGAAAGGCGTGCCGCCGCCTCACGCTCTCTGTCCCCTGAGGTCAGAATCCCCCGCCTCAGGCGCCCCTCCAGCCTTTGCACCAGCCGGCCCCTCACTCACCGGGACCCCGCCCGCCGGCGCCTCCGTGTCCGGAGCACCCGGGCCTGGCTCAAGCCTTTAGGGTTTGGATGTGGGGAGGGCGGGGGGACGAGCGTTTACCTGAGCCGGGTCCGTGGGCGCGGCCGCCGCCATCGGATTCGGTGGGAGGAGCGGGGGCCCGGAGAGGTCCAGGTCTAGGTCGGAGACGCAAACACGGCCGTCCCAAGTCTCGCCCCAGCCGCTGGGCCACGGTGCGCGCCGCCAACACCGAGCCTCCGACTAGCCTCAGTGAAACGGAGACGACCCCCACCCCGCCCACCTCCGGCCTAAGCAAGCAATCAAAAGCTCCGGCTTGCGTAGATCCTGGCCAATGCAAGGAGGATGCCGGAAGTCCCGCCCAGCCGCCTTTCGCACTCATGGAAACGCCCCCCTCCTGGGCCTTCATTGGACTGCGGCGCTTAAGCTTCTGGGTAATGTAGTTCTTTATGAGCTATAGGTACCGGTAAGTGGCCCTGCGCGGAGGTTCCTGGGAAAAGCAAGGGACCACGGCGAAGGGCGTGGTCAGTGGTACGCCCTACTCCTCGAGGATTCGGTGGGACTTCTCTCCTCCTTAGAGACCCGCATCCAGATTTCGTGAAGTGTACTGTGGACCAATCACAGATATGTTTGTAGACATTGTACTATTTCACATGTTCCCCAAAGCTACAAAATCAAATGGACACACACCACCATTAAGTCCACTCGTATCTGGGAGCTAATAACAATTACCTTGCTGGTTTTTAAATAACATATTGAACGCGTTTTAAGATCAGTTTTGCAAACTTCAGTTCTGGTTAGGGACAAGAGAGAAAAGACTCCAGACAAGGCTATGGAGTGGAAGGGAAAAAAAGGATGTTGAGCACCCATGAAGTCAGTGGACAAATTTCCTCAAACTTTTCTCCTGCTTGTATAATCAGTAACTGTATCAACCCAGCAAGGGGCACTTTTTTTCCCAGATAATATTTCTTATTCCATATCCTAAGATAGGTAGAATTACTTTTAAGATCTGAGACCTCTCTGAAAAGGATCACAACCATTTGAATGCCATTTTCTCCTGTACAGTGTCTGTCATTGTCAAATGTTTGAGACACCATGAGGTCATGTCGTGTTATTTTATTTTTTTATTAAAGATTTTATTTGTGGTGCCAGGATGGCTCAGTTGGTTGGGTGTCTGCCTTGGGCTTAGGTGGTGATCCCCGGGTCCTGGGATCCAGCCCTGCATCAGGCTCCCTGCTTAAGGAGGAATCTGCTCCTCCCTCTCCATCTGCCCCCCACTTGTGCTTTCTCTCTAGCACTCTTTCTCTAATAAATAAATAAATCTTAAAAAAAAAAAAAAAAAGATTGCTGCTCAAACACAAAGCGGGTTCCTGACTTTAAAAAAAAAAAAGGATTTTATTTACTTATATGAGAGATAGAGTGAGAGAGCAGGAGGAGGAACAGAGGGAGAGGGACAAGCCGACTCCATGCTGAGTGCAGGGTTCACTCCCAGGACCCCAAAATCATGACTTGAGCTGAAGGCAGACGCTTAACTGGCTGAGCCGCCCAGGTGCCCCTCACGTGTTATTTTAGGTAGGTTTCAGCAGAGAGTTGAGATTATCATTGAAAAAATTTCTGAGTCCTGAAGTATGAGAAATGAAAGAATGAAGCTCAGCACATAGCTGTATTGGAATCTTGACCACAGTCAAAGCTTTGTCTACAGGCCCTCCTGCTCCTCCTCCCTGTCCCCGTCCTCCTGCTGCTTCTTCTCTTTTTCCATTCCTGGAAACATGGAGCAATTGGAGGAAGAGATAAAGAGGGTATTTAGACAAGGTCAGAATGGTAAAAATCAATAGCAAAACTTGTTGTCAGGGAAATTCAATGCTCTCATATATATGTTCAATGAGCAACTACTAGGTTTTAGGCACTGTCTTAATTGCATGAGGCACATCATGATAGGGGTTTCCAGGAGTTCTCTATGATATAGGACATGTCCTACCTTTAATGATTTTTGTTCTGCATTCTTCATTGACACTGTCAGGATGCCTGAAGTGTTTTATATTCAGCTTTTCTCAATAAACTACCAAAATTCAGCAGTTAGA
This sequence comes from Ursus americanus, assembly GCF_024610735.1. NCBI lineage: Eukaryota > Metazoa > Chordata > Mammalia > Carnivora > Ursidae > Ursus > Ursus americanus. Next base: position 58,246,787 of record NC_142147.1, read on the forward strand.
TCTATTTTCCCACCACTGTAATTGACACTACACTCAGTTAAGTCACAACACTATTGAGGTGCCTGGGTGGCTCAGTCGGTTAAGCATCTGCCTTCGGCTCAGGTCATGAACCCAGGGGCCTGGGATCGAGCCCCACGTTGGGCTATCTGCTCAGCAGGAAGCCTCCTTCTCCCTCTCCCTCTGCCTTCCGCTCTCCCTGCATGTGCTCTCTCTCTGTCAAATAAATAAACAAATAAATAAAATCTTAAAATAAATGACAACACTAGTTGAAAATCATATCTCTACAAATAAAGATCAAGACAATTCCTGGAGCACCTGCCTGGCTCAGTCTGTAGAGCACGTGACTCTTGATCTCAGGATCATGATTTCAAGCCCACAATGGGTGCAGAGCTTACTTAAAAAACAAAAAACGAAGAGACAATTCCTTATGATTTGTCCTGCAAGATAGGCTAAGGGAAGATCAATAGATGGCATTTAGAATTTGAAATTCTTATTTTTCAAATTCAAGAAAAGAAAAAGTGGGGCACCTGGGTGGCTCAGTCAGTGAAGCATTTGCCTTTGGCTTAGGCCATGATCTCATGGGTCCTGGGCTTGAGCCTGGTGTTGGGCTCCCTGCTCAGCGGGGCGTGGGTTTCTCCCACTCCCTCTGCCCCTTCCACCGTCTGCACTTTCTCACACATGCTCTCTAATAAATAAACAAACAAACAAATAAATAAAATCTTTATTAAAAAAAGAAAGGAAAGACCATCCTTTAAACAAAACGACTTTTAACAACTACTCACAGTTCATTTGAGATACCTATGCATCAATACACATGGCTCTGAATATCAGCCCACTGGAGTCAGCCTTGTTCCAGTAGCACATTTCTTTTTTTTTTTTTTTTTTTAAGATTTTATTTATTTATTTGACGGAGATAGAGACAGCCAGCGAGAGAGGGAACACAAGCAGGGGGAGTGGGAGAGGAAGAAGCAGGCTCATAGGGGAGAAGCCTGATGCGGGGCTCAATCCCATAACGCCGGGATCACGCCCTGAGCCGAAGGCAGACGCTTAACCGCTGTGCCACCCAGGCGCCCCTCCTTCTTTTTTTTTTTTTTTAAAGATTTTATTTATTTATTTGACAGAGAGAGAGAGACAGCCAGCGAGAGAGGGAACACAGGCAGGGGGAGTGGGAGAGGAAGAAGCAGGCTCCCAGCTGAGGAGCCTGATGTGGGGCTCGACCCCATAACGCCGGGATCACGCCCTGAGCCGAAGGCAGACGCTTAACAACTGAGCCACCCAGGCGCCCCCAGTAGCACATTTCTGAAAGCGAGACAATTAGTATCTTTACTGAACTTCTGAAAATCAATCAACCAGTTATAAATCCCAGTCCAGAAAGACAGCCAAGCAGGGACAGTCTCAGGCTCCTAGCCAAAAGCCAATCAGCTAAGTGCCTCACTCCAATGGCCAAGTTTCTGACAGTGAGCTTCTGAACAGTGAAGGTACTCCAGTGATAACAGAGCCAAAAATCTGTCCAGCCCTAAACACTCCCATTTCTGAAAGTCCAGCATTCACTAAATACCAAACTTCCTAATATCCTACATAAGACTAGCTCCATCATGGGACGCCTGGGTGGCTCAGTCAGTTGAGCTTTTGACTTCAGCTCAGGTCACGATCTCAGTGGCATGGGGTTGAGCCCTGTCAGGCTCCCAGCTCAGTGCAAAGTCGGCTTGTCCCTCTCCCTCTGCCAAGCCCCCCCCCCAACCCTCCCCTGCCGCCGGCTTATGCATTCTCTCTCTCTCAAACAAATAAAATCTTAAAAAATAAAAAAGATTAGCTCCATCCTTTGTTCGTGGAGACCGTGTCTTATAAATACGGCTTCCTGTTGCAGGCAAATAAGAGGTTTACCTTTTTTTGCATTAGATATTTCCTATTGCTGCTGTAACAAATTTATTGCTTTAAAACAACAGAAATTTATTCTCTCACAGTTCTGGAAGCCAGGAGTCTGAAATGAATCTTATGAGACTAAAATCAAGGTGTGGGCAGAGTGGTTCCAGGGGAGATTTTTTTCTTTGCCTTTTCCAGCTCCTGGTGGCTGTCCATATTCCTTGCATCAGAATAACCTGCCTTCCTTATCACATTGCCTTCTCCTCTTCCATAGTCAAATGTTCCTCTGTCCCCAACTTTGTGATTATGTTTAGAGCTCACCCAGATTAATCCATCCCAAATTATCATCCCATCGAAAAACTTTTATCTTAATCACATCTGAAAAAAAAATCACATCTGCAAAATTTCTTTTGCCCTACAAGGGAGCCTTTTTCAACCTACCACAGATATCAAGTTAAATTCACTATTTGTTGCAATTGTGTAAGACTTCCAAAGGTTCAACTTCTGTTTATGCTTATGGATATAGTTGTCCTAATAGTAGCTGTTAAATATATTGTCTGTAAATATAAATAAATAGTAGCTGTTAAATATATTATCCCATATTACCAATGGGATACCCAATTGGTAAAATACTAATTTAGACTTCCACTTCAAAACACACACAAATATTAATTTCAGGTGGATAAGGCTTTATGGTACAACAAGAATTACAGCTCTTAAAAGGTCATGGAAGTAGGATGCCTGGGTGGCTCAGAAGCTAAGCATCTTACTCTTGATTTTGGCTCAGGTCATGATCTCAGGGTCGTGAGATACAGCTCCACATCAGGCTCCGCTCTGGGCGTGGAGCCTGCTTAAGATTCTCTCTCTGTCCCTCTGCCCCTGCACCTCCTGCACATTCTCTCTCTCTCTCTCTCTCTCTCTCTCCCTAAGAGAAAAAAGAAAAAAGAAAAACGAAGATCATGGAAGAAATTCCCTTTGTTAAATATACAGAGCAGATTTTGTCAAAGCAGATATAAAACGCATCATCATAAAGATACATCAAAATAAATTCAACTACATTAAATTGAAGGGCTTCTGTTCATTATAAAATATTATAAAAATTGAAATGAAATGCACAGTTAAGGAGACATCTGAATGCTCTATAATGATTTATCATGTAGTATTAGGTGTCCAGGAACTGATCAAAAGAAGGATGAGTGCTCAGGTGTCCTCCCTAAGTCAGTTATACCCTGGAGCCAGGCGTCTTGGTGTCAATGTGTGGAGTTAATGGTTTTGGAAAACACATGATGACCCCGACCAGTCACTCCTTAGATGTTATCTATTGTGCCGGAAGACTCAAAGGAATCATTAACTCCTTGACCTTTACAAGGAGGACCTACATTATAGGTACTACAAGGCATGTGTAGAGTGGGATGCAAGTCCTAGCAACAACAGAAGCAGGAAAAGGAGCAAAAAGCAGTCCTTTATCAGGTCCCTTCAGCTTCCCTATCTCATCATCACATTGCTTCCAATTAATGTATAATTAGAACCACAGGCATCAGTCAAATTCAGATTAACTCTGGCCACAGTGCGCCATAGGCAGGGTTGAGACTTCTGATTGTATCACAAACAAATGCTCTGAAGTCTGAGTGTCTTTGACTCCTGCTGTTAACTTTTCACAGTGGGTCCAACTGTTAATAGGTTTCTTTATCTACTATCAGGTTTGCCAACTGGACTATTATCTATTGTGTCAGGTGTTGTTATAAGTTTTTTGGTTAAAGCAATTGCCTGATCTTTGGTTAAATCCATTATTTCATAAGCTCTTGAGACAGGTCCACAGTCTACCTAATTTTATCAGGACTTATGCATTTCTTACCTAGAAATCATATCTAAAGAAAATTTCCTAATTTCCTACTTTTTTACCCTGAAGTGCAGTCTATACACCAAAGGGAGGTAAGTGTTGGATAGCTTTTCTTTTTCAAGCCATTTTCATAATTTCCTTTAGACAGAGGCATGCCATTTCCCAGTGCCCCTTAGGACGATCTAGGTCTTTTCTCCCGGAGTCAGGTGCGGAATTTGCAACTTCGGTGGTGCACTGGGAAAACTACATTTCCCGGCAAGTCATGCCACGAACACAGCGTGGCTGAGCCAATGAAGGCATTGATAATAGGCGTTTCCTTTTGAGCACAAACGGTCAGGGCGTGACTTCCAGTGTCCTCCGCATGACGGTAGTTTTGGTTGCTCATGGGTCTGTTTCAGTGCAGTCTACACACGCAAGGGATGTAGGGGTGAGAACGAGAGGGAACGGTCCATAAGGCAGAGAGGTGGATCCACGGTTGGGCAACGCCACTGCCGCCTAGGCTGCCCCCACGGGGCGGGGGACGGGACGGGTTAGGGATCCCAGCCTGGGTGTCCCCTCAGTCCACGCAGTCCGATGGGGGCTGGGGCACCCAGGGACCTGGCTCAGGTAAACCATCGTACCCCCAAGTTCTCCCCCTACACAGACCCTAAAGGACCGACCAGGGGGCGCCTGCTTGAGTCCCTGCCGCCCAGGCACCGGTGTCCTGGACAGGTGATGTAGGAAAGATGTTAGGATTTAAACCTGGGGCCAAGAATGAATTCTTGAGATGTCTTTGGTGCAAAAAGGTGGTTGTATTAAAGCATGGGGAAAGGACACGTGGGCAGAAAGAGCTGCACTGTGTTGTGAGGAATGGCCTATTACGAACTTTCCAGTTGGGAGGGGGTTCAAGGCAGTGTAAGTCTCTAAGGAATTTTGGAAGCAAGGTTTCCAGGACCTTAAAGGGGCTAGCTATTGTTGGGAAAGGGTTATTTTACTGTCGAATAAAACTTGAGTCATGAGACCCTTCAGATGTATATCAGTGGCTCATATACTTAGGGGATGATTGCCAATGTGTATCTTGGCGGGGGGGGAGGGTAGAGATGAAGTTTACAAAGGAATTTTTATGTGTAGACTTACAGGATCCTAGGGTTGGGCTAAAGCTACCTGTTGCCCTTAGCAAGGTATTAACATTGAGGCAGTTGAATTCCTAGAGGAACTGTATTCTGCCCATTTCAAGGACTTATCAATGGGGTGTATGTAGATAGTAGGGAAATTAATTTTTCTTCTGCCTTTGTTTCCCACATCATAGGTAGGCACCAGTGGGCACCCCCCACCCCCGTGTGTGAGCGCTAGGCATGCTGGTGTGAAGGAGTGGGCTCCAGGCTAAGGGGCTGGCTGGTGCAGAGGCTAGAGGGGGGCTTGAGGCATGAGGATTATGCTCTCAGGGAACAGAGAGCGTGAGGGAGAGTCACACCTGGAACTGCTGGCCGAGGTGTGTTCCTTTATGTGAGGACTCTAGACACCAAGGAAAGTTTTGGCCAAAGGAGGGACACATTCTCCATTAGGGTTTTAAAACTTCCCCAAGGAGGAGTGCCTGGGTGGCACAGTTAGTTAAGACTCCGACTCTTGGTTTTGGCTCAGGCCCTGATCTTGGGGTCATGAGATGGAGCCCTGAGTGGGGCTCTCTGCTCAGCACGGAGTCAGCTTGAGAGTCTTTCTTCTTCTCCCTCTTCCCCTCCCACTCATTTTGTCTCTCTCAAATAAATAAATTTTTAAAAATTAAAACTCTCCCAAGGAGTTCAAAGAAAGGGTAGATTAGAGGAGGGTGATGAGTTCATTGAGGTCACTGCTGTTAAGAGGTGACACTGTGGCCCAGGAGTGTGACGGTTACCCTTAGGTCACCCAGCTCTAGGGCTAGGGAAGAATACAGGGAAGCATGAACCCATTGAACCCCCCCCCCCATGAACCTGTTTCTCTAAAGCTTGTCTCTTTGCACATGTTCCTGTGACTGCGGCTCTTATGGAACCCAAACAGATCGGAGGGCCCAGCCTCTACCCCCATTTTCTCTGGATTGTGGTGTCAGAGGACTTAGTGCTGCTATTCCTCATCCAGTCCTTAAGTCAGTACCTTGCTGAAACCCCAAGCCCTGGGGTATGTCCATGTCCACTTTATGTAGAGGTATTCCCATTACTGGCAACCAGTATAAACAGGTGTGGAGGGTTCTCCTGGGAACTGGTTCCAAGATTTCCAAAGGCTTACAGGTAAAAGTGAGTTGGTGGTGGTCAGGAAACCACAGGTCTCCTTTCTTTTAGATGAGATTAAAAAAAAAAAAAAAAAAAAAACAAAGGACAATAGTCAGGTTAAGAATGGTTACCTGAAAAGATGTTTGTCTATCTTGAGGTGGTGGGAGGTTTGGATCAGAGGAGGAAGAGGCCATATTACCAAGGTCTTAACAGGTTGTTGAGTACAGAACAGACTGGGGATATGGGAGGAGGAAGGGAAAAGCAGAGGCTATTGCCATAGTCCAAGGGATGGTTAATGGATCAGAGTGGTGGCTTAGGAAAAGTTGTTGAATTCTGGCCATGAAGGGAGGATGTGTTGGGGACAGGATAGTATGGCAGGTGACCAAGGCTCCCAAGGGAAAAATGGGCATGGAAGGCCTAGGAGTAATTGAGGCAAGATGACCGTCAGGTTGGAGTTGGCGCTCATTTGCTGCTCTGTGGCCTCTCCAGGAATTTTTGGCGAATTTGGTGTGCTCTGGCGTGTTTCATTCAATCTAGACGATGAAATCAGGGGCAAATGTTGTCATCTGTTAGAGTCAATAGGCCTCAGGTGGGCCACCAATGGCCTGACCTTGAACGAAGTTCAACTGGACAGAGGAAGAGGAATGTTGACTGGTAAGGGAACAGCGAGTGCAGTACAGAAGTGGAAGAGGGTTGTAGCTATCTGAAATCAACACATGATTCTTGTTGCCAACACTGAGGCAAGGAATGGAGCCAAGCAGGGAGGCCTTCAATGAAGACTTTGGCATTGGCATCACTAACAAGAGCCATGGGAAGTCTAGGTTACTGTTGGATCCTGTATGAATTTGACAACCACACTCTGGATGCTGTTTGCTAAATGTGGTATAAGGCCTGAAATTAAGTCCCAATGTTATTTGCTACCTTAACACATGTTGAGACCACGACAACCTCAAATGGCCTAAGCACCAGTTCCCCAATTCACTATGCTCCTGCAGATAAGGTTTTGTATTTTTTGTTGTTTTTTTGTTTTGTTTTGTTTTGTGTTTTGTTTTGTTTTGTTGTTTGCAGTAGGCTCCACACCCAGCATGGTGCCCGATGCTGGGCTTCAACTCATAACCCTAATATCAAGACATGAGCTGAGGGGCGCCTGGGTGGCACAGCGGTTGGGCGTCTGCCTTCGGCTCAGGGCATGATCCCGGCGTTGTGGGATCGAGCCCCACATCAGGCTCCTCCGCTATGAGCCTGCTTCTTCCTCTCCCACTCCCCCTGCTTGTGTTCCCTCTCTCGCTGGCTGTCTCTCTCTCTCTGTCAAATAAATTAATTAATTAATTAATTAATTAATTAAAAAAAAAAGACATGAGCTGAGATCAAGAGTTGGATGCTTAACTGAATCACCCAGGTGCCCTGCATATAAGGTCTTCTAATCGAATCCTCTTTATAAAAGGGACCAGGAGTAGTTCCTGCTTATCTCCTTGTAGTGGGTTTCACTTCCTTCTCTGCTCGTTCTGGTTATTCAGAAAAGAGAATTGTATCCTCCTGTAGGAACCAGGGGGCACCTACCCTCTTGACAGTACAAAACTTGAATCCAACAGCTGCTGGTCGTTCAGTGTTTTCCAGAGTGTAACCCCACGTAGCCCTATGTAGTGTGTGGTGGCCTCCTATCCCAGGCTGTGACAATGTACGGTTAATAATATGCTGCTAGTCACCTCTGTTCATTATTCTTGTGTGTCTGGCCATTCCCATAACTGTAAATAGGAATCCCACCCTCACCAGTGAAGTGAAAAGGAGGTGATCAAAATACTTGAACATGTGTGGAGGCCAGGCAGATTGTTAAGCAGAGGGATGGTGAGGTGGTACAGGAGATGTGAGGGATGTGCAGTCTAGAGTGATGTGGACATGGAGAGACGGTATGTCTGAGGGCCCCAGGGTCCTGGTATTGGGGGCGTACATGACCTTGGCCATACCAGGAAAATTGCCTGGCAGGGGTGTTGAATGCCTCTGTGCCAGGTTCACAGTTTAGATATCTGTTTGCCTACCTGCTTCTTATTGCTGATGGCTGGGCCTAATAATTAATGGCCCCCATAAGGAGACAACAGCACCATTAGCACCACATAGTTTCTACTCTGAGTTGAGGAACTGGGAGGATGGGCATGGTATAGCCACGTGCGAGGGTGGCCTATAGGTCTTCGAGAAAGTGGCTATTTGCGGTTTCATTTCTCCCAATCATGACAGGTCAGTGTGACCTTTGAGGATGTGGCTGTGTATTTCTGGGAAGAATGGAGTCTCCTTACTGAGGCTCAGAGACACCTGTACCATGATGTGATGCTGGAGAACTTGGAACTTGTGGTCTCACTGGGTAAGGCCCTCAAATGTACCCCTGTGCCATGAACTAGTCTCTGCTCTTCCCCTTTATCCATTGGCATGTCAGACCTTTTCACATCAGGACTCTGGGCACTGCTTCCTTCCCCAGTTCTCTGAATAGGTGCTGTGGTTGGTGAACACTGTCCTCTCCTTCCTTGAGTAGGCCCAACACCTGTTACTCCTAGCCTGGAAGGGATGGATCCAGAATCAGAAGACTTGTAGTCATGGATTCCATCTTGCTTGCCCTCTCCATCACCAGGTGAATTTTCCAGGTCCAAGGTACCTTGGTTCTACTTCATTCCACTAGCTAACATTTCTTCATTCTTCCTTGTGCCAGAAATTGTGATTGTTGACTTGGTTCATTATTTATGTGGACCATGGGCTATTCTTCAGGTTCTTTTTGTAATATTTAGTTTCCCTTCATGTGCTGAGTTATTTTTGGCCAGTGAGAGCTGCTTATCTGTCCTGTCTTTACCTTAGTATTTGAATCATCCAAGCTCTGTGTAGTTGCTCATTAAGGAGTATGGAGAGGTTCACAGGATGGAAAGGAATCCAACTGAAGCAAGACAAACTCAAACATAGCCTGGTCCTAAGAAGTGGCACCTGGGGGAGGGCATGATACCAGGGCTGTGTACAAATCATACCAGAGACCTATTTGCTTATCTTTTGGTGCCAGTCACAGTGGCACCCACACCTCATTTTTGCCCGTTTTTACCCATTCTTCACACTTAACACACTTTGTCAACTCTACTACTTGTCACTTCTTTTTTTTTTTTTTTTAAGATTTTATTTATTTATTTGACAGAGATAGAGACAGCCAGTGAGAGAGGGAACACAAGCAGGGGGAGTAGGAGAGGAAGAAGCAGGCTCATAGCGGAGGAGCCTGATGTGGGGCTCGATCCCACAACGCCGGGATCACGCCCTGAGCCGAAGGCAGACGCTTAAGCTCTGTGCCACCCAGGCGCCCCTACTACTTGTCTCTTCTGCTCAGGGATAATCCTCACCTCTCTGGACTCCACATCTCAGTGCTTTTGCACACTGGTCCTCTGCAGTGTTGTAGACACTGGCCTATACATTTGTGTCATGAGGTAGGCACATTCTCAATCTCTGAACAACAGCAACTCTGTTGCAGTTGGATTTTCAAGGGCCTGGACATAACATTCAACATAGCACTCATGCCACCAATTGCTGCTGAAAGTTGTTTGCAGAGGAATGAGGTGTAGATCCCGCCTGTTCTCTTTGTGTCACATCCCATGATTTTGCCCTTCATCTTGTGACCTCCCCCATTCTGTCATCTTCAATTGGCCAATACTGCTAAGCAGCCCCATCCTCAGTGTGAACCCAACCCCTCGTCCTACAGATAATCCCATGGACGCATTCTTGGGTTTGTCAGACATACATTTGTAATAGTGCTGTGTCCCTACACAAAGTCAACATGTACTTCACCAGCATTTCTCTGCTTTTAGGTTGCTGGGATGGAGCAGAGGATGAGCAAGCACTTTCTGAGCAGCATATTTCAGTTCGAGGGGGATCACAGATCAGGACTGTCAATGCAGGTCTTTCTTCCTGAAGGCCAACCCCTATGAGATGTGTGACTTGAGCTTGAGTGACATTTTTCTTTTGGCTGCGCACCAGGGAACACATCCCAGGCAGAAATTATGCATGTATGGGGCATGTGAGAAACTATTTTATTTCAGAGCAAACCTTTATCAGCACCAAAAGCAGGGCACTGGAGAGAAACTATTGAGAAGAGATGTAAGGAGAGCCTTATTTGTGAACAACTGCAAATCCTGTGTGTCAGGGAAGCCCTTCACCCTTGGGGAGGTTGGGAAAGACTTCCTGGACAACTCAGAATTTCATCATCAACAGGCCACACACACCAGGGAGAAGTCAAATAGTGGAACCAAGTGTGGGGATGCCTTTCCAAGGAAAAATACTCATTACAACAGGGGAGACTGCACAAAAACCTTCAGCTGCAAATACACATTCGTTCAGCATCAGACAGTCTACCCTGGAGAAAGATGTTATATGTGCAGTGAATGTGGGAAATCTTTTAGCCAAAACTGTAATCTCATTCAACATCAGAGAATTCACACTGAAGTAAGGCCTTATGAGTGCAGTCAGTGTAGGAAATCTTTCTGCCAAAGCTCTGCACTCCTTCAACACAGGAGAGTTCACACTGCAGAAAGGCCTTATGAATGTAGTGAATGTGGGAAATCCTTTAGATATATGTTCAACCTCATTACACATCAGAGAGTTCACACTGGAGAAAGGCCTTATGAATGCAGTCAGTGTGGGAAATCCTTTAAGAAAAGCTCTGCACTCCTTCAGCATCAGAGTTCACACTGGGAAAAGGCCTTACGAATGCAGTGAATGTGGGAAATTATTTTGCCAAAATGTGGTGCTCCATCAACATCAGGAAGGTTCACACTGGAGAAAAACCTTATCAGTGCAATGAATGTGAGAAATCATTTAGACATATATCCAACCTCATCACACATCAGAAAGCTCACACCAGAGAAAGTCCTTATGAATGCAGTGATTGTGGGAAATCATTTCGTCAAAATTTTGTGCTCCTTCAACACCAGAGAATTCACACTAGGGAAAAGGCTTATCGGTGCAGTGAATGTGAGAAATCATTTAGATATATGTCTAATTTCATTACACACCAGAGAGTTCACACTGGAGAAAAGCCTTATGAGTGTGGGGAATGTGGGAAATCCTTTAGCCAAAGCTCTACCCTCACCACACATCAGAAAATTCACACTGGAAAATGACCATATAAGTTGAGGAATGCGTGCAATTCTAGAACTACAGCTCAGGCTCTTAAAATACCAAAATGCTTACTCTGAAGAAAAGAGTGCACTGTATGTGGGAAATCCCCTACTAAAAACTCCAGCCTCATGAAACATGAGAGTTCACACTGCATCAAGGTCTTACGAATACAATGAATGTGAGACAGCCAGAAGCCCAAAGCCTTCACTCTTTGGATACCACGAATTTAACATAGGTAAAAATATCTTTCATTTGCAGGGATATACAATTTACTTGTTCCATATATCAAAACTTGGGGAGACCCCTAATGATGATGCTGTCTGAACTGAACCTCATTCAAACATATATAAAAATACCAAGTATGTTGGAGCTGCATTGCATTTTTTAACCTGCCCATGGCCCTTCCAGATTTATGCCACTGGTAATTTCTGCAGAAGAAGCCATTTTACCTCTACTACCTGGCAGGCGCCCGTAGTTCAGCATTCATCCAATCCAGTGAGTTCAGGCAAGGGAACCTTGGTGTTTTCCATTCACAGCAGAGATTACTAAGAAGTCTGAATACTCCTTTCTTTTTTCTCTTTGATGTGCTATGCCTTGTACCTGTCCCATTTTTGGTCCAGTGGGCTATGCTCTTGACTTGATAGTATGGTCTTTTTCCAGGGGTATTGGTTTGAAGTGATTGCTGTGATGGAACTTCCCAGCCATCAAGTCGCCAATCCAGGAGAAACTTGCCTCCCTATGCTCTGCTTTGTATGATTGATGATAGAGGCCTTAGTGGTTACACCACCTTTAATCTAGGTGTTCTGTTCACTCTATGGGATGATTTGAAAAACAGTTGCGTTTTACAAACAACTTTGTAAAGTTGTTTTGTTGGGATACCAAGCTTTGTGTGCCTCTGAGGGGACAGTGTGATGGCAGAGAGTAGTTCTCCAGTTTTGCCCTTGTTTGCATTGCTGCCCAAGGCCTCCAATGAAAGACTACAGGCAGTCGGGTCCCAATTTGTAGTTTAAATGATGTAGTATTTTCTGGGTTCCAAGGTCAACCTCAGAAGGGAGCAGTTCTCATGACATTTTGGTGCTTCTGAGAGCACCATGAAATTCTTATTCACAGGGGATGTTGCCTTGTGGTCAGCACTGGTGAGGAAAACCTCCCAGGTCCTGCAATGGGGCTATGGGCCCTGATGGTTGTAAGACTGAAGGGGAAATTATAATTGCCACAGAAACACTAGATTAGGGGCACCGAGCTGGCTCAGTCACAAAAGCATGTGACTCGGGATCTCAGGGTCTTGAGTTTGAGCCCCAGGGTATTGAGATTACTAAAGAAACAAAACAGAACAACAACAAAAACCCACGAGATTAACAGCAGCAGGAGACTAATAAACTGCTCAGAATGTGCCACTTTTAAACGAGTACCCACAATGTTCCAATCACTGTGGCTGTCAAGTATTAGTAGCTACAAAAATTCCTAGACCTGAACTATGAATCATAAAGCATTAGGCATGAGATAAAATAATCAAAGTTTTGTGGATTCTTGTAGCCTCTCTTGACTGTCCTCAAGGCCATTTCTGTGCAGAGAAAAAAATGAGGACCCAGAGAAGGGATATCTTCTTCAAATTATGGGAACCTTATGACCCAGCCAGTATTCCTATTGAATCTGGTGGAAAGTCTTCATTATGCACTTAATTTTTGACCACTGAGGCAAGGAGCCCTTCCCAGAGCATAAGGAGATATGGTAAAGTCAATGTAGGGGATTTCCTAAAAACAGGAAATTCAAAATTTTTTTTAAAGATTTTATTTATTTATTTGACAGAGATAGAGACAGGCAGCGAGACAGGGAACACAAGCAGGGGGAGTGGGAGAGGAAGAAGCAGGCTCACGGCGGAGGAGCCTGATGTGGGGCTCGATCCCACAACGCCGGGATCACGCCCTGAGCCGAAGGCAGACGCTTAACCGCTGTGCCACCCAGGCGCCCCAGGAAATTCAAATTTTTTACTTTGAATTATATTTTTAAATTTTTAATAAGGTATACATATATTTAACATACAATTTGATAAGTTTTGACATTTATATAAAGGCTTGAAACCATCATCATGGTTTTTTGGGGTTTTTTTGAGAAAGAGAAAGCACGAACAGGTGAGGGGAAGAGGGAGAGAGAATATCTTAAGCAGGCTTCACACTCAGCGTGGAGCCCGATGCAGGGCTCAATCTTAGGACCCTGAGATCACGACCTGAGGCAAAATCCAGAGCCAGACGCTTCACTGTCTGAGCCACCCAGGTGCCCCCATCATCATGTTTATAATGAAGTTATCCATCACCCCCATGTTTACCTCACATTCTTTAATGGTGTCACTGTGCCCTGTAGCCAAATATTGATTTACCATTCATTGGAATACATTAGTTTGCATTGTCTGGAACTTCATATACTTAAGGTCATTAGGTATTTATTTTTTCCCTTAGGGTGCCTTCAGTGACATTTTTTTTTTTTAGATTCATCAATGATGCTTATATGAGTAGTTCATTCTTTTTATATTGCTGAGTACTGATGTTCTGTAGATATATTACTATTTGTTTACTCATTTATCTGTATGAATTGTTTCCAGTTTTTGATATTGCAAGTAAAACTGCTACAGAGGTTTAAATCATATGGATATGTTTCATTTTTCTTCTCAATACTTTGGAGTGAAATGTCTAAGTTACACGGCTAATGGATATATAACTTTTTAATGAACTCCATACTGCGATCTAAAATGTTTGTTTCCTTTTGAATTCCTGACAGCAGTGTTTGGGACCGCCAATTCTGCCATATACTTGGCAGTAGTGGGTATGGTTAATCTTTTTAAACCTTTAACTCTTCTAATAATTGTATAGCAGTATCTCACTGTGGTTTTAAATTGCTTTTCTTTTTTTTTTCCTTTCTTTCTTTTCTTTTTTTTTTTTAACAAAGATTTTATTTATTTGAGAGAGAGCAGGAGAGAGCACGAGCAGGGGGGAGAGGGAGAAGACTGGCTCAATCCCAGGACCCTGGGATCACGGCCTGAGCCAAAGGCAGATGCTAAACTGAGACACCCAGGCCCCCCTTAAATTGCAGTTCTCAGATATTTTTTGATGTTGGGCATTTTTTCATTTGTTTCTTTGCCAACTGTATGTCTCTTTTGGTAAAAATGTCTTTTCATACTTTTGCCAAGTTTTTAAGATGCATTTGCCTTTACAAATAAGATAATGAAACAACAAAGACTTATTCAGAACTTTATTTGTTCTTTAGTGATGTGGCTTTTTTGCAGTAAGAAATAATTCTTTTTAAATACCAGAAGACTATTTCCTAAATCTTCTTGTGCTGTACACAATGCAGTGGCCACATACAGCATATACTTTATAGTTTAACCCGCATTAACATATTCTCTATCACTTAAGTCTAGATATTCAACAATAAAATAAATCAAGCCATGATCTGTAGTGTTTGCAATTTCCCCAATATGAATATTCCCAGCATAGCCGACTTAAAACTGCCAGTGTGACATCACTGAACATGGAGTTCAGAGTTCCACCAATATATTTTATTTCCACCATAGCAATCCAGTAGCCACAAGTAACCTCAAGAACACAGAAAAAAATGTAGCGGAGTGACTAGGAAGGTGGAAGTTTTTATACCTTTTTAAGCACTTTCATTTCAGTACAACTGCATTTAAAAAGCTGCACATATTTCAAATGTACATTTTAATATTTTGCTACATGCTTATACCTGATACCAAAAGTTTCCTATTACCGGGGCGCCTGGGTAGCGCAAATAAATAAATAAAATCTTTAAAAAAAAATGTTTCCTATTACCCCCATTTCTCCCCTATTATTCTTTTTAACTTCTCAACATATAAAATTACTGATACAATAACATATCTTTTGTTATGGCTGTTTTTTGGTCTTTACAAAAATGGAAAAGACTATGTTGTGAAGCCAGATGGACCCTTCTCCAATCCTCCACCATTACTTATCACTTCATGGCCACTCTTGTTTCATTTACCCCATGGACACTAGTGGGTGTACTTATAAATTTTTTAAAGAAACCTCTATGCCCAACATGGGGCTTGAACTCATGACCCCAAGATTATGAGTCACATGCTTTACCAACTGAGCCAACCAAGTGCCCCTAGTGGGTGTACTTTTACACTTTTAATCTCTGACATACCTTTTAATATAAAATCTCTTCAGACTGCATTTTTAAAATTTGAGGGCTTCTTCATGACCCAAATAACTATCACACAAAATAAAAACACTTTAAAGTATGGCAATTACATTACCAATCAGTATTCTCAAAATGTGCTTAAGGCAGATTTACTGCAACCAGGAGCAAAATGTATCTTGACTACTTTCTGTAGTTGTGTCTATTAGCCCCTATCTATGTCTGACTTACCCTTACTCATTTGTTCATTGAATTTGCTGAGACATTTGCTCATTAGAGTTGCCACTTTCTAGATAAGACTTGTTGAGTCTCTGACACTGTCCAACTAGATAGTATTGAGACAGGTCATGAGGTTTGCCTCTGCAGACATATGTGATGGTGACTGTTGGGGACATAAAACAGAATCTTCTCCCACCTACAGATATTCTCCAGACACAGGAGAGACAGAAAACACTTCAAGGCTGAATAAGCATTAAATAAAAATCATATGCACATCATGGGCAATGTTTTACAGAATTGCAAAGGCAGAAAAACCCCTAATTTTTTTTCTAAGATTATTTATTTATTTGACAGAGAGAGAGATAGCCATCGAGAAAGGGAACACAAGCAGGGGGAGTGGGAGAGGAAGAAGCAGGTTCCCAGCAGACCAGGGAGACCGATGCGGGGCTCGATCCCAAGACCCTGGGATCAAGCCCTGAGCCAAAGGCAGACACTTAATCACTGAGCCACCCAGGCGCCCCGACAAACCCCTTATTTAGCTAAGCAATTACATCCCGTTACATACACATTTTGAAGATAAACAATAACTAGCCGTCATCTCTAATATTCACACCATGCTTATTCACTGGCTGAGAGCAGCCCACCCAGTAGTTTCTGGAATACTACAGTGGATCCCCAGGGGAGAGTAGCTGGGGGCTGTTGGCCAACTACACTCCTTACAGCAGGATCCTGCATGAAGGGAGAGTCCAGCATCACACTTCCATAGCTGCCCAAGACTGAAACTATATTGTTTATATTTGAATAATTTTAAATATGGTTTGGACAGAGTAAAGAGGCAGAATAACCCTTTGACAGGTTTATCTCTTAGTTTCTGAAATTTCCATCTCATTTCTTAAAAGCATCAAAAGTAGGTCTAGTCTAAAAGTAAGGAAATTAGCCCTGAAAAAAAACAAAGAACCAAAAACCAGCTAGTCAAAAAAGAGAATTGGATGGTACCACTTATCACCCATGGTTCTTCCCAAATGGGGTTGACTGTTTTAGCTAACTGCGTTTACTAAGAGGTAAAACAGATATCTCATATCTTTTTTTTTTAAAGATTTTATTTATTTATTCGACAGAGATAGAGACAGCCAGCGAGAGAGGGAACACAAGCAGGGGGACTGGGAGAGGAAGAAGCAGGCTCAGAGCAGAGGAGCCTGATGTGGGGCTCGATCCCATAACGCCGGGATCACGCCCTGAGCCGAAGGCAGACACTTAACTGCTGTGCCACCCAGGCGCCCCCAGATATCTCATATGTTTACGATGGGATGTAGTTTTGTAAACTGGAACAAGGTATCCACCAAGAAGAGGCTCCTAACCTTGCCACAGGGCCTGTGCCATCTCCTTTGATATATGCTTTTCAAAAAGAAAGCTCTCAATATGTTTTTATTTTAAGAGGTGGATCCCGGATATTTGAGAAAGACATTCCTGTTCATAAAGGTGAAAAAAAAAAAAAAAGGAGAGACCTATCTGTCAAAAAAGAGATGGAGAATTACACGTTTTCTAAGGTCAATGAGAACAGGGAGGGGAGTAGAAACACCTCATTTTCAACAGAGAGAATTAAGACTCTTCATTTGTATTTGTCTTTTTACATGACATTCCTGGAAACACATACAGTGTGTTTTCCAAGCACACAGCTCCACAGTCTGGAATCAAACATTTCAAGAATCAAATGTGACCAGTATGTGATGATACTGCAACACAGCCTGGAGATCCAAGTGTATCTGGAGCGCCCTGTGTGACAGATGAAGGCTTTAGGAGAGGCTAGATCTAGATCTGGTCTAGCCTGTGTTAACACAAACTGATCAGAAAGAACTGCAATATAAGAAAAGAATTGTTTTGGGTGCCTGGGTGCCTCAGTCGCCTAAGCATCCGAATCTGGATTTCAGCTCAGGTCATGATCTCAGGGTTGTGAGATCAAGCCCCACATGAGGCTCTGTGCTCAGCAGGGGGTCTGCTTGAGTGTCTCTCTCCCTCTTCTTCCGACCCTCCCCTCTGCGCAGGCATGCATGCTCACTCTCTCTCATAAATCTTTAAAGAAAATAAAAATAAAATGGAAATGGCAATTAAGTTTTGTTATTATATGTAATGATTTCTCTGGCCAACCAGCTTCCATAGATATTACATCTTGTGATGGTTGTTACTCTGACTCTCAAAACATTTGGTCATCAGTATCAACATTAGCATAATTTTTGTTAACATTAGGCAATTCTAATTTGAGTTGCAAAGCTAGTATTACACCACATACCAATAGAGTTATGATGAAAAGTCCTATGGTTACAAAATAAATCAAGCATTAGAAAGTTGTTTTGTGAACCTTCCCAACAAAATCTTATTTTTCCCATTTCCAGGTGTTAGTTTGTATAGGTGTAGCTACATAGGCCAAGATGGACCAAATTCAGGAGATACCACTATTGTTTAGGGCATAACCACGTATTTTGCATGAATTCACAGATGTCAATAGATACTGGAATCCGTAAGAATCACTCACTAGGGGCACCAGGGTGGCTCAGTGGTTAAGCGGCTGCCTTTGGCTCAGGTCATGATCTCAGGGGACTGAGACTGAGCCCCACATCAGGCTCCCTGCTCACTGGGGAGCCTGCTTCTCCCTCTCTCTCTCTGCCTGCTGCCCCCCCGTTTGTGTTCTCTCTCAAATAAATAAATATTTTTTTTTTAAAAAATCACTGGCTAATAAGGCTTATCTTCCTCCATCTGGAAGAATCCTGGTGGTATTTATAATAGTTCCTTTTCCTGATGCTGGATACCGGGGGAGTTCTTGGCCCTGAGACCTCAACCACCAGTAGGTGCCAGGTTCTTGACTTCCCTGCATGAAAGAATTCAAGAACCAGAGTAAAGTATCGCAGAAACAGCTATTGCAAAGCAAAAGAACACACTTGAAGGGAGGGGGAGTGCAGGCACAGGCAGATAGAGGATCTGAATTGTGCAGGATAGATGCGGGGTTCTGCTTTTTATGAAGAGGCATAATTTGGGCAGAGAATATTCATGTGGGGTTCTGGGGATTAAGCAGGGATTTCTGAGAACTCCGCATACCATTGTGCATGCTCTATGCTAGTTATTAATTGCAGGTGCAGTCTGCTTTTTCTGTTGTGGATACTCCATATATAATCAAGATCTGGTAGGAGTCCTCTAGTGCCCGCAATGGAGGGTTCATTCTCAGTCATTTCCAAGCTAAGTGGGTCCGTATGCACATGCAGGCCATGGGCTTGAGCAATGACAGGATGCTTGTGGGCATAAGAAACCAGAGCTAGCTAGAGAGTGGTCACACTCTTTCTTATCCTTCTTCCTTTTCCAGTTAACCAACATTTCCCTATTCTACATGCCTCATTCCCACTAACTGAACAATGCCATAAGACTGGCTGGCCATAAATTTGGGTACCAAGGCAGTAATTAAACATTTATCTAAGTTAAAGGAGTCTTTAATGATTTTCTGTACATTAGGAGAGCTATATAATTTCCATAAATGTAAATTTGGGGTTTCTGCAGTTAATAAAGAATGCCAATAACCCATGGCTACCTCTGATTCCATTTGGATTAGGGTGTCGAGGAGTCTTTGTAGGATTAAAGTACATGCTCTTTCCCATTGTGGGATATGAGCATTTTGGGTCATAATATATGGAGTTTGATTTAGCCGTTTTATTAATGCTCGATTATTGGGCCAAGCAGATTTCCATCCTTTACTTTCTTCCTGAAAAAAAAAAAATCTTAATTTTCCTTTTTGTACAAGTGTTTTTCTCTTTGGCATGTCTTTCTTCATTAAAGGCAAACTTGGCCTGACTGAGCATACCCGGGTCTGATCATACAATACCCTTATTTCTTTGGGGCTTATGTTGATTCATCCACCAGATGTGTTGTTTCCATTGTAAACTAACAGCCTTAGTAATAATTAGGATAAATATTTTGAATCCAAAACTGTGGGTTTCCCCAGATAAGTGTTAAGTGAATAGTAGTAAGAACTAGTGTAAATTAGTCTGAGTATGCCATAAGGCTTCCCATAATCACCTGGGCTGTATGCCAAAGTTAGAGTTATGAGGTGGCTGAATGCAATCATGTTACTCCTAATGTACCATCTTTGATAGATACTCAATGTTTTTTCTTATCTTAGACCATTCCATCCACAAAAATATGGTTCGTGAGTATACTGGATATTTTGGCATCTTAGACAAGCTGCTAAGATTCTTCCATTGTACCTGGAAACCTTCCTTTTTTTTTTTTTTTTTAAATGCTTTTTTTTTTTTTTTAATTTTTTTAAGATTTTATTTATTTATTTGACAGAGATAGAGACAGCCAGTGAGAGAGGGAACACAAGCAGGGGGAGTGGGAGAGGAAGAAGCAGGCTCATAGCGGAAGAGCCTGATGTGGGGCTCGATCCCAGATCGCCGGGATCACGCCCTGAGCCGAAGGCAGACGCTTAACCGCTGTGCCACCCAGGCGCCCCCTGGAAACCTTTCTTAATACATTATCATCAAGGTTTGTAGAGACACAATAGTCAATCTGTTGAGTGTTATATATAACATGGGTTAAATATGAGTTAGGAAATTCTTCTCTTTTTTTTTAAGATTTATTTATTTTAGAGAGAGAGAGAGCACAAAGGTGGGAGGGGGAGAGGGAGAGAGAAACGCAAGCAAATTCACGACCCTGAGATCATGACCAGAGCCAGACGCTCAACTGACTGTGCCACCCAGGTGCCCCATTAAAGGAATACTTTTTGAAAAGTTTTCCCTAATAGAGGCCCTTTAAAAGGAAGGGAAAGAAAGGAAAAGGAAGGGGGAAGGGGAGGGACTTTATGTCCCTTAGCAGCCAATTGCTTTAATAGTGTCCTTTTGGGAGTCTAATTTAGCTTTGTAACACAGAAGCATGTCATCTACACATTGAATTAAGGTAGGACCATTAGGGAATTCAACATCAGCTAGATCAGCCCTGAGACTATGAGAAAAGAAAGTAGGACTCTCAGCATAACCTTGAGGTATGACTGTCCATGTATGTGGTCAGCCTTCCCATGTAAAAGCAAAAAAGATACTGACTACCTTCGTCTACAGGAAATCGTGTAGAAGGCGCTACACACTGAAAAGTAATGCATATTGGCTGGCACTGAGGAGAGCAAAGTATGTGGATTTGGAACCACCGGATGTTGAGGCACCACAATATTATTTATAGCTGTCAGGTCTTGAATGACTCTCCAACCTATTCCAACTGGCCTTTTTACTGGTAAAATAGGTGTGTTACAAGGGCTAGTACAAGGAATTATGAGCCCCTTTTCTAGGTATACTGGATAATTGGTCCTATTCCACTTAATGCTTCTGATTTCAGTGGATACTGTTGAATATTAGGTAATGATTTAATGTTATCAACTGTGACCTTAAAACGAGTTGATTTACTTTTCTCAATATCAGAAGGAGAGGACTATAATTCTTTCAGGATTTGTAATAATAAATGGTTATCTTCCTGTTGGTTTGTTTGGACTACTTGTTTTATAATCACTAGGTTTTCAGACCAAATTGTGGTCTTCATGTATATCTTCTAAACCCAAAAACATTTTGCCTTTTTAGAGAAAAGGTGATATGAGCATTATATGTTTCTAAAAGATCTTACCCTTTAAGATGAATTGGAGCAAAACTGGTCAGCAAAAAGACACAATTTCCTGTAATATTTCCTAACTGTAAAATCATTGATTCTCTTTTAAATACTCAAACTGGCAGATGTGAAACCACCACAATTTTTTTTTTAATCTCTACACCCAGAGTAGGGCTCAAACTCACAACCAGGAGGTCAAGAGTCATAAGCTGTACCAACTAAGCCAGCCAGGTGCCCCTGAAACCCCTACCAAATTAATTTTGTAAAAATGAATTTTTACTCCAAGGGAGAGAGCAATGGAAAAAGGTAAGCTGGGAACAGATAATATAGCCCCAAGATGTAGTAGGGCTTTTGAAGTTTTCCCTCCAACAGTGATGTCAACTTCTAAAGTTATCAGTGAGGAGGAAGGAGATGTCCTCATTTCCCTTGGAGCATCCTTATTCTTTATTATTATTATTATTATTATTATTATTATTATTATGCTGTTTGATGTCCCACTTAAATTTGTGACAGTCTAATTTGAAATGTCCAGGTTATTTTACAATAATAGACAGTCATTTTGCTTTTGAGTGAGTTTTTGGAAAGGCATTTTTGTGGGACCATTCAGCTGTCTTAATTGTAAATTCATAACTTTAGCTGCTTTTTCCTTTTCTTTCTTTCGCAAAGCCTTAGAAAGTTGATCCATGAGGGAAACAAGGGCA
The DNA here is from genome assembly GCF_024610735.1 of Ursus americanus. Taxonomy (NCBI): domain Eukaryota; kingdom Metazoa; phylum Chordata; class Mammalia; order Carnivora; family Ursidae; genus Ursus; species Ursus americanus. The sequence goes on from NC_142147.1 coordinate 58,268,572, forward strand.
TTAGTAGGTAATGTTGACCATCCTAAGTCATATTGCTCTACTAGTAAAGCCAGCTCTTAACCCAGACCTTCTAGAAAGGCTGAATGTGAGAGTGAATCACTTGGATGATTCTGAAAATTCTCAGGAGTCATTCCAGAATATTGTTCAAATGTTTTTTCGAAGTTGAAAATAGAGCTGCCCTATGACCCAATTCACTCCTGGGTATTTACCCCAAAGATACAAATGTAGTGATCTGAAGGGGCACCTGCACCCCAATGTTTATAGCAGCAATGTCCATAATAGCCAAACTATGGAAAAGCCCAGATGTCCATCAACAGATGAATGGATAAAGAAGATGTGGTGTATACATACAGTGGAATATTACGCAGCCATCAAAAAAAGAAATCTTGCCATTCACAATGACATGGCTGGAACTAGAGGGTATTATGCTAATCTCTTTAAAATGCATGCCTTTCAAGACCAGATAGGCCTTTATTTTATTTTATTGTTTTTATTTTATTTTATTTTATTTTATTTATCAGATTGAGAGCACAAGCAGGGAGAGCTGCAGGCAGAGGGAGAGGCAGGCTCCCCCCTGAGCAGGGAACCCAATGTGGGACTTGATCCCAGGACCCTGGGATCATGACCCGAGCTGAAGGCAGACGCTTAACCAACTGAGCCACCCAGGCGTCCCTAAATAGTGCTTTCCACCCACTCTTCTCCAGCTTTAGGACCCAGAAATGTCTTTCTCAAGAACCCAGAAGCCATACCTTCAAAATGAAAACATCAAGGAAGACAGCTCCTTAGGGACTATTAGTTTCTGATAATCCCCTACCCTGGGAGAGTGGAAGCCTCCTCTTAGTGGACACCTTGCTCCAACTTACAAAACCACCTCCTGTTATTAGGATGAGGTTTGTTTTCCTCAATTCCTTTCCCAATAAGCTAACACAGAAAGTCGCCTCAATTGTCAAGGTAGAAGAAACTCTGCACGGCAAATAGTGCCGTCAAGTTGTCTTTCTTGAGGACTATTGTTTACCATAAAAACATGTATGTAACGGGTTGTGTCTGTTTGGCTATATGGGGAAGTGAGGTATTTTTTTAGTCTTTGCAGTTTCATAGTAAATGGCATGTGATGCATGTCTCATCTGGTTTAATATGCTTATTCGCTAATAGTGTTTTCTGTCTCTACTCTTTCTGTGGAGAGGATCTGTGGGTGGGAGAAGGTTCTGCTTTATATCCCCAAAAGTCACCATCACACATGTCTACAGTGACGAACCCCATCACCCACCTCATCGCTATCTAGTGAGCAGATTATGGGCGAGGGTGATCAGTTGGATGGTGTCCAACTGACTCCATAAGCCGTGATAAGCACACTCCATCGACCACACCTAGAACATACCAAATTGTAATGAACAAATGACCCAGCAACATCAACAGATAAATAAGAATTCAAAAAGGTAAGCAGAACTTGCATGCTAAGAGACTTATGAGACACAGCTACTGAAAGCTGTAAGGATGTATTTTAGATTCTGATTGCAATTAATCTGACTTAAACACATTTTAGGAGCACCTGGGTGGCTCAGATGGTTAAGTGTCTGCCTTCGGCCTAGGTCATGATTCCAGGGTCCTAGGATCGAGCCCCACATTGGACTCCCTGGTCGGCGGGGAGCCTGCTTCTCCCTCTCCTTCTACTGCTCCCACTGCTTGTTCTCTCTCTGTCGAATGAATAAAATCTTTAAAAAACAAAAAGAAAAAACAAACACATTTTGAGACAACCGAACATCGACAAAATATTTATATTTTGGTAACTATTGGGTTATAAAGGAGACCTAACATTTCTAAAATGCGTTCTGAAGAGATTATGCATTAAATGATAACAATGTCTGGAAATATATGTAAACTAACCCACTTGTGTACACAGGGATAGATAAAACAAGAACAGCCATGAAGTGATAAATAATGGTGGAAAACTGGAGAAGGGTTCATCTGGCTTCATAACATTTGTCTTTTCCTGTGTGTGTGTGTGTGTGTGTGTGTGTGTGTGTTTTAATGTACACTGTACACCCAACTTGTGGCTTGAACTCATAGCCAAACCGAGATCAAGATTGCATGCTCTGAGCCTGCCAGGTGCCCTTGCATATATTTGAAAGTAGCCATAACAAAAGATAGACTATGTCATTGTATCAGTAATTTTCTATGTTGAGAAGGATGAATTTTAAAAGGCAGGAGGAAACTTTTGGTTTCAGGGTGTAAGCATGAATCCAAAGATAAAAATATACATTTTAATTACATGCAGTTTAAGTCAATATACCTACCCTGTTTTAAAATCAAATATAAAAACTTCTGACTTCCTAATCATTACACTACTTTTTATTATTTGTATGTTCTTGTGTTAATTGCAGCTATTCTATCATATGGTAGACATAGAATACAACTGTGCTACTGGCACCTCTCCCCAATTCCATTTTCCCAACTGCCCTTTCCACTGACAGTTTTAAATTGGTCATGCTGGTAGTATTTACACCAGGAAAACTGAAAAAGCAAACACTACAAATCACGGCTTGATTTATTGTATTGAATATCTATACCTAAGAAAGTGATGGAGAACATATTAGTAATGCAGATAAAACTTAAAAGTACATGCTATATGCGGTCACTGTGTTGTGTACAGCACAAAGAACATTTTGGAAATATTCTCCTGCTATTCAAAAATGATAATGGCTGACAGCAAACAAGTCACATCACTGAAGAATGAAATTTTTAACATAAATTTTGTTGTTTCACTCTCTTATTTGTTAAACAGAAAGAGAAATAGCCAAAATTCCTTTAAAACATAAACAAGAGATGGGAATGCCTGGCAGGCTGGTGGAGCATGTGACTCTTGATCTTGGGGTTGTGAGTTCAAGCCCCATGTTGGGGGCAGAGATTACACAAAACAGCAAAACAAAACAAAAGCAAAAGGTATGAATAGATGTTTTACCAAAGAAGACATAGAGGTGGCAAATAAATGGGAAAAAAAAAATGCTCACCATGGTGAAATAGCAGAGAAATGCAACTAAAATCACAGTGAGATACCGCTACACGTTTATTCAAAAGGGTTAAAATTTTAGAAGACTAACCATACCCACTATTGGTTAGGATATGGAAAAACTTCAACTCATACACTGCTGGTAGGAATACATAAGGGAAAAACCATTATAGATCACAGTTTGAGGTTTCTTAAAAAGTTATACATTCATCTACCCTGTGATTCAGGTATTGGAACCCAAGATATTAACACAACCTAAATAACATGCATATGAAAAACTGCATTAAAATCTATGTAGCAGTATTATTTGCAACAGCCAAAAACTGGAAACAACTCAAATATCCATAAGCAGATTAACAAATAAACACTTAATGGTATATCCACAGAACACTATCTTTTTCAGCAATATAAAAAGCATGAACTACTCATATAAGCAACAATAATGAATCTAAAAATGAATATACTGCATGAGGGTACCCACAGGAAAAACAGTAAACACTTTATGACTTCAATGATATAAATTCTTAGAAAAAAATTAACTCTACTGTAAAGGAAGCTAAATCAATAGCTAACTGGAGAGCAGAAGAAAAGAGATTATAAAAGGGCATGAAGTAAATATGGGGGTGATGAATAGGTTCATTATCACGATCGTAATAAAGGTTTCAGTAGTCTATACTAATATCAAAGCTTACGAAGTTTTACGATTTAAATATATACAGTTTATTGCCCATCATTTGTACTTTCTTAAAGCTTTAAATCGTGATTCCCAATAAAAATCTGGAATTTCTTCTGTTTTTGGAAAAATCAAGCTTGGCAACATGTATTGACTCCATTTGTCTCTGCACACCCCGGAAGGGGCACCTTGCCTCAGCAGTAACAAATACTGGTGAGCAATGAAGGCCATTTCCACCAGATTCAACAGGAATGCAGGCTGGTCACAAAGGCCACAGAGCTAAACTAAAAGATTTCCCTCCTCCTCATGCTCATCATCTACTTGTACTGCAGTGGTCTTTAGGTGAAAAGCCCAGAGAGGCTACAGAAATCCACAAAACCTTTAGATTATTTTCTCTGACAAGCCTCAGACACACAAGATGTACAGTTCTGGAGGTCCTGAGAATTTGTGTGCCTGCTCATCCTTCATAGCCACAGTGACTAAACATTGTGGACACCCTTAAATAAAGAGTGCATTTCAACCAATTTGTTGCAGTCTCTCCCTCTACTTCACAGAAATCCAGTGTTTCTGTAACAAGTATGAGTGCCCCTATAATCTTAAAACCAGTGACACTACCCTAAGGAATTCAGGACATCAGGGCCTGTGGCTCCACTGCTGGACTTGGGAACAGATATCCCTCACCAGTGCTGAGCAAGATGCAATACCCCCGTGAACAAGAGAACAAGATCATGTTGCTCTAGAAGCACGAAAGATTGTCATAGCAACTGTTCCCACCACAGGATGACCTCTGACTCAGAGTATGCTAGACAAATTCAAACAGGATCCAATATTACAATAGACTTCCCATGGTTTGCATTAGCAATGGCAGCCCCAAATCATTCTGACAGTCTAGCTACATACCTTGCCTCAGACTTAGTCACTCAGAAACAAGTGTGGATCTCAGACATTCAAGGTCCTATTCCACTTCTGCTGCACTTGCTGTGCCCTCAGCAAATACAACTTTCCTCTATCCATCCAATCCCCGTTCCAAGCCAGCCCCACTGACCAACCCCCTCAGGCCTAGTGATTCCCACTGATGACCACATTTGCTCCTCACCGTATACCAGGCTGAATGAAAACAGACCAGGCTCCACCAGAATCATAACAAAATCTTGGTGAGTCCATAAAGTCCAAATAAGCACCTGTTCCAGACTGAGTATAATTTGCCTCGGTTACCCCTTGCCTCTGCCTCCATCTCATGTCCACTTTTCCCTTGGAAGCCTTCACCACCTGCCAGACTATCCTGTCTGATAGACTCTGCCTTCATGGTCACTTATCTCCCTTACCTGTAGATATGAAACCCAACACCATCACCCTGGTACCCAAGCAAAAGACCCAGTTCTTAGCTCCCCCCTCTCCTTCCTTACCTCCTAATAGCATTGTCACCATAACCTGAAGTTTGCCTCTCTTAAATGTGACCACAGCTCACTCACCTTGGTCTTCAAAATATCTACCTCATTTTAGATGTATCCAATCTGAATTCCTTCCCAGATTTCTCAACCTGTGTGTCCAGTTGCCCATTTTAGGGCTCCATTTTGTGGTCTCTGACATATCTTAGACTCTTAACATGGTCAAAACAAACCTCCTTATATCCCCAGGAAATATTATACCCATTACCAAGTAGCTCATCTCAAATGATGCAACTTTCATCCCCACAGTTGCTAAGACCAAACACCCTAGGGTCATCACTGATTATTCTGTTTCATTCCCTCACCCTCCACATTAGAAAATCTACTTACCCTTTAAAACAGGCAGCCACATTCCAACCACAACTCATAAGTCACAACTCTGTCCATGAACTCTCACCTAGCCTATGATAGTAGCTTCACCCTGATCTTCCTTCCCCCTCTCTCAAGTCGACTGTTGACTCTGCACCCAGATGGAGTCAGTTAAGATCTTGATATCACTTCCCCATTCTGATCAGTTTTACCTCTAAGCATACGCACATCCTGGTAGCAGCTCCTAGATTCACTTACCACACCTGTTCACATCAGGTCCCAGTAATGGGAATACCCCTATATACTGCCTGCAATAGACTTAGGACCCTGGGCTTGGGACTTCTCCAGTGTCCCCAGACTCGAGGACTGGAGGAATAGCACTAAGCGTCCCACAACACCACAATCCAGAAAACATGGGGTGGGGGCCTAGGACCATCTGTGTGGGTTCCATAAGAGCTTCTGCACTCATGGGAACATGTGCAAAGAGGCAGGTCTTAGAGAAATGATCCATGCCTCTCTGTTGCCTTTCCTAGCCCCGGTGCCAGGTGACCTAAGGCTAGCTGTCTCACTCCTGGGCCTCAGTGCTCAGTATCTCCTCTTACCAGCAGTGACCTCAGTGAACTCATCACCCTCTTCCAATCTGCTCTTCCTTTGAACTCCTTGGGGGAGTTTCGAAACCCTAATGGAGATCGTGTCCCTCTTTGGGCCAAAACTCTCCTTGGAGTCTAGAGTCCTCACCTGAAGGTACCACACCTCACCTTGGCTAACCAGTCTGGGCGTGACTCCACCTCACGCTCTCTGAGGGCAGAATCCTCCCGTCTCAGGCCCCCTCCAGCCTCTGCCCCAGCCGGCCCCTCAGCCCGGAGCCCGCTCCCGCAGCCAGCACGCCGGCGCTCACACACGGGCCCCCGCCCGCCGGCGCCTCCCTGTCCCGGACACAAGGGCCTAGGGCCCAGGGACGCGAGCAGGCGTTCCGCGCTCGGGCCTCTCGGGTCTGGGTGCGGGGACTTCGGGGAGGGCGAGGGGACGAACGTTTACCTTGTCGGTGGGCCAGCAGCGCGACCAGGAGCGGACACCCGGACTCAAGTGTGTGCGACGAGGATAGTGCGTCCCCTCGTGCCTTCTCCGTTAGTCACCTCAGTCCCCAGCCGGCGCTCCGCAGGACATCACCACAGAAACCCCCTCCCACAGCAGTCAAAAAGACCGCCGAGAGGAGAACACAGGAAGTCCCGCCCCTACGAGTCATGCCTCCCACGGAACCGCCTATTTCCTGAGATTTCACTGGGCACCGTCGCTGCCGCTCCGCGCTGAGCATTCTGGGTAATCTAGTTCCTTGGATACACAGGCGCCCGAGCAGGTTGGTTCCTAACCGAATTCTGATCCGTTGGAGGAAGTCACCAGGAACTTGGAGAGGCTGACTACTGGTTAAAGAGCAGAGGAGAAGCTTTGCACCTTACCAAACGGGCTATACCGGATTTCTGTGGAGTACTGTTTACAACTAATCAGCCAAGTGTTTGGAGACAGGATTTATGATTCCCAGAAGCTCAGCATGTTCTAATGGCTAAAAATATTGCTAGATGCTCTAAAAGGTTACAAATCCAAATGTATATATAATTCCATAGAGCCATTCAGACACAAAATGCGTTCACTGGAATCTGAATCTAACGTTAAAGTAATCCAGCTGCACCCAAAATGACGTCACTCATGCTAAGCCCCATGTCCGCAAACCAAAATATAACTAAATTTCTATGTTTACCTTTACCAGACACTTAGGTCAACCAATTAGCACTTGCCTGTCCTGCACATTACCTGACCCCACTCCAAGACTTTTCTTTGCTCCATTTAAGGAAAGTAACCTTGCCTTAAACAATCAGTCTGGAAATGGGATTTGGAGCAAAAGGTCAAGAAAGAACTCTTGAACACCTTCAGTGCAAAAAGACGGTTTTATTAAAGCACAGGGGCAGGACCAGTGGGCAGAAGGAGCTGCACTGGGGTTGTGAGGGGTGGGCGATTATATACTTTCAAACTGGGAGGGGGTTATGGATAGCACAAACCTCCAAGGTATTTTGGAAACAAGGTTTCCAGGACCCTGAGGGGGCTAGCCATTGTTAGGAAAAGGTCACTTATTACTGTTTAAAAACTTAGTCATAAGACCCTTCAGATGTCTATCAGTGGGCCATATGCTTGGAGTATGATTGCTAACATACATCTTGGGGGTGGGGGTAAAGATAAAGAAAGTTTCCAAAGGAATTCCTGTATGTTTAAAGCAGACTCACAGGATCTGAAGGAGTCAAGATAAGATGGCCTTTTGGTCTTAGCAAAGTGTCAACATCAAGGCAGCTGAGCTCCCAGAGGATGGCCACTTTGCCTGTTTCAAGGAACTTGTCAGTGGGCTGTTAAGTAGTAAGGACATTTTTCTTCTGCCTTTGTTTCCCACATCAATCAGCAAATGCCTAGTATGACTTCTCTGTTCCTGCTCTCTTCTCAGAGTATACAAATAAGCGTATACAAATCGTTCATTTTGTACAGCTCTCAGGGCTCTTTACTATCTGCTAGATTGGATGCTCCCCAATTCATAAATTGCCAAGCAAAGGCAGTAAGATTTTGAAAAAATTTACTCAGTTGAATTTTGTTTAACGGTAATGAACAGTACCCACTGCAGCTCAACTACGTCGCTCTGAAGCTTTAGAATCATTTTTGTCGGTCACCTTTGTGTATATTTGGTCAGGAACAAGAGAAAAAATAATCCTGATAGTGCCAGGACAAGAAAGATAGAGGAGGGATGCTGGGCCACCCTGAAGTAGAAGTACAAAAATGGACCTCTGTAGTTCCCACAGAAAACGTCTCTCCTGCCTTTGGAGTTAATCGTGTACAATTCATTGAACAACACTTCCATGTGTTGAAAACCCTCACTTTATTATTATTTTTTTAAGTAAACTCTACTCCCCCAATATGGGGCTCAAACACATGACCTCAAGATCAAGAGTTGCATACTCTACTGACTGAGCCAGCTAGGCACCCCTCTTTCCCTTTATATTCTGACATATATTCAATTCCTTTAGGAATCTGATATCAATGTCAAAAAGAGAACCAAAAAACCATGATGTTTGGTACAGAGCAATGGCTGCAGTTTTCAAACGTGGAACACATACATAAAGGTTGCTCCGAACACTGAGACACTGGGAATATCTTAAATCCGTGATTTCATCTCTTTGCTGGGAAATTATTATTTTTTTTGTGATTGCAGGGACTGACATCCATGGTAATTGATATTAACTCAGAAGTTGTAAAATGCAAATCACAAAGAACTAAAGATTTAGTAGTGATTCAAAAGTGGTGGCACAAATAGCTTGATGAAACATCATGGGTGGTGAAAAAAGGTAAGACCTCAGAGAAGTCTTAGCAAAAATGTCTGAGAACAGAAACTTAGCACAGGACTAAAATGGTCATTCTGAAGGTTTCATCTCCAAAGTGTGAATCTTTTTCATTCTTGAGAACGTTAAGCAATACCAGCATGTCGGGAGAGCTCAGGAGAACATTTAGAGCAGACAGAATTATCAAGAAATAAACAGAAGCTGAGGTCTGGATGATAATGATGCGTCAGTGTAGGTTTATTAACTGTAACAATGTAGCATTCTTGTGGTGGATATGGATAATGGGGGAGACAAGAATGTGCAGGTGAAGGGGTGTAGCAAAAAAATCTCAATTTCTGCTCAATTTTGTGTGAACCTAAACTGTTCCAAAAAAGAAAGTCTGTTTAAAAAATGCAGAGGAATTTAAACATACATCTATTTTTTTAATAAATAAGACAGGAAATAGTTATTGACATATTTTCATATAAGAGCAGACATGATCATGGTGACACTACAATTATTTGAATTAATGTTATGTTATTGCTTTGACATTTCAACAAATGTAAACATTTCATCTAATTAAAAATAGTATTTAATCAACAACATTAAAACAAAAGTAATATTTTTTAATACTCTGAGTACTTGGAAAGTTAGTGACATTTCCACACCGAGAGAGAGACTCATTAGATTTAAAAATATAAACAACTGACTCTACATCACTAGTGGATTATATCTAAAGAAAAAAAAAAGAAAGAAAATATTCAAACTGTTTTCTATGATCACATTATTAGTAAACAAATGGCACTGCTATTTTCAAATGTCAATGCTATTGAGAACCAAAGTTTTCATCCCAAGAGAAAAAATGCAAATATAAGATCAAATAATTAAGAGCATGTAATTCTAAATCCATTTAGAAAAATCATGGTTACAGGGGTGCCTGGGCGGCACAGCGGTTGGGCGTCTGCCTTTGGCTCAGGGCGTGATCCCGGCGTTATGGGATCGAGCCCCACATCAGGCTCCTCTGCTATGAGCCTGCTTCTTCCTCTCCCACTCCCCCTGCTTGTGTTCCCTCTCTCGCTGGCTGTCTCTATCTGTGTTAAATAAATAAATAAAAAATCTTAAAAAAAAAAATTATATGGGGAGCACCTGGGTGGCTCAGTCCGCTGAGTGTCTGACTCTTGGTTTTGGCTGTGGTTGTGATCTCAAGGTCATGCGATTGGGCCTCCCTGTTGGGCTCTGCGCTCAGCTCTGAGTCTGCTTAAGAGTCTCTCTCTCCCTCTCCGTCTGCCCCTCCCCCCATGTGCACGCTTTCTCTCTAAAATAGGTAAGTATATAATCTTTTTAAAAATCATATGGCAAATGATCATATACAAAGATAATCTAAATAAATCTGTAGTAATTTCTCTGAAAGAGCAGTAAAAAGCACTGTGATATTGTTATAGGGGCATAGAATTTAGGTAAAAAGTGTAACAGAACAGAATATAGAGCTCATTTAAAGGGTCATGTGTATATTTCGATCCTTGATTATGGGGGACGTGGCACCAGATAGCAATAGGAATGTAAGCTTTCAAATATATTCTGAAGCAATGAAGTATACAAATGGTAAAATATGGGATGCCTGGGGGGCTCAGTCAGTTGAGCATCTGCCTTCGGCTCAGGTCATGATCTCCGGGTCCCAGGATCAAGCCCCACATCAGGCTCCTGGCTTGGCAGGAAGTCCGCTTCTCCCTCTCCCCCTCCCCCCCCCACCACCACTGATGCTTGCACATGCCCTCTCTCTCTGAAATAAATAAAATCTTTTAAAAGAATTTTTTAAAAAAGCAATTGCTATAGACTCTTTGTGACTCCCCCATCTTCCACACTGAAGCCCTAATCCCCAAAGTGATGGCATTTGGAGGTGAGGCCTTGGGGAAATAATCAGGCCATGAGGGTGGAACCCTCATGAATGGGACCAGTGCCCTTATAATCAGAAACAGGAGACAGCTTGTTTCTTCTCTCCCTCTCTCTCCACCATGTGAGGAAACCAGGAATAGGGCCTGCAGGAGACCTCAACCATGCTAGCACCTTGATCTTGGACTTCTAGCTTCTAGGACAGTGGGAAACAAATATTTGTTGTTTAAGCCACCTCGTCAATAGCATTTTTTTTTTTTTTAGGGCAGCCTGAGCTGACTAAGATAGCAGTCTTTCTCCCTAACAGGATTTTATCTCAGAGGGGCTGGGTGTATGTCTTGCCCAAGGATACGAAGTTGCAGTGAGGGACACTGAAGGCCCATGCAGGATCTGGGGGCTGTGAGTCCATGCAGCGCACTGGCCAGCTCTGCCCTGCTGTTGCCTGGGCCACCCATCCCACACATAACTATTTCCTGGCTGCACCACCCAGGCAGGGGCAAACTGTTGGCTGAAAGATACTTTGGACTGTCCCAATTTCTAGTATATACCCCCCTATTCCTTTGTCATGCTATTATAATTTTTGTTGTTGTTGTTATAATTTTTTTAATTTAGGAAAGATGGAAACTGAAAGGAAGAGTCAGGAAGCCTGGGTCTGGCTTAAATTAGACAGGATCTTTTTTTTTTTTAACGGTTTGTTTGAGATCTATTTCACATACCAGAACATTTACTCTTTTAAAGAGTATGATCCCGTGGTGTTTTTTTCTTTTTTTAGTATATTCACCAGGTTGTAGAACCATCACAACTATCTAATTTTTAAACATTTTCATTACCCCAAAAAGAAACCCCACACCCATCAGCAGTCCTTCCCTTTCTCCCCTCACCCAGTTCCTGGAACCACTTATCTACTTTCTGCCTCTATGGATTTGATTATTTGGGGCATTTTGGATAAATGAAATCAGAAAATCCATGCCCTTTGCATCTAACTTATTTCATTTTGCATAATGTTTTCAAGGTTTTTCTATGCTGTAGATGTATTGGTATTTCTTTCTTATGGCTGAAGAATATTCCATTGTATGGAGAGACCCCCATTTTACTTATCTTTTTGTCAGTTGATGGACAGCTGGGTTGTTTCCACCTTTTTGCTCTTATGAGTAATGCTGCTGTGAACATTTATGTGCAGGTTTTTCTGTGTATGTGTGTTTTCAGTTCTCTCGGACCTAACCCTAAGAGTGGAATTGCTAGTCACATGTAGTGACTCTGTATTTAACTTTCTGAGGAACCATCAGACCGTTTTCCAAAGCACTGATCCATTTGGATTCAGCCTTGACTCCTGTATTTCCATAGCTCTCAGCAGCTCCCAGCTTATAGCATCCACCACAACTGGCCATGCTTTACAGCTCCTTGTCTGCAGGCCCTTTTTCCTCACCAGGTCTCAGCTCCTTAAAAACAGGGATGATTGCATCTTAATCCAGTGTCATATCTATTTTGATATTCTCAGCTTCCTTGTGAGGAAAATGGAGACAAGGTACTGGAATTGATAGATAATATCCCCGGAAAACTTTTGTATCATGAAAGCAATTCCTTAGTTTCGTCTGAGAGACTGCCCAAAGAAATTATTTGTGCTTTTCGTTAGGAGCAAGGAAAGAAAACCCTAAAAAATATAAATAAATAAATAAATAAATAAATAAATAAATAAATAAATAAAGTTTTAAAGAGAAAAAATCCTAAGTCTCTCTTTGGTATTCACGAAGTTGAATTTTTTTCTTTTCCAATTAAGTTATAATAACTAATGGACTATGAGACCTAAGAAGCCAGAATCATTGCACATATGGATTTATTTTTTGTTATATGCTTCTAGTTTTCTTCCTTAGAGTGCTCTGAACAGAGCTCTCCAGGAGTAAGTCATACTAAAGTCCCCAGTCATGGGTTGTCCCGGCAACTGCTGGCTCCACGCTGGCTAGCGTGTCCTGCTTCTCTTTCGTTTGCTCTCACAGATCCTCTGAGAATATACTGTCCATTGAATTCCCTATTTTTGCTTCCGTTAATAAAATTTGTTCTTTCTTCAAGCTCCTGTTTTCCATATGCTTTCTTCTTTTGGATCTAATAACTAAAATATAGATATAATGTTATTGAGATACTAATAAATGAGGAATAGAGACAAAAGAGGTGAGGGGGAAAGTATGGAAAAATAAAGGTACAAACAGTAGAATTTTCAAGATATAATAAATGTTATTTGTCTGAAAAAGATGGTGAAAGTTGAATTTTAAAATTATTTACCCCCTCAAAATAAAATTATTTTCCCACTTCTTATATACAAGCTTTATAAATGCTCAGTTTAAAAAAAAAGAATGTCAGCTGATGAATGGATAAAGAAGATGTGGCGTATATACACGATGGAATATTACTCAGCCATAAAAAAGAATGAAATCTTGCCATTAGCAATGACATGGTTGGAGCTAGAGAATATTACGCTAAATGAATTAAGTCAGTCAGAGAAAGACAAATACCAGATGATTTCACTCATATGTGTAATTTAAGAAACAAATGAGCAAAGGGGAAAAAAGAGAGAGGCAATCCAAGAAACAGACTCTTAACCATAAAGAATAAAGTGATGGCTACCAGAAGGGAGGTGGGTGGAGGGATGCGGAGAAGAAGCTGATGGGGATTAAGAAGGGCACTTGTGATGAGCACTGGGTGATGTATGGAAGTGATGAATCACTAATACGGTACATCTGAAACTAATATTACACTGTATGTTAACTAAATGGATTTAAATAGAAACTTTAAAAAAAAAGAATGCAGAAACACAATACTTTAACATAAGGAAAAGACATTGAAAAAGTATTTCCTAAGGGTAAACAAGGGCATTTGCGTCAGTAAGCATCACTGATCACTGTACTCCCGGCCTTCCAGCCTGTCTCTGACTGTCTGTGTCTGGGGGTGAAAGGAGAATCCATACGAGAGAAGACTGATATGGTCGAATCAGACACTGCACTCTACATATTTTTGCTCTACAATTTTTTTTAAGTGGGTATCTCAGAACTTCTACAAAATCAGGTTTATATGAACACATATGCTGCCTTCCCCTCACAAAGGTTTGCAGGTATGGTGAGCATCTCTCATACAAGGGTTTGTTCTGTGGGCCGTTCCCACATCAGATGGAGGCAGACTGGGCAAGAGGGACATCTGTCTATCTGTGTTCTAGACTCAGGAATAATGCCTCACTGCTAAGTGTGTTTAAGGGAAGTGTTTAGTCTGGGGAAAGTTTTGTTGCCTGAACTCTGTTTTTGGTCCTTGGAATTGCCCCACAATTCCAAGCAACTCATGGCTGTTCGCCCCTCTGTATAATTTGATGAGAACAGTTTATTTCTGTAGATGTGGCTGTAAATATTCACCTTTATTACCTCAAACTCCATTAAATCCCTCTTAGCTTTGCCTTTGAAAACCACACCATCATGGCCAGCTCAGCTTTCATGTGACTTCACATCTGACAAGATAAACTGGTCATTTACCTGAGTGAATGAACTTTTCCAGCTCCTTCTCATTCTCTGGAAGTAGGCAGGTGGACTCATCCAGGCTGTCTTCCTCAGAGTCCTGGTCATTGACGTCGTCTCCCAGGAATGGTATCCTGACATTGTTATAAAGCCACACCAGTTGCTGTCTTTCCTCAGCCTGGACCAGCCGACTGGAGAATAAATGTAGATGAATTTGAGAGCACAATTTTCATGGGAAATCATTAATCCTGTGACTTTTAACTGAAAAGCAGTCACTGATACATGGTGGTAGGCAGGGGAGGAAGGCAAAAAACAGATTGATCTCTAGTGTGTGCTGATGGCAGAAGAGGAGTAACAATGCCAAATGTGGCTCAGGGCCACGACTAGGTGAGGTGAATAAGGAACTCAAAATAGTATAATAATATCTTCTTTTTAAGCTAAATAATATCTTAATGCAATTTTATTTTATTTTTTTTAAGATTTTATTTATTCATTTGACAGAGATAGAGACAGCCAGCGAGAGAGGGAACACAAGCAGGGGGAGTGGGAGAGGAAGAAGCAGGCTCCCAGTGGAAGAGCCCGACATGGGGCTCAATCCCAGAACTCCAGGATCACGCCCTGAGCCGAAGGCAGACGCCTAACGACTGAGCCACCCAGGTGCCCCTTAATGCAACATTTTACAAAAGAAAAATGAATGCCAAGAAATCTATGATTAACAAAGTATCAATATTTTAAATAAAGTCCATATAGGTATTACTGATTCTTCCTTTTGCTCACTCTCTGATATGGCTTGGCCCAACACTGTTACTGATCCTGTATGTAAAATGTTGGTATTTTGTTCATCGTGGATATTTTTTGAAATAAATTTAGATTTTATAAAACACTGCATTAAAATATTATTCATCTTGATGACTGAGTTTTTGGGCACCCTCTTAAATTTTGCACCTGAGATGAGTGCCTTGCTCACCCCACCCCAGATGCAGCCCTGGAAGTGGATTTTTAAGCAGCTATCTCTGTTTGATGTGAAAAGGGGTAACAGAATGCTTTCCTTTTCCCTAACATACATACCTTCTCAACTGGTTGATGTATGTAATTAGGAAGAACTGGCCTGATCCTAAACATTATTAACAGTAATTACCCAAATCCTGGTCTTGTCCCAATGTCTTGATTACAATTGCAAAATTTAAGGGCATACCAAAAAAATTCAGTAATGATAAATATTTTAGCTCAATATTTTACCAAGCTGAAATGAATGGGAAAAATCCATGGTAAACCAAATATCACAATTTCAAATAAACATAGGATCCAACAGTGCTGTAATGAACCATATGGGAACCTGAGTCAAAAGAAAAAGGTGAATCCCTATATACATGCTTTTATGTATTTTTAAAAAGATTTATTCATTTAGGGGTGCCTGGGTGGCTCGATGCAGCATCTGCCTTTGGTTCAGGTCATGTTCTCATGGGTCCTGGGATTGACCCCTTGTCAGGTTCCCTGCTTAGTGGGGAGTCTGCTTCTCCCTCTCCCTCTGCCCACCCCCCGCCTGCTTGTGTTCTCTCTTGCTCTCTCTCTCTCTCTCAGATAAATAAAATCTTTAAAAACATTTTTTAAGATTTATTTATTTATTTCAGAGAGGGGGTGGAGTGAGGAAGGGCAGAGGGAGACAGAGGGAGAGCCCCAAGCAGACTCCACACTGAGTGTGGAGCTCCCGGCAGGGCTTGATCCCATGACCCCAAGATTACGACCCCAGCCAAAACCATGAGTCGAAGGCCCAAGCAAATGTGCCACCCAGGTGCCCCATGTTTTTATGTATTTTTAAATGGCAGGGAGGAGATCTTTCACATGCATTATATGTAAATGTATGTAAGCAAGTCTTTTAAGGTCATGATATAAATAGCCCAGTTACAAACACTCTAACTCTGGACATTCTCATTTCCAATACATTGATACCCAAAACCATGTGTGAAAGCCGCGTTTCTGTATTGGAAGGATATTCTAGGGGCTTTGGGAACCCCCAAGCAGCTTTAACCAGGAAGGAGAGAATGATTTTGTATTTACAAAGCCCCCTCTGGGTACTGTGTGGGGGTAACGGACTAATGGAGACAACAGTATGACAGGAAGGCAGGAAGAAGCAGGCACATAGCAAAGGAGCCTGACATGGGGCTCGATCCCAGAACGCCGGGATCACACCCTGAGCCGAAGACAGACGCTTAACCGCTGTGCCACCCAGGCGCCCCTACCTTTAATCTTATTTGCCTTCATTGGACATACTTGAAGGTGGTCCTAAAATGGCTACCTTAAAAAACATCCCATATGTGGCAACATATGCTTTGTGTTTATACTCAAGTCCAATAGAGCAAATAATTTATTACTTCCTCAAGCTGTTTCTGATGGGATATAACAGAATCCTGGCACTGAATCCTGGAGAAGAAATCAGTATAGCATTCTGGTCAGAGTAGCATGATGTCACAGTCTGCACTTCTGTCTAATACTAATTCAACATATGATCATATCATTTGAAAGAGCTTGACCACAGTTATTTGTGCAAACAAGATGAAGTATCTTCCCCAATGCTACAGTTTTCCCAGATAATAACAGTGTCTAGTGAAAAGAGAGCAGTCACAATTTTCTGCTTTGCACTAAGATTCCTGCCAAAGTATCAAGTTCACTTTTTAAAAAAATTTGAATTAATTAACATATAACATATTATTTGTTTCAAGGGTACAGGTCTGTGATTCATCAGTCTTATATAACACCCAGTGCTCATTATAACACATAACTTTCCCCAATGTCTATCACCCAGTTACCCCATCCTCCCCTCTTCCCCTCTAGTAACCCTCAGTTTGTTTCCTAAGAGTCTCTTATGGTTTGTCTCCCTCTCTGGTTTTGTCTTGTTTCATTTTTTCCTCTCTTCCCCTATGATTCTCTGCCTTATTTCTTAAATTACACATATCAGTGAGATCATATGATAATTGTCTTTCTCCGATTGACTTATTTCGCTTAGCATAATACCCTCTAGTTCCATCCACGTCCTTGTGAATGGCAAGATTTCATTTTTTATGGCTGTGTGATATTCCATTGTATCTACATACCACATCTTCTGTATCCATTCATCTGTCGATGGACATCTGGACTCTTTCCAGTTTGGCTATTGGGGACATCACTGCTATAAACATTGGGGTGCAGGTGCCCCTTCGGATCACTACATGAGCATCTTTGGGGTAAATACCCAGTAGTGCAATTGCTGGGTTGTAGGGTAGCTCTACTTCCAACTTTTTGAGGAACCTCCATACTGTTTTCCACAGCGGCTACACCAGCTTGCATTCCCACCAACAGTGTAGGAGGGCTCCCCTTTCTCCGAATCCTCGCCAACATCTGTCGTTCCTGATTTGTTAATTTTAGCATTCTAACTGGTGTGAGGTGGTATCTCTCTGTGATTTTGATTTCTATTTCCCTGATGTAGAGTAATGTTGAGCACTTTTTCATGTGTCTGTTGGCCATTTGGATGTCTTCTTTGGAGAAATGCCTGTTCTTGTCTTCTGCCCATTTCTCGATTAGATTATTTGTTCTTTGGGTATTGAGTTTGATAAGTTCCTTATAGATTCTGAAGCCCTTTATCTGATATGTCATTTGCAAATATCTCCTCCCATTCTGTCGGCTGTCTTTTGGTTTTGTTGACTGTTTGCTGTGCAAAAGATTTTTATCTTGATGAAGTCCCACCAGTTCATTTTTGCCTTTGTTTCCCATGCCTTTGAAGATGTGTCTAGCCGGAAGTTGGTGCAGCCGAGGTTGAAGAGGTTGCTGCTTGTGTTCTCCTCAAGGATTTTGATGGATTCCTGTCTCACATTGAGGTCTTTCATCCATTTTGAGTCTATTTTTCTGTATGGTGGAAGGAAATGGTTCAGTTTCATTCTTCTGCAAGTGGCTGTCCAGTTTTTCCAACACCATTTATTGAAGGGACTGTCTTTTTTCCATTGGATATTCTTTCTTGCTTTGTCGAAGATTAGTCGACCATAGAGTTGAGGGTCCATTTCTGGGTTCTCTATTCTGTTCCATTGATCTATATGTCTGTTTTTGTGCCAGTACCATACTGTCTTGATGATTACAACTTTGTAATAGAGCTTGAAGTCCGGAATTGTGATGCCACCAGCTTTGGTTTTCTTTTTCAACGTTCCTTTGGCTATTCGGGGTCTCTTCTGGTTCCATAAAAATTTTAGGATTATTTTTTCCAGTTCTGTGAAAAAAGTTGATGGTATTTTGATAGGGATTGCATTAAATGTGTAGATTGCTCTAGGTAGCATAGACCTGTTAACAATATTTGTTCTTCCAATCCATGAGCATGGGACATTTTTCCATTTCTTTGTGTCTTCCTCAATTTCTTTCATGAGCATTCTATAGTTTTCTGAGTACAGATCCTTTGCCTCTTTGGTTAGGTTTATTCCTAGATATCTTACGGTTTTGGGTGCGGTTGTAAATGGGATCGACTCCTTAATTTCTCTTTCTTCTGTCTCATTGTTAGTGTATAGAAATGCAACTGATTTTTGCAAATTGATTTTATGTCCTGCCACTTTACTGAATTTCTGTATGAGTTCTAGCAATTTTGGGGTGGAGTCTTTTGGGTTTTCCACATACAGTATCAGGTCATCTGCAAAGACTGAGAGTTTGACTGCTTCTTTGCTGATTCAGATGCCTCAAGATCACTTTAGAACACTACATTTTGGGAGGATGCCAGCATCTCAGACAGTGGCTTTCAAACATTTTTGACCACGATCCACAATAGGAAATACATTTTACCTCATAACTGTGTATTTATCTGTCTGAAAAGTCAAAAATCAGCATTTACATTAACAAATGTAATGCTTTTTAATATTTTCTAGTCTACAAAATTGTATTCTGTCCTATTTCTTTTTTTTCATTTACATTTTGACCCAACATGAGTACAGTCCATATTCTGAAAACCACTGGTGTGGAGATTTAGAATGACTATATATACTAATTTAGTGATTATAAGAATCATCATCATCATCATTATCATTACTAAATAATAATCTAGTTAGTTTGTTATGTCTTAGTTGAGGATGGTAAATGTTACTTAGTATATACTTACTATATCACATAGAAAATAGCGATTCCACATATGAGGGCAATGGTAAAGGCTACACACGCAATTACAATTACTTGAACAAGAGCAGGTCTATGTGAAATCAGTGCTGAAAGTGGAAAGAAAAGTTCTCATAAAATTTCATTTCACTTGTGTCTATCAGTTAATATATTTGTTAATCATATTGTTATTTCAAAGGGGGAAGGGAGACAAAATCAGAAAAAATAGCATTAAAAAATAGCATCCTTAATTTTTAAAAATATGGAGGCTAGATTGCACAGCCTGTGTGAACAAATATAATTTGAATTCCCACATAAAGTCATCCCTAACTCCATTTGCTTCCTCTGCTTCTTGCCCTTTGTCAAAACCCTCTTTTACTTTGTAGAAATACAGGATCCCTGACTCAGTCTAGCAGCACCTGCCATCCTGTAGCTGAAAGGAGAGTGGCTTTAGTTTGATGATTCAGGTGTCGCACTGATGGTTTCAGGGTGTGCAGTGTGGTGCTGAAAGGGTGTTAGAGAGAAATTGAGAATGCCATTCCACGAACCTGCATTCCAGGTGTCGGTGTTCATGGGTGTTGAATGTGCTATAAAACTCCGGTTGTTCTTAATAGGGTTAGGTGTATCACCCTTCCTATTACCTGAAATTAAAAAATAATAATAACCAGAGTTATCATTCACACAAATTGAACAAAAGAGCAACTGGCAAAGCAAGTACATTATTCAGCCACTTGGAAAATCTGACAAATTGAGGTGATTACTCTTCGTCCTGCACTTGGCTTTCCCTCACTCTCTGTCACAGAAAGAGTTCAGCAAGTGAACTAAAAATGCCCTGAGGTTCACCTATCAATGAAAGGTCAGGCGAGCATGACAAAAAGAACTTGGACTACGAAAAGGCTAGCGGTGTAAAATACTTAATTGTAGACAGCAGGCATGGGGAATATGGGTGTTCACTCTACAGTTTTCTCTACCCTTCTGTAAGCTTTCAGGTTTTCACAATGAAATACTGGGGCAAGGAGAAAAAATGGATTACAGATGGTTTCAATATAGTGAGTACTAAAAACTGGCCGCTGGGTTTGGCCACGGGAAGGTCATTGGAGAAATCGATGAAGGCAGTGCTAGTGATGTGGTGGCGACAACAGTGACTGAAACAGTTCAAGAGAACAGAAGGGAAGGAATTGGAGAAAGTGAGTTTTATTTTATTTTTTTTTAGATGTTTATTTATTTATTTGACAGAGAGAGAGACAGCCAGCGAGGAAACACAAGCAGGGGGAGAGGGAGAGGAAGAAGCAGGCTTCCAGCAGAGCATGGAGTTCGATGAGGTGCTTGATCCCAGGACCCTGGGATCACGCCCTGAGCCAAAGGCAGACGCTTAACGACTGAGCCACGCAGGCGCCCCTAAGAGATAGTGAGTTTTAAAAACTCTTTTGAGGAACTTGGTTTTGGAGAGGGGAGACATGGGGGCAGCTCCCAGAAGGGCTAAGGGATCAAGAGATGGGTTTTGCTTTCTAAGATGGGAGAATTGACAGCACATTCATAGGAGAATGGGAGTGACACTTAAAATTGTGATACTACAGGAAATGAGGAGAGAATTGCCGACTGTGCCTGTGCCAGTTGGTGGACACGGATGCTGGCGCGCCAGCTGGGGCCATCCTTGGCCTGGAAAGGAAGGAAGGCAGAGAAGAAGGGTGCAATTGCAGGTAGATGGGGAGGAGGATGCAGATACTCTCTTTTGACTGCTTGTATTTTGCCAGTGATGGAGGAAACAAGGTTATCCCCTGAGGGTGAGGCTGAGGTAAACATGTTGGGAGGTTTGCAGAGCAAGAAAATAAATGCGAACGTCACCAAGCAGAACAGGAAAGTAGGTGGGTTAGGGAAATGAGAAACATATTTTTTTTCAAGATTTATTTATTTATCTTAGAAGGAGAAAGAAAGAGCACAAGCGGTAGGGGTAGAGGGAGAGAGAGAATCTCCAGCAGGCTGCCTGCTGAGTGCAGAGCCCAAAGCAGGGCTCGGATCTCAAGACCCTGAGATCACAACCTGAGCCGAAACCAAGAGTCAGATGCTTAACCAACTGCACCACCCAGGCACCCCGAGAAACATATTATTTAATAAAGTTTCCTAGAAATGAAATTTCTGGGTGTATGGACGATATTTTTTATTTTCTGTATTTTGTAAAGGTATTTTATTTTTAAGTAATCTCTGCACCCAACATGGGGCTCAAACTCACAACCCCGAGACCAAGAGTTGCATGCTCCACCAACTGAGCCAGCCAGGCTTTCCTATTTTCTGTATTTTCGATGCTCTCCCATTTGAGGTTTTGATCCTGGACAGACTGTCCCTTCTAGGGTTAGCTATTTCCAACAGTTCGTGGACAACTCCCCTGCAAGCATGCCTTTGACATAAACCAACCAATCCAGAGCCCACAGCCCCAGCTAACTCTCACACACCAAGCCAATGTTCCCTCTGCCCTAAATCATCCCAGGGCCAGGTGCTGGACAAGTAGGAACCACTCCGATAGCCCAGAGCCCATTAAAGTCATTCCAACTATCCACTTCTCTGTGTAACTACCCCACTTCACCCATTCCTTCCCATGAAAACACCAATAAAGACTCTGGGCCATGCTCTTTCCTCTTGTCCCCCTGCTTCCTGCTTCTAGGGATCTGTGAGTATAACGTGCTTCCTTCATGAACAATCATTTCTGTGTCTGTATGTCTTATCATACCTGATTAAAATAAATTCCAGGTATATTTCAATACTCCGAGCCCAAAAATAAATACGTCCTTTTTGTATTTATAAGCATTGCCAATTGCCCTCTATAGAAGTTGCTCTCATTCCTCGCCTACACACAAGATATGAGATTATATACACTTGAAACTAGTAGGATATTATACGTTAATTATACTTCAATTTAAAAAATGTGAGATTAGGGGCACCTGGGTGACTCAGTCGGTTAAGAGTCTGACTCGATTTCGGCTCAGGTCTTGATCTCAGGGTTGTGAGTTGAAGCCCTGCGTTGGGCTCCACACTGGGCGTGGAGCCTACTTAAAAAAATAAAATAAAAAAGCGAGCGATTATATTTCCCAACTCCTTTACCAGTTTTTTTAATGAAACATTTTGTCCACTTTCAACATGATAGCTGAAATCTGCAATGAGTATTTCCCTTATTATGAGTTAGACATCTTTCCATATAACCAAGAACTGAGGATTACAGAGAAAATTGGGAGTCTTGCAATGATCTAAAACAATTCTGTCCTCTATCTCCATATTGGAACCTGCACTTGGGACCCAAAGCTCAGGCGCAGCAGAGGTCTCAGCAAACCTCTAATGCAAGCTCATAACCCAAGTTAGTTTCAAAGTAAAGATCAGAATGCAGGTGTCCTGATACCTTGGCAAGAATTCAATCTCTGGGCTTTGGCGGTAGGGGGGTAAACAGGCAAGTGAGATATTCATAGCTGAGCTTTAGAAAAATTAATAATGTATTTGGGATGGCTACATGTATTAATTGTTTTTAAGATTTTCTGTATTTCTCTGATGCTTTGACATCTGTGCTATTTTCTAATCTGCTCTGAGTAGCATCATGACTAAACCAACCATCCAGAGGGCACTCCATTTTCTAATTTGCAGAAAGGGCTGTACAGACTAGTGATGACCACTGTGGGGTGCCCTCGGGAGCCATACACCACGACAGCTTTGGGAATGTCCTGAATCCCAGCCACCCTCCCAGATCCCTTGACTTACCATTATGCCCTGGGAATTGCTTGCGCGTGGTAGGTCTTGGAGCTAGAAGGCCGTTCAAAGGGATTAGACAGAAGAGACAAGTTTAACAGATTAAAGAAAATAAAGAGATAACTTGGTATTAGACAAGGGGACTTAACAGCTAAGAAGGAAAATGCTGTGAATAAATGTATTACAATGCCTCATAGAAATATGTGGCTTGATTTGCAATTTGTTCTGTTTGCATCCAGTGTTTCCTTTCACGAATATGGTGTTAAGAACATAACACATTTGGCTTCCGGTCTGTTTTTGCAGTCACATGAGCTGGTTGAGGACCTGACAGATTTGAAGGGGCCTGTGCTATCATCAGAAGGTCAGACAGCCAGTGCCAGGGAGGGCCCCACGGCAATATCCTTTCCTCCTACGGAAATTAGATGCTATTATATTGTGCAGATCGTATTTCCCTTGTACAGAATAGAGACTGTTTATAAGTACCACACATCTTCACGAAGAGTTACTGCCTGACTTCACCAATTGTCAGGGTCAGTTTCTCTGTTTTGAGATAAACAGATTTTAGATCAAAGCATAGAAGACAGATGATTATAAAGAACATTTTACACTTGCAACGCATCTGTATCTGGATTCCTGTGGTCTACCGCCAAAACGTGCCCCAAATTACAATTAAGTCATACAGACACATTCAAATGATCCTGAGGCAGTCAGAGTTTCTGTGTGTGCTAAGTGAAATGAAAGAGAAGCACAGTAATCCCTAAAAAGAAAGCACAGCTTACAGAGAGAGAATAACATCAGACTAATTTCCAAGCAATGTTTATCTAATTATATTATTGTATGGAGCATGCTACTAACAAATACACAAGAAAAGACACATTCATATAGTAACTAGGAGGACCCCAGACTATAGTTCTCATTTCAACGAAAGACTTACCTCTGAGTCTTGAGAAAACACCTTCCTGCTTAGTGACATTTGTGGATGTTTGTGACTGTTTGTAGCCTTGAAAAGAAAACTTGTAGCAGTGAAATGTAATTAACCCTTTTTATTTCCCCTGAACCAAGTAAAAACAGTGTTTGAAGCTACCCATTTAGTCTGTTGCTAGTTCAGCTGGTTGGAACTCACCTCCATAAGGCAAGCATAAAAGAAGTGGGCATTCCATTAAAAACAAAACTAGAAAGGTGAAAGAACTTTGAATCTTGTCCATCACTCCAAAACTGTTAGTCTTTTATCATATGGATGAAAGGATATATTAGCTATAGTGCAGTATCTGCCCTATATTTATGCAGAACTAAGAAACTCTGCTCCCTACAGAATGTTTGGGTTCTGACTTGGAGCCGCCAGTGTGAGGTCAGCTCACGTTGCCACGTGGACTTCCTCCACGGAACCAAGTCAACCAATGGGGATACTAACGGGATGGGGCGTGGGAGAAGGATGATCATCTGTGGGCATAGATAATAAAGCCGGGGCCCTGCCCTTAGGGAGTGTACAGACCAGTGAGGAGGCAGCAAAGATCAATTATAATTCAATGGGACACATAAGAGGCAAACAGAGAACACAGTAGGGCTCTGTAGTCAGAAGCCCGCATTCTAGTCCTAGTCTCTGGCTTTCTTGACATTTCTGCTTGATCAGGTTACTTAAGCCCTTTGGGTTTCAGTTTCCTCTTCTGTAAAAATAGGAGAAAGAAACAGCACCTACCTCACAGGGTTACAGCAATATCTGAATAATGTAATCCACGCAAAGCTCAAAAATAGTGCTGGCACTCAACATTATTAGTTCTTGTCGTAATATAGGAGAGTATTTGCAAAAAAGCAATTCAGTACACCTCCACCCTCTGGGTGCTGTTCAGAACCCTAGACCCCTTTGGCTCCCTCCAGAAGTTTTTTTTAAAGGAGATTAATTGAATCATCTCAAAATGTGGAAATGGAATTAAAAATAGATAGCATAGAAGAAGGTGGTCCCTTGTACTTGTCCTTTGTACATCCAGTAGTTCTCAAAATACCCAAGGCAGGCTTTGAGTCACCCCTACCAATAACAATAGCTGACCAGATCTTACACGATGCTTGTAAAGCCCCCTGGGATTAGAAACTAGCTCCACCTGCACTGTACCCAAAGGCCAGTTATCCTGTCTTTCTTTTTCTTTCTTTCTTTCTTTTCTTTCTTTCTTTCTCTCTCTCTTTCTTTCCTTTCTTTCGATTTATTAATTTATTTTAGAGAGGAGGGGGAGGGGCAGAAGAAAAGGGAGGAAGAGTCTTAAGCAGTCACTGCTAAGCACGTAGCCCAACTTGGGCTGAAATCACTCATGACCCTGCAATCACAACCTGAGTGGAAACCAAAAGTCAGATGCTTAACCAACTACGCCGCCCAGGTACCCCGTCTCCCAGCTATCCTTTCTGACTGTTTGTGAGATGACAAGGCTAAGACCCTCTAGATATACCATGCAGTGGACTATCGCCAGCTTCTTACTTTATTCTCACAACACCCTAATTCCCATTCCTGTCTTCCTTCCATCCAGCTATGCCTGGGGGATGATCCATATAAGAACTTGGCTCCCATTCTCTTTCTATAAGTCCTACAATCTCAGAATTGCCGTTCAGATCCATCTGAACAAGTTCATCTGCTGTGTCTCTTTGGAGTTTGTTGTTGTTGTTGTTGTTGCTGCTGTTAGGGAGGTTCCATGCCCAGCGTGGAGCCCAACACGTGGTCTGAACTCATGACCCTGAGATCAAGACCCGAGCCAAGATCAAGAGTTGGATGCTTAACTGACTGAGTCACCCAGGTGCCCCTTTGGACTGGTTTTTGGACTGCCAATTTCCCTATGGGCACTGATTTTGAACTGTCAGGATCCCCATGGACACTGCTTTCTCTGGAGTTGATTTTTAGAATATCAACTTCCCAATGGTTACTGCTGCCTTGCCCACTCCTTTCTCTTAGGTCTCTGAATACCTGGCTCTTCAAGACTTGTTCTTGAATTGGCTCATATATTCCATGCACCCAGCCCAGCTGGATGAATCGTACCATCCATCAGAATACCACTCTGGGTTAATGATACTGACAGATGTGTCGATCAGGCCAAGCTATAAAGATTAGGCCAAGAGATAAAAGTCTTTCATAACATAACCAAAACCTTCCAACAGATTCCCTTAAATCCAGAGTGCCCAACATGTTCTCTTGGCTTTCTCCCACAAAGTGGGGTGCCTGGTTGAGAACTGGGTCCCAGACCCTTGTCATATGCCTAATAGGACTCTTCCTAGTTTTTCCCTTTATCAAAGTTTGCCTTTGGTGGCTAAGTCAAGCAATCCCAATCACCTTTAACCCAGGTGGCAAGCGTTGTCTATCCCAATTAGTATCGTTAATGATATTGGGACACCACAAAGTAGATCGTATTGTAATTTTCTGAGTTCTAATTGACATAACGTTGTATTAGTTCAGGTGTACAATGACTTGATATTTGCAGATATTGCAAAATGATCACCACAATAAGTCTAGTTAACATCTATCATCATACAGTTAACAAAAATTTTTTTTCTTGTGATGGGAACTTTAAGATCCACTTTTTTAGCAACTATAGCATTAAATATGCAATACAATATTAACTTTCATCACTATGCCGTACATTACATCCCCATGACTTATTTATTTTATAACTAGAAGTTTATACCTTTTTACCCCCTTCACCCATTTTGTTGTATTGTGAATTTTAAAACTTTATATTTTTCTGCTGCCTCAACACCCACACAAAAGGGCTGTAAACACCCCACCCAGGTGACCATGTCACCTAAGTGATAAGACTGGTCCCTGCCACAAGTTCCCCTTTGCCCTCCCCTAAATGTAATCTATCAACATTCAAATGTATCAGTGACATCCTTTCCCACCTATTCTTGTGTACTCCATCCTGACCCCCAATAAAGGTACTTTCCCATGGATACTCACCCTTGTGCTCCCCACCTGCTTGGCTGAGCTCCGTCTCTAGGTGCCCACGCTGAGCAGCCCCTCATGGGGTGCAGTTCACTTCTGGTGTTATAATTCTATGGGTTTTGACAAATATATCATGACATGTATTCAGCCTTTTAGTATTATACAGCATAGCTGCACCGCCCTAAAAATCCTTTATACGGGGCGCCTGGGTGGCACAGCGGTTAGGCGCCTGCCTTCGGCTCAGGGCGTGATCCCGGTGTTATGGGATCGAGCCCCACATCAGGCTCCTCCACTATGAGCCTGCTTCTTCCTCTCCCACTCCCCCTGCTTGTGTTCCCTCTCTCGCTGGCTATCTCTGTTAAATAAATAAATAAAATCTTAAAAAAAAAAAAATCCTTTATACTCCACCACCTATTCATCTCTCCCTCCAACCTCTTCCTGGCAATCACCAATCTTTACTGTTTCCATAATTTTGCCTTTTCCAAAATGTCATATAGTTGGAATCATATAGCATGAAGCCTTTTCAGATCGGCTTCTTTCACTTAGTAATATGTATTTGAGGTTCTTCCATGTTTTTCCATGGCTTGATAACTCATTCCTTTTTAAAAGCTATTATTTTGGATAATTAGTTTGGATGTTCTTAAGTTTGCAGATTTAGTGAAAACTCACATTTCTACAATACTGGATCTACTCATGCAAGAAGCACTTGTATCTCTTAATCATTCACATTTTCATTAATACCTCTCGACAATATATGTAAATTTATTGCCATAGGTTTCAGTTCTTTTCATTTTCCCCTCAACATTAAAACGCAATTTTCAAAAACGGAATTCCCCCTTTACATACCCCATCTGCGGCTGGTATATAAACACACCTGTTGTTCCAATATTTGCAAACCGCCCCCCGGCTAGTCCTCGCAGGGATGTCGAGGGCCCCATCTGGCAGTTTTGAGCGCGGCCCAACAGCCAGAGACCTTTTCACGCCACCAGGTTATAACTCCTGCAGCCCTGGGAGTTCACCGCGCACTTCAGGGGCGGAGCAGGGCGCTGTGCCTTCCGGGCGTTGTAGTTCGAGCCTCCAGAGCCTGACCTGGTGGACTACACGTCCCAGAAGGCCGCGCGGCCCCGCCGTGTCTCCTAGGTAACCAAAAATCTGCGGCCGCAGGCAGCGCCCACTCTGCTCCTGTGGGAGCAGACGGCGGCACCAGGGATACCCTTGTTGCCAGGCGCCTTCTGGGCACCTGCGCCCCGCGCCCTGTCCCAAAGTGAACTGGGAGTCGGGGGTCGGCGCCCGAATCCCTCTCGTGGCAGAGGAGGGCGACGGGTCGAGAGAGCGCAACGTCTAGGCGGGAAAGGCAGGGGCGGTTCCGGGAGCCGCGAGGAGGCTGGAGCGGGGTCTGCAGGAGACCCGGCCGTAAAGCGGTTGCTGCAGGTCAGGCCAGGAGATTCTGCTCCAGTGGCCAAGCGACCCCGCCGACTGTTCAGCTGCCGGCTCCGGGTGTGAGGGGAACGCGCGTGCAGTCTGTCGGGTTGTCTCTCTGGAGCTCTCTCGGTCTTCAGCTCCACCATCTGCCTACTCGGTGCCATGCCTGGAGGCTGAACCAACCAGCATGCGCGAAGCTCACCCAGGCCCTACTTACAAGGATAGGGTCCCCTGCGGCTTCTCCCTACTCCTGTTGTCCTCCGGTTGCCTTGGCGGTTTGCGTAAGGTTGAGAGTTCAAATTATTATTGCCAGTAATATAAATCGGATCCAAGCTTCTTGGCCATGACCGCGATCTTTGGCTGCTTTTGAGCTTCTCTTGGCCTTCAGTACTTTCACCACGATGTGGTTGGTTTGTGTTTATCGCGCTTTGAGGTCCTTGTGTGAATACGCAGGTGGAAGTATTTCATCGCTTCTCTCCACAGCCTCTGCCCACGTTGGTTGGAGCCACCGCAGCCCTCACGCTTGCCTTCCTGTCATACTGTTGTCTCCATTAGTCCGTTACCCCCACACAGTACCCAGAGGGGGCTTTGTAAATACAAAATCATTCTCTCCTTCCTTTAAAGCTGCTTGGGGGTTCCCAAAGCCCCTAGAATATCCTTCCAATACAGAAACACGGCTTTCACACATGGTTTTGGGTATCAATGTATTGGAAATAAGGATGTCCAGAGTTAGGGTGTTTTTAACTGGGCTATTTATATCACGACCTTAAAAGACTTGCTTACATACATTTACATATAATGCATGTGAAAGATCTCCTCCCTGCCCTCTGGGGTCTTTGTACTCCCTGACAGTGCTAAAGCACTGGAAAATCCATTGAGCCACATGGCAGTCCCTGCCCGTTTTCACCAAGTTCCAAAGGAATAAGCTCACAGCCTCCCAGTCCAGCTGGTTTACTAGTACACTGGACAATTATAACATCCAGTAAATAGACCAGGGCAAGTACAGTACCCAGGAAGTTCTTAAGCAGTGAGGTTTATTCTTCCAGTTACTCAAAATCCAACTCAATCTCACCCATTATTCCCTCTATATGCTCTAATAAATCCACACCCCCAAGTTCTTCCCTTTGGCCTGGGTTGTCTTCCCTGGACTCTGTTAGGACGCTCTTATTGTCATAATAACATGGGAGGGTGTTTAGAGAGTTGAGTTTGGAAAGAACCGTAATGCTGGTTTGGCCTTTCATTCAACAGACATTTGTTGAGAACTTGCTGTGTGCCAGACACTGTTCCAGGTCCTGGGTATTGAACACTGAACAAGTGAAAAACCATGACCTATTGGAGTTTGTATCTTGTTACGAGTGATACAGGCAATAAAAAGAAACATAACAAGTTGGTTTTACAGCGTGCTTGAACTTGACAGATGTTATGAATATTTAGACTAGAAGAGTAGAGCAGGGTAAGGAAATCAAGAATGGAGGGGGGGGGGGCTCTGCCATTTTAAACAGAACATCTTGGCCTTGGACTTGCCTGTGCTGTGCTGTGTGCTGCTCCTATGGAGAAGTTGAGAGAGTAACAGAAGGTATAATGGGACGTGGTCTCCAGTATCTTTCCACAGACCTCATGTTGAGACAATCCATTCAAAGATTCACAACTGGGATTCCAATTCTAGTCCCTACATGCCCCACAGGCACCTACCTGAGATAAACCCAGGAATAACTTAAGAGGCAAAAGATGAGAGATATCAAACTGCTAGAAAGACCCGGACTGATACCTGATTTGAACTAGTATGCTGGGCTGGGTGGCTAGAGCAGGAGACAGATAGCTGAGCTGTGAGAATAAAACAAAAGGAACTTCTGGAGTTTGCTCTTGCTTTTTCCCTGCCTTTGCCTTGGAACAGTGCCTGTGCCCACAGCTGCAGTAAACCTAACCTCTGGCAGGCTCCCTGAGGAGTAGAATCAAGGCAAAGCAGTAGCATGTGCTTATGAGTAGCTGAGAAACAGGCAAAGACCACATTACCTCGGGCAAGTGCTTCTCCACCCTGCCTCCTCAAAGCTTGGGGATAGCGAATCACATTCCAAAGAGTTATCTTGTGAGGTAAGGAAACGTTGACTAGCTTTCTGATGCCTCAACCTCTGCTCCCAGGATCCATTCCCCCCACCCCTGAACTATTTATAGGGACCAGTCTGATCCCGTCACATGTACACAGAACAACTGATGGAATAACCAATGACCCCCAAAGAAATACACTTACTGGCCAAAGTAATAAGCAATTTTCTGAGCATAACAATTCCAAGAGAAAACACACACTGCATTACAGATTCCATGAGAAGCAGATATATTAGAACAGATGGACCAAAATTTTAAATTAGTCTATCAAATACATTTAAAGAGATAAGGCATGGCATTAGCAATAGGAAATGAGAATATTAACACATAAAAAAGAACCAAATATTAAGTATGTAAAACAATTGTTGAAATGAAGACATGTAGAGGAAATAAATAGCAAAATGGGCAGCTGATAAAGAAATTAGCAAACTGGAAGAGCAAACTGAGGAAATGTCCTGAAAAAAGGAAGGAAAAGTAGAGAACATAAAAGAAAGGCTAAGGAAATGGACAACAGACATAAGCATGCTAACATTTGAATAACAGGAGTCCTAAATGAGGAACATTTTAAATCAAAAGGATAAAATATTAAAAAATAAAGACATAAATTTCCATAAGTGTTTAGCACATGTCCAAGAATATGTCACTCAAAATTCTTTTACTGTACTATTACATATTACAAAATTTCATATTTGTATATTGGTCTATGCTAATAATAACTATTACAATTACTATCAGGGTTTACCTTGTTTTTACTAGAGACATAACACCATGTATATGCAAGGTTACTCAAGATAAAATCAGAAACATAGGATTTGACCTTGGAAAGAACTAAAACATTTGTCAAATTTTACAATCTGTGGGATTCTTTATTGCCTCCTAGTTCTTTCTTCTTTTAGTCATAAATGAGAAGGGGGGCAGTTACTCCCTGGTAAACAAGGAAAATAAAAAAGAGAGAAATAAAGAAATATTAAAAGCTTAGAAAGGAAATACAGAGGCATAGAATCAGAAGATGGATTTGTCTGGGAATACTTGATTGCTTTCCAAAGAAGTGGCCTAGAGCTGGTGAGCAGAGCACCTGGTGGATTAGTGACATGAGTGGGTATAAATGACTGTGCCTCTATATAACCGTCAAGGACATATAAAAGATGTATAAAAAGAACAGTGTAAGTCCAGAAAAACAAAGCCCACTGTGCGCTATGTGGTAGAAGAGTCTTTTTTTAAATAAGATTTTTTAAAAGATTTTTTATTTATTTGAGAGAGAGAGCAGGAGCGGGATAAGAGGCAAAAGGAGAAGAAGACTCCCCGCTGATGAGGGGCTCGATGCTTAATCAACTGACCCTCCCAGGCACCCCATAACATATTTTTTAAATTATATTTCTTTGAGAGACAAAGAACAAGAGAAAAAGTACAAACGGGAAGAGAGAAGCAGACTTAACCACTGAGCGGGGAGTCCAACATGGGGCTCAATCTCAGGACCCTGAGATTATGACCTGAGCCAAATGCAAATGCTTGACCAACTGAGCCACCCAGGTGCTCCAGAAAGGTCTGAATCAAGGAAGTTTAACAGAAATCCAGGCAGAAAGAGCCTGAATGTGGTAGACTGGCCTGGATCATTCCTTGTTGTTCTCTGTATTTACCAATCCTTGTGCAAGCCTCACGATCATCATTCTGCTTCTTTCATTTCTGTTACCATTTGTCACTGAAACAAAAGTAAGGCTTTATTCATTGGTCTCAGATTTAAGCATATCATAGGCTTTTAAAAACTGACCTCTCATCTCTTGTGATGCTCTTCGCAATCCCTATTTTCTTCTCCCTATGTTAATACCCTCCTTGTGCAAAAATGTTCTCGTTCTTTTAAAAAAAAATGGATATCATGGGGCGACTGAGTGGCTCAGTCATTAAGCGTCTGCCTTAGGTCATGATCCCAGGGTCCTGGGATCATGCCCCACTTGGGGCTCCCTGCTCAGCAGGAAGCCTGCTTCTCCCTCTCTCACTCCCCCTGCTTGTGTTCCCTCTCTGGCTGCCTCTCTCTCTGTCAAATACATAAATAAATAAATCTTTTAAGAAGTATATAAAAACAAAAAAAATAAAAATAAATAAAAATTTAAAAAATGGATATGATAAAAAGACATAAATTTCCCAGAATGTTAAACATTCAAGACATCAGATTAAAAGTCTCAGACAGTTTCTTATTAAGTTAAACATATACTTAACACAAAACTCAGCTCTTCCACTCCTAGGTTTTTACCCAAGATAAATGAAAACTTGCATAAACAAAAGCCTTGTAGAAGAATGTCTATAGCAGCTATATTTACAATAGCCAAGACCTGGAGACAACTTAACGTTCATCAACAGGTGAATAGGATAAGTAATGGTAGCACACCCACATAATGGAATGCTATTCAGCAAAAAAAAAAAAAAAAAAAAAAAAAAAAAAAAAAAGGAGTAAACTACCGATATATGCTACAACATGGGTGAGCCTCCAAAAAAAAAAAAACCCTTTTGTTGAGCAAAAAAATCCAGACACAAAGGTAAGTATATGAATAGACTACGGTGTGATTCCATTTATGTGAAAGTCTAAAAGACAATTCTAATATGTAGTGACAGAGCAGATAGGTGGTTGCCGAGGGCTTGGGGGAGGGAGGATGGGTGGAGATGAACTGTAGAGACATGAAGGAACTTTCTGGAAAAGTGAAAACACTCTGTTTTGATTGTAGTAGTGGTTACAAGGGTGTATACATTTTCAACACTCATCAAATTGCAGCCCCCAAAATAAAGTCCTCAGCATACCAGTGGTGTTTGAAGCCTCAAGACTGGATGAGACCATCAGAGGTGTAAACCGGTAGAAAACAGGGCACCCTGACAATAAGAGGTAAGGGAAGTGGAGAGAAAACAGCCAAGGGGGCCTGAAATGAAGGCCAGAATCAGGAGGGAACTCTGGAAAGCCTGCTGAAAAACATGTTTTAAGGAGGAAATGATCCATTATTGATAATGCTACTATTTCAAGGGAGAAAAAACAGAATTGACCACTAGGTTTAGCAATGTGGAGGTCATCTGGCAGTGAGGTAGCTTTGGAGAGGGTTCGAGAAAGAATGGAAAGTAGAGACTCTTGAAAAATTTTGCTTTCCACAACAAAACACAGAAATTATGCAGGAGCTAGAAGGGAATGTGGTATTGAGAGGTTTTCCTTTTTTTTTTTTAAAGCATGTTTGCATGTTGGTGGGAATAATTCAGTACATAGGGAAAACCTGATGATACATGAGATAGGGGAAACTTTGCTGGAGCAATTCCCTTGACTAGTACGGAGACAGGCTCTGGAGCCAACCCAGTCAGTTTGTATATAGGTACCTGTGGGAGAGCATGGACGCTGTGGAAGGTAGGTAGATGTTATGGCACGCTTCTGCTGATTGCTTGTTCTCTCAGGGAAATAGGGGGCAAAGTCATCTGCTGGCAGTGAGCATGAGGCAAGGTTAAGTCAGGGGATTGCTGGAAGCTTGATACTAAATAGCCAACCAGCTTAAGAAACAGAAGGTGGAGGTGTTCCAGTCACTAGTAATGGAATAGTCCTAGTGGTTAACAAAACCATGAGCAGAGGGGTCAAAGAACTGAGGTCAGCACTTGAGAAGACCATTGAGATGGATGATGGACAATACAGGAAGTATTATGATGGAAGTGGTTCTAGATGCAGTAAGGCAGGTGCTGAAATTGTTAATATGTGGATGAGTGACCCATTAGATGACTGCAATGAAGGGAAGCAGGAGTGATGGTCTCACGTCCCAAGAGTCAAAGGTAAGTCTTAGAGAGAAGGGAGGAACGATCCAGAAGCAGCAAATGAGAGAAGTGGGAGGGAAAGGAGCCACCCCTGGAGCCATCATAAGAGACACTGTGCATAGGAGACGCAAGCTTCAATCACAGCAGGAGGTGAAAAGGGAGAGCTCATGGCCGAGTAAGAGTTCCACCTGGGCCCAGAAGGTTCCAGAGTTGGTGAGGAGTTGAAGATGGGGCCCGAAGGGCAATGAACTGAGCCATATATGGGTTAGAATAAGGGACGTGAGGGGGCCTGGGAGTCCTGAACATCCAAGGCACACTGTGCACATAAGGCTGTATGACAGGTGGTAGGAATGTGGAGGATCCTTCCAGGAGGAAGCAGAAGTCTGGGACTTTCTCTTGACTTGTGAGGTGGGCTGGGCCACAAGAGGCACTTTTAGAAATTTGTTTTAAAGGATCTTAAACTGGGTAATAAAGAAAAATTTGTCAGGATGCTTGTATAATCTTGTGTATGAATTATGAGATCCTTTAGAGTCCCTAAATCAGAGAAACTGGATTTGCTCAAAGTGTATTACATCGGCTATTAGAATACTATATCCATATAGTGACAATATGACTCGATACATACCGCTTTCTCTTACAGAGATGTTGCTAATTCTATTCTCTCTAAAGGTCTTTGCACAAATCACATGAGAAATCCGTTCAGTTTATTTACTCCTGCAACATTTATTGGGTGGCCACTATGCATTAAGCCCTGAAAGGTAAGGAATCAGATGTTACACACCTATGTGAGTTCCAGCTACAGGAGTCAGATGGTGAACACAGCCTCCCCACACCAGTAGACCACCTTCTCAACCAATGGGAAGTCATGGGCCCTGCAAGAACTAGATGAACCTTTTGTATCCTAGATTTCTAACCAATACCCTTGAAACATATCCAAGAATTGTTGCCCTCTAATTATAGCCCTTCTTTAGGGAAATACAGGAAATATTTATGCATTGGAGAGAAGTCACCTAAATCCTCTTATCCATCTTGCCTCCCTTTCACTAGGAGCAGAGAGACTTGTTCACTCTGATGAATTGGTGAGCTCCCTTCCCTTTGAAGCCCCCCTACTATCAAGCAATCTTCTCAGCTAGAGAAGAAAGCACAAACTGAATTTGAGGGAGACCTTGAGAAATAGTGCTCCCATGTGCAGTAGTGTCTCTTGCTCTGTCCCATAAGGGCCATTCTAAACACATCAAGGGGCATTCCTCAGCATTGCCCAAACCTCCAGTGAGTCTTCCAGCCATTGTTGTGCTGTAATCCTCAGGGTTGTGGGTAGTGAAATCTTAGGGAACCCAGGTCCCAGAAAATGCAGTGATTCTGAATGTCCAATTCAGATTTCATATTCCAAAGGGAGTTTAGCTCTCATGTTGCCAGAAATCATTCAGGACAGAGAGCCAGGTAACTTTATTTCTCATTGTTTTGGAATTTCTGGATTTTTATTATTAAATATCTACATTGGAAAACTGAACAAAAGAAAAAAATTAGGGGAAAAAAAATCACTGGAGAGGCAGCATAACATATAGTTAAAAACATGACTCTGGAGCCAAACAATCTCAGTTCCATTTCTTAATAGCTGTGTGTCCTTAGGTAGGTTTCTCAACATCTCTGCCCGTTTCTCCATTTATAAAACTGGGATAATAATGGTACCTATCTCATAGAATTAAGGAGACTGAACAAGTTAATATTTCAAAAGCATTTAAAACAAAGCCTAGCACGTGGTAAGTGCTGTGTTTGTAAAACTTTAAAAAAATCTTAAATTAACCAGGTTAATTTCTCCATGGGTCCTTCCAGTCTTTACCCATATACATTTTTTAGATGTTATAATAGCTATGTATGTACGATTTTGTGTCCTTTTCATTCCTTCACATTATGTATATTGATGCAGTGTCCACAGTTATAACTTATAGTGATTGCCTAAAACAAATTACAAATGAATTGTCCAACAATGCAATCATGAGTAAACTATGGACACTAACACACTGGGACATAAACTGTCACCTCTTGTTCCAACATCAGTCTCATACTTCTAGGTAACAATCTTTCCATCATTAGTAATCTCATTTACTAATCTCTTCTAAGGTTAATCTTGATCAACAGTAAATATCCCATTCAACACATTTTTTTTCTTAAATTCAGATTTAGTATTTGATATTCTGTTCCTTAAAGGGCACCCACCTCCTCCCTTTATAACAGCAAAATCTGTATTTCCACAATTATGCACAAGATGTTACTATAAAGCTTCCCATCCATCATTCCAGCTTGATGCAAAACAGTGTATTTTAAGTTGAAAAACTTTTCCCAGAATGAGCTTTTCCCCTTAACAATGCACTTTGATCCAAAAATAGTTGAGATCTCTTACGAAAAGTTGTCTCATTCCCTACATTCATGTTCCTTAAGTAGCATTCCTGGTGGACCACTAGGGGAGTTTGGAGTTTTCATCACTGTAATTATCTGACATTAAATAAAGGCTACATAACTGCTGAAAGCTTTTTCCAGTCTTTTCATTCATAGGTTTCTTCTAAGAAGTTATTTTCTATTGAATAATAAGTCTTCCTGAATTCTTACTAAAAAATTTCCCCTCTTGATTTATAGGTTTTTTTTTTTCCTTTTTCGCTGCATTACCAAATGTACAATAAAAGAAAAATCTATCAATTCAATTCACAGTTTCTCTTCACTATGATTCCTCTGATGTTGAAGCAGGGCTGAGTGACCACTAAAGGCTTTTCCACAGTCATTGCATATAAAGCGTTTCTCTCCACTATGCATTCTCTGATGAATTATAAGAGAAGAATTCTTACAGAAAGCTTTCTCACAATGATTACATTTGTAGGGTTTTTCTCCAGTATGGTTTCTGAGATGTACAATGAGGGAAGAACTCTCATTAAATGCTTTCCCACATTCATTACATCTATATGGTTTCTCTCCAGTATGAGTTCTCCGGTGTGCAATAAGGTGAGAGCTACAGTTAAAAGATCTTTCACACTGATTACATTTATAGGGTTTCTCACCAGTGTGAATTCTCCGATGAGCAACAAGGTGACAGCTCTGGCTGAAGGATTTTCCACATTTATTACACTCATAGGGCTTTTCTCCAGTATGAGTCCTTTGATGTCTAACAAGGTGAGCCATCTGGCTGCAGGATTTTCCACATTTATTACATTCATAAGGCTTGATTCCAGAATGAATTATTTCATGTTTAGTGAGGGCTGAGCGTTCTCTGAATGCTTTGCCACATTCCTGACAGTTATAGGGTTTCTCTCCTGTGTGAGTTCTCTGATGGGCAATAAGATGGGAGCTCCAGCTGAAGGATTTTCCACATTCTGTACATTTATATGGTTTTGCTCCAGAGTGAGTTCTTTCATGTTTACTAAGGGCTGAGTAATCCCTGAAGGCTTTTTCACATTCATCACATTTAAAGGGCTTCTCTCCAGTATGCATTCTCATATGGGCAATAAGATGGGAGCTCCAGCTAAAAGATTTCCCACATTCAGTACATTCAAAAGGTTTCTCTCCGGTATGAGTTCTCTGATGTCCAATAAGATGGGAGTTCCAGTTGAAAGATTTCCCACATTCATTACACACATAAGGTTTCTCTCCCGTATGAATTCTTTTATGTACAATTAGATGAGAATTCCAGCTGAAGGCTTTTCCACATTTATTACATTCGTAGGGCTTTATTCCAGTGTGAGTCCGTTCATGTTTAGTAAGGGCTGAGCGATTCCTAAACACTTTTCCACATTTATCACATTCATAGGGTTTCTCTCCAGTATGAGTTTTCTTATGCTGGATAAGGTAAGAGCTCCAGATGAAAGATGTCCCACATTCATTATATTCATAGGGTTTCTCTGAGGTGTAAGTGCTTGTATGCTGAGTAAGGAATGAGTCATACCCGAAGACTTTCTCCCATTCATTGTATTTATACGCTTTCTCTACAGTACCAATTTTTTGATGTTCCATAAATGATGAGAAATAAAAGATATTCTCATATTCTTTGTAATCATACTGGTTTTCTCCAATATGAAGTCGTGGATGTTCATTAAATGATGGGCTCTGGTTAAAGATTTGATGGCATTCCTTATATTCATAGAGTCTTTCTCCTGTATGCATTCCCTTATGATCACCAAAATGTAGTATATGATTGAAAGATTTAACAGCATCAGTACATCTAAGAAGATTATCTCCAGTTTGCATCCTTTCAGGCTGAATAGGTTGTATGGACTGGTGGAAGGCTTTGTCATAACCGTGATCTCCACAGGTAATCTTATCTGCATACATTATGGCTGAGTTACACCGCCAGCTTTCACCATTTGTATCAGGCTTATAGAAATGTTCTATTTGAGAAACTCTCTGCGATGGAACAAAGTTTAAGTTCTGGCTATACTCTGCTCCAAGTCCACAGAATTCAGAACCTCTTTGAGACAGTACTTGCTTTTGCATGAAGACCATTTGCCTCATAGCTGTACTCTGGTTCATGTGATACATTTCTAATTGGTCTTTACATCCCAAGACTTCTAACCTGGAGAACCAAGGATCATCCCATATGTATCTTTCCAACTTCACGCTATGGGATTGTTCTTCCTCAAAAATGCTTTGTGTTGGGATCAATGCTTTGCTTTCAAGATTTCTCATCCACTCTGAAATAATCAGAAAAAAAGCCATGAGAACACAGAGAAAAAACTTCTAAAAACAGAATGGAAAACGTGAGATTTACTGTCCATATAATTGAAAAGGCAAACGTGGACTTATTTTCAAATAGATTGGTAACACACAAAGAAAGACTGTAATAGGGAAGAGAATAGTAAAAAGTAAACAAAAAAAAGAATGTTAACCAGAGTAAGTGTGTACTAGATGCCAGTAAAAGCCATTTAGGGGTATTTTCCCATGGAAAGGAAGACCTTGTGGTAAAGAGTTAACTGCATGGGGCACCTGGGTGACCAGGTCAGTGAAGCACCTGCTTTTGCCTCAGGTCATGATCTCAGGGTTCTGGGATCGAGCCCCTCGTTGGGCTCCCTGGTCAGCAGGGAACCTGCTTCTCCCTCTCATCCCCACTCCTGCTCTCTCTCACTAGCTCTGTCTCTCTCTAATAAATAAAAACTTAAAAAAAAAAAAAGTTAACTGCGTGCCTGAGTTGTTCACACTCTACACAATCCCACAGAGGCCTGTTTCATGACTAGCCTTTGGCCAACTACCAGGAACTGAGATCTCAGAATGGTCTAAGAGTGTTTTGCATGCTTGAGGTCTTGGAGCACACCGTCTCAATATCTCTAAATAGTTTGTACAAATGTCATTTTTGGTGAACACCTGCTGTCCTTCCGGGGACCTGGAGCTTCAGTGACTGCTGTCAGTTATGCAGGCATTTTATACCCACATGTTCAATCCCCAGCAAACACCCGGCACTCCTAGGCTCAAGCAAGCTTCTCAAGTAGATGACACTTCAGACATGTTGTCACAACTCACTGCTGAAGGAAGTAAATGTGTCCTTTGCAACTCCACTGGAAAATGACTACTGAAAGCTTGCACTTGGTTTTCTCCGGACGTGCTTCATGGGCCTTTTCCCTTTGCTGATGTTGCTTTGTATCCTTTCACTGTAATAAACCATTACTCTGAATATAATGATTTTTGAGTTCTCTGAGTACTTCTAGGGAATCACTGAACCTAAGGATAGTCTGGGGGATCCCTGACAAAGGACACAATGAATACTATCATGTTGAAAAAATAAGAAATAACTTGCTTAAAAAATAAATAAGTATCCAGGCCTTTAACTAATGTTTAAATGATTAAAGTGTCCTAATTCATTTCTGTGTTATAATATCCTGACTCCTCCCTTATTTTGACACCTGCCCCCCGCAAAAGGAGGGGGTGGGGTTAAGAGAAAGTACCACCAACAAAAGTTTTAAGCAAGGATGTTATCTATGATAATAAACTATCATATTGTTTCCTATTCAGTTCAGTCAAAATTCATCAGCTCAAAAATCACCATGCTTTAAGGATACTCCTACAGTTACAACTCTTCTAATAACTACAGAATCATTTGTAGGGGAATGACACAAGAGACAGACTTGAAAGGCAACATATTACAACGAAGACAAGGGAGGTATAGCCTGATATAATCTGTACTTAAATGCTGACTCTGTGCTATCCTTAGAGGCTGTTTCTAATGGTTCCAGGAGATTGTGAATCCGGTGAAATGTTTGGGAAATTCAATATAAGAAAGCCACCCATCATCATTGCTGAGGTAACAGTCCTCCAACTGAAGGAGTTTGTATTAGTTTCCTATTGTTGCTATAACGAATTACCACACATGTTGCAGCCTAAAATAACACAACCTTATTACTTTACAGCTCTGGAAGTCAAAAGTCCAAAATGGCTTCTACTGGGCTAAAATCAGGGTAGCTTCCCTCTAAAAGCTCTAGGAGAGAATCCTCATCATTGCCTTTTCCTGCTTTTAGACGCTGCCTGCATTCTTTGGCTTACAGCTCCTTCCTCCATCTTCAAAGCCCATCATTCTATCTTCTGTTTCCATCATCACATCTTCTTTCTGTGTCTCTGACACTCCCGCCTCACTCTTACAAGGACCTTACGATTACCATGGGCCCACTCAGATAATACAAGATAATCTCTCCATCTCCAAATGTACTCACATCTGAGAAGTGCTTTTGCCATACGAAGTACCATATTCATAAGTTTAAAATGTGGACATCTTTTTGCGGGTAGGAGTGGTGGGGTTGTCATTATTCACCCTACCACAGGGTCTAAAGTCACAGACACCTGACACAACCTAGACCCTTGTCCTCTTTCTCTAGGTTTTTCTTCTCTCTTCCCTATACACCATTTCCTTCCTTTTACTATCCTAGTCCATTACAAAAGGGGCTCTACTCTGCTCAGGAACTGGCATTTATTACCAATTTCAAGCTTAGCTCCTAGAAGTTAGGGAATGATCATCATATAGCTTTTGAATTCTTCCAAAAGAAACTTTAAGAAATGGTAGCTGACCAAATGAACAATTCTTGTCCAACTTTATATTCTGCACTTGTGGCCTGAGCATCCAGAACCAGAGACAAAACAACAAGTATAGTCTAACCTGAAAGTTAGAATCTCTGTGATGAGAGGACATACCAAACAGTTATGGACAATACACACAGTGCATTATTGAGAGACTGGAGAGACGTAGAAGCTGGGTGGGTGGGAGGCTGGAAAAGGAGATCAGCACTAACAGAAACAACCCAGGAAGGTTTCACACAAGAGAAATGACATAACTTGGTCTTCAAGCCTCATTTGAATACAGACAGCCTGCTCTTATACGGCATGAGCTAGTCAGAAAATGAGAAAAGTAATAGGAAAAAATTGGACAGTCTTGAAATCTAGTCAGTTATTTAAAAAGCTACTCTAATCACTATAGATTTACTGACAGAGACCTCATAATGGAAGATTTCAAGGAGATAAATCTAGAAATAACATCTGAGGTAACTAATAAGAATTTACTCATTAGGGGCGCCTGGGTGGCACAGCGGTTAAGCGTCTGCCTTCGGCTCAGGGAGTGATCCCGGCGTTATGGGATCGAGCCCCACATCAGGCTCCTCCGCTATGAGCCTGCTTCTTCCTCTCCCACTCCCCCTGCTTGTGTTCCCTCTCTCGCTGGCTGTCTCTATCTCTGTCGAAGAAATAAATAAAATCTTAAAAAAAAAAAAAAAAGAATTTACTTATTAACTTGAGCTGGAATTTTGTAAGGAATCTGAGAGTGATGTTGGTAGAAGCTGGCTGACACTGCAGAGGCAGCAAATCGTAGGAGGTAGAAGAGAGATTACTTCTTAGAGAGGAAAGAGTGGGAAGTCAGGATGACTTCTCAATTTCCAGCTTAGGGGACTCACAGAAGGCTGGTGCCAGGGATACGCATCAAGAAGAGGGGGAAACATCATCTATAAGGAAGAGATGAGATTCCTGATTTACTGAGATTAAGGAGATATTTGAGGTGGTTTCAAGATGGTAGAAGTGTGAGGATGGAGGTGGTGGAACCACCGGGCTCAGGATGGTGGCTCAGGACAGTAACTCAGAATAGTCGGCGCCAAGAATAGCAGAGTGAAAGCTACCAGAATTCATGAACCCTTGATGGAAGGTTTCGGATCTGAATGGGGGCAACTGATGAGACTCAAAAAAAACCCCAGTTCATTAGAATGGATGGGAAGACATCCACCTTCAGGACTTAAGAGCAGGCTACGGCACACTGTTAAATTGAAAACACCAAGATACATAATCTACTTTTGTAAAGGTGAAAATAATCATATCCCTATATGCTTGTAGTTGCATTAAAAAACTGGAAAAATACAATAGAAATTATTAAAACTGATTATCTGGGGCAAGATGTCAGTAAAAATGGCAAAATAAGGGCCTCTGAAATTTCGCCATTCCCTAAGAGCAACAACACTGGCAAAAACTGTCAGAATCAATTTCCTCAGAATTCTATAAATTAACCAAAGTCTTGAAGAAGCCAAGGGAAGAGTTTATTCAAGAAAAACAGCTGAATTTTTATAACAG
Source organism: Ursus americanus (assembly GCF_024610735.1). Taxonomy (NCBI): domain Eukaryota; kingdom Metazoa; phylum Chordata; class Mammalia; order Carnivora; family Ursidae; genus Ursus; species Ursus americanus. The sequence continues at coordinate 58,311,361 of NC_142147.1, forward strand.
TGAGCTTTGTGGCATTGTAAGTTACCCTAGTCCCATCTCTGGCTCCCCAGCTCAGTAGCAACCTTGGAAAATTACAGTCCATATTTCTGGTACTAGAGGAAACAGAATGAAGGTGGAGGTTTCCCAAAGCCTCATTCCCAAAGAACAGTCATTATTTGACCTATTTGGTGGTTCCTGGAAGACCTCCCTTGAAAGGTTGTCAGGGGCTAGAAGCCTCTAAGGAGCAGGTATTTGTTAAACAGGCAATGTATTAAAAAAGTCACTACTGCCTGAGATGACGGAAAATAGCTGAGGCAAACAATACACAAAACCAAAAAGATTCTTAAAAAGCTGTGGAATAAGAGGTTCACAGGGCTTTGCAAAGTTCTAATATATTCCTGGGAATCTAGAACACCCATCATAATTAAACTATTAAAAGCCAAAGAGAGGATCCTGAAAGCAGGAAGAGAGAAGAAACTCTTCACATACAAGGGATTCTCCTATGATTAACAGTTTATTCCTCTTCAAAAACCAAGGAGACTAGAAAAAAAAAAAACCCTGTAAACTAAGAATTCTGTATCTGGCAAAACCTTCCTTCCAAAATGAAGAGGAAAGGAAAGCACTCCCAGATAAACATCATCTGAGAGAGTCTGTGGCTAGCAAACCTGCCCTAAAAGAAATGGGAGTCCTTTATGTTGAAATGAAAGGACACTAGACAGTAAGTCAAAATATAGGGCACCAATAAAGGTAACTACATAGGTAAATATAACTAGACGTTACAAATGCATTTTTTGTTTGTAACTTTTTTCCCATCTTATTTAAAAGACAAAAACAAAGCAATAACTATAAGTCTATGTTGATGGACACATGATATATACATGTAATTTGTGACAATAACAGCATAAAAGGGGGAGAATGGAGATATACAGAAGAAAAGTTTTTGTACACTCTAAAATTAATGGTATTATTCCAAACTACAGAGTTATAAATTCAGATGTTAATTATAATCCCCAGGGCAACCACTAAGAAAATAGCTCAGAACTTTATAGTAAAAAAGTGGTTACCTTTGTGTGTGCCCTGTGTGTGTAGGGGGTGTGAGAAGAATAATATAGATAACAGCAGCAAAAGTAAATGAGATTTTTCAGCTTACTCCTTTTATGTAGCTCTGGGTTTTTTGAGTCATGTGACTAGATTACCTATATAAAAACCTTTAAAAAAAAGAAGAAGAAGAAGAGTCTGTGGCTCCTCGCTACGAGTTTGGCAATAAAGGAAAGGAGAGCAACTTAAAAAGCAGGTAAGTGAATGAGAAATCACCAAGACAGGGGCAGCAGAGGACATGAGAATTATCAGGAGAGCGGATGGCAAGGAAGGGAAACTACAGCGCATAAAAACTGTTACCTTCTTAATAAGGTGGCCACCTTTGCTCTGAATCAACAGCTGCAAAAAAGTCAATGCATGGGATAAAGCTCCTTGGAGGGAACTGTGAACGTCTGAGAAAGGTACCTCATCGTGGCCTCAGCCCATTTTCCAAACAAAGGAGGGCTTGGAGGAAAGTTCCTTGCTCCCCCTTGGGCCTGCTCTCACCTGGACAAGTGCTTTGAGGATATGCTTGTTCCACTGACCATGGCTCCTCTCCTTGCTCCAACAGAGAGATGACCTCCGGCTTGGCAATCTGATTCCCTATGCATGGAGGAAAAACATAGCTTTGTAAACTGCCCTTGCCTATTCTTCCCCGAGTTCTCACTCGGGCAGAATAAACACAGTCTCTCCCACTTCATGCTTTATAGGCATTAGGAATTAGTCCTTGAACATCAGGCTCAAGATCATCTCAGTCCTTCTGAGATACCCATGAGGTCTTTTTTTTTTTTTTAAGATTTACCAAAGAGTGTTATCGGTTGGTGGTGGTGGTGTTAAGCATTGCTAATTTCTTTGTAAATTGAGAAATAATTGACATATTACATAATATCAGTTTCAGGTATACATGATTCAATATTTGTATACATTGTGAAATAATAATAATCCTAGTTAATATTCATTACCACAGTTACATCCTGTGAGCTTTTAAACACAGAGTAGCAGAAAGTATTGCAATGAGGGCGCCTGGGTGGCTCAATCAGTTAAGCATCTGCCTTTGGCTCAGGTCATGATCCCAGGGTCCTGGGATCAAGTCCCGCATTGGGCTCCCTGCTCAGCCATCTACTCTCCTGATACTTCTCATATTCTCTGCTGCCCCTTTCTTCTGCTTCTCCATCTCCCACTGCCTGCCACCACCCCTGCTTGTGCTCACTCTCTGTCAAATGAATAAATAAAAGCTTAAAAAAAAAAAAAGTATTGCAATGGAAACAGCTTTATTTACTCAGGCAGCTCCACCTTACCCACAGACAGCAGATGCCCATAGGTCTCCAGCATCACATCACGGTAGAGGGTCCTCTGAACAGGGTCCAGCTGTCCCCACTCCTCTTGGGTGAAGTCCACAGCCACATCCTTGAAGGTCACTGGTTCCTAAAAGAGTACAGACGTTCCTCCTCAGCCTGCTGCCACACCCTCCTGTGGTCTCTGGGGATGCAGTGAGGCTGACTGCACTGGGGAAGAGACAGGATACAGAGGAACTGTCCTGGATATATTCAGTACTATAACTGATTTGGGTTAGGTCCCACTGGGAGCCACCCAAGGGCCCTGTATTTGCAATGTACTCTTAAGGTATGTGGCCCCATAATAACCACAACAAAGATGAGCAGGCCTCTCCTAAGGCTCTTACCCAATTCTAGTAATACTGGCCAGTACGGATGGGATTCCCACCAGGGCAATGCCTGCCTTCTTCTCTGGAGATGAAGATACTTAAGGCCAGGACCAGGAAGAAAGCAGACTACAAGCACTGGGTTGGAGTCTGCTCAGCATGTGGGTCTAGGACCTGGATGGATGATCGAAATATTCACAGGCCGTCTTCCTGGCCACTACTGGGAGGATTCCATTCCCAGGTCTTCTCTGTCCCAAGGACTGGAGCTAAGAGTGAGACAGGTTTGAGCAGAGCAGCCCAGGCCAAAATGAATCAGCTCCAGCCGCCGTCAAAAAGCACCTGAGTTTTGGGGCACCTGGTGGCTCAGTTAAGCCTCTGCCTTCAGCTCCGGTCATAATCCCGGGATCCTGGGATCAAGTCCTGCGTCGGGCTTCCCCGAGAGGGGAGTCTGCTTCTCCCTCTCCCTCTGTTACTGCCCCTGGTTGTGCTCTCTGTCAGATAAATAAAATCTTCTAAAAAAAAAAAAAAAGCACTTGAGTTTTAAAATGTTCCAACTGAGCTTTTCAGGAAAAATAGAAGCAGGAATGCTCTAGAGAGGAAGATAAATTATAACCTAAGTTTGACTTCTGCAACGAACAAATCCCTCACAGTGCTCTCTTTTTAAGATTTTATTTATTTGAGAGAGAGCGAGCGCGCATGCACGTGTGCAAGTGAAGGAGCACGAATGGGGCGGGGGTGGGGGGGGAGGAAGGGGGAAAGAGAGAAGCAGACTCCCCACTTAGCAGGGAGCCTGACACAGGACTTGATACCAGGACTGAGCCACCCAGGCGCCCCCTCACAGGGCTCTTAAGCAAATCAACGTGAGCTTCAGTTATCTTGGCAAGTCCAGGGTACAATGGAGTATGCCCTCCCTTGTGGTGGTAGCGGGAGTGAGCTGTCCATCATGGGTAGTATGTTAGAATCCCCACAGGCCCTGACAGCTTCTAGGTCCTCCTTTCCATCTGGAAACTGGCTTTCTGATCTACCTCTGTGTCCGTGAATTTCCACTGAGTGTCCTGTGAGCCTCTACCATTGCCTTTCCCATGGCCTGCCTTTCTGCTCCTGCTAGTCAAGGCTCACAAACTGAGCTTGTTATCTCTGATCAGGGTCGGCTGTTGTGACTGGGTCTTCAGCGTATCAACTTTTACTGTCAGTCTCAACTGCTCCCCTTCCACCTTCATACGATGCTTGGCTTAAAACACAGAACTGATTCTGCTGCAGTGATTCCATTACTCCACAATGCACATAAAACTGCTGAGCACAACCTCTCTCAGTGAAACTATGCCTAACCTTGGACTCATCAGGGCCAATACCTTGGTTTTCTTCTACAGACCTGCCTAGGCCTCAGTTTCCTTGATGGGTGATGCTTTTATGTTTCACGTAACAAACTTTTTAACTGTAACATTTGGACAGAGACGTGCACAAAGCCTAAATGAGCTGAAATCATAAGCTCAGTGTCGTCTCACAGAGCAATCACACCCAGGGCAACAGCTGGGAGGCCAGGCTTTCTGACCAGGATGCTCCTGCTGTGCTCCCCTCATACTACCTCATCTCCCCAGAGGGTGGCATCTACTTGATGGCTTCCAAGTTCACCTACACTTCACAAGGTTCAAAGCCACGCCCTGGCAGTTATCAAGCTGGTGAACTGAGCCACAAGTCAACCACCAAGCTAACCACCCCTCCCAAGACCCTAAAGGAATCCCGGTGCACAAATTTAAAAAGGAACAGAAGAACTATATCTAACAGACACTGAAGGACTGAAATTATCAGGGAGTAATTCTGCAACCTTTCATCAAATAGTGGACGTTGACAATCATCAATGACGACCGCTAAATCACACATGAAAGGCAGACAGGGAACATGCCTAAATAACATGAAGACTAATGGAGAGGCAGCTATTGTTAGCCTAATACATCACATCATCCGAAAACGGGAGCACGAGACATCCTGTGCCACTAATGCAACACAGTAGGAAGGACTCAGCACCACCAATGATGTACTCTTGCCCAAAATCTGGGACCTGAATCTACCGAGCCCTCCAGTCCAATCATCAGTTTACAGGAGACAAAGGGAAGAGGAACTCACCCAATGACATCAAGAGAGCAAAATCAGACAAACCAACACGACAAGTGACCTAGTTTCTTCAGCATATGAAGCACACATAGTGTGTGGTCCTTTTTTGGATTCTCATTTGAACAAACCAACCGTAAAAGGTATCCTGGGGACAAGTGGAAAAAACTGAACACTGCCTGGATATTAGCGAATAATAAGGAATTACTGTTAATTTTATTGGGTGTGATAAAGGTAGTGATAAAGGCATTATTTTCTAAAAATTATGTATCTTTTAGAAATATACACGTGTTTATAAGCAAAATGACAGAACTGCTCAGATTTGCTGAAAGATAGTCCAGTTTTCAAAAAGCGTCAGGATAGATGAGAAGGCAGAAAACTGAAGGCTGATGGCTGTTGTTACTGAACACGGGTGTTTGTAATAATGCCCTCCACCGAGAGATGTTCACATCCTGAACCCCAGAACCTATGACTGTTATCTTAATATGACAAAGGGACTTTGCAGAGATGTGATTACGTTAAGGATTTTGATTTGGGGAGATTATCTGGGATCATCCAGGTGGGCTCAGTGTAATCACAAAGGTCCCTATAAGTGAAGGAGGGAGGAGGCTCTGAGTCAACTCAGGAGATGGGACGTCGGAGGCAGAGGCTGGAGTGATGCACGGTGAAGACAGAGGTGGGGACCGTGAGCCAAGAAATGCAGGTCACCTCCAGAAGCTGGATAAAGCAAGGAAACAGATTCTCCCCTGGACCTTCCAAAGGGAACACAGCCCTACAGACCCCTCCCCCTGCCTTTTTTTCTGTCTTTGAAAAATGTTATCATTTATTGACATCTGAAGGGGAGAAGAGATAATATATGCCAAAGAAGAGGAATCAATGGGAAGATGGAGCTGGCCAATTGCCAAGAGCCTACAGATCCCTTTTAGACTTCTGGCCTCTAGAACAAGAGAATAAATGTATATTGTTCTAAGCCATTAAGTTTGGAGTAATTTGTTACAATGGTAATAGGAACTAACACAAGATCCAGATTCCACCTTACGGTTTAAAAATCCCCCAGTTTTGTAAGAATGGGAAATATCCAGAAGAGGCCATTAGTGATGTTCCACACATTGCTGCAAGATGGGGAACAGATAAAAGTGTGGCAGACCAAGGAAACAGCCCTACAGGTTATTAAGGGGCTACAGTGGAAGAAGTTCCCAAGAGAGGCTTTGGGCCCTGAGCTTAAATGATACATTGAAGGCAGAGTGAGAGCCAGGCTGAAAACAGGTGATGAGGTGAGTCTGTATTCAGGAGAGCTTTGCCAGTTGTCCCACCTCCCAATTGGCCACTCAACCTTGTGGGCAGCATGACCACCAACTACCCTGCACCTACACTTGGGCAACACTGCCTAGATCCTTCCCACACACAAGAATGTATGAGGTTCTAAGGCTGCTTCCATGAGCAGCAACCCCGGAGTTGAGGTATCTTCCACAGGGGACAGGGTAGGGAGGTCTGTGACCTGACAGCCAGCTGCATACCCAGGAAACCAGAAGCAAAACCAACTTGATGGTCCTGGCCCAACCAGGACCACGGAGCTTAGAGTGCGACTTGTCGGGAGGCAGATAACACAGACACACACATACAAAGGGAGGCAAATCAGGAACCAGACCTGCTCAGCCACAGCAAAGCAGGATGCTCAAAGATAGCCTCACCACTCTTTCCTGGCAAACACAAGACCGGAGGAGTCCTGGATACATGAGGAACCTGTGCAGCATAGGAAAGACCGAACTCAGGGGCCAAAAGGAGAACAGAATACAGGCAGCAGCTACACCCAACTTTCAGTGAACTGCAATTCCATTTCTCTGATTGGAGACTTCACTATAAAACAGGACAGGACGATACCAGAGGGGCTCTGAAAGAACAAGGATTCACTGAACATAAAGACACAGCACTAGCTTCGGACGGCCCACCACGTAATAGAAGGCCTCAGAAACAGAACAAATATAAAGGAATAGGACAGGTTTTTTTTGTTTGTTTTTTTTAATACAAGAGTTCTTAAAACAAGACATAAACATACTAGCCATAAACAAAAACAGATATGTTTGACAAAAATATCCTGGAAAACATCTGACTGGTAAGACACCACAAAGTGAAGACAAGCTACAGACTGGGAAAAGACAATTCATGTAAGGTAAAGAATCGGCATCCAGAATGCATGTAAAATGCCTACACATCAACAGGTCAGAGACTACACAAATCCAGGAATGAGAAAGAGAAGAAATATAGATGATCAGTAACGGTACGAAAAGATACTCAATCTCACTAGCAATCAAGGAAATGCAAAGTAATACAATATACCTTTTTGGTCTTGAGATAAGCAAGAACTATAAGACCTGCCAGTGCCAAGTGGCAGCAAAAATGAAAGGTAACAGGCACTCTTCCAGAGCGGTGACAAGAGGCTTTGTACCTTCAAACAGCCACGTGGCAGCAACAGTCATCTTGAAAACACATAAGCACCCTAAAACTAAACGTAATTCTGCTTCTAGGAATATGTCTACATTAACAAATATATGTGTGCACAAAGTGAAATTACAAGAATGTTCACACGGCTTTTCCTGGAATAGCAAAAATGGCGGGGGCAGGGAACTTCTAAGCCCATGCATGAAAAGGATGAACAGAGGGCAAAAGGAATGAACTTATCTATCACATGGATGGACCTTAGAGTTGGCCTTCAATAAGCAAAGAAAGGTGCAGAAAAACTACAGGTAGGAAAAGACTGCTTTAAAAAAAAATAGAACAGGGGCACCTGGCTGACTCAGTCAATAGAGCATGAGACTCCTGATCCCAGAGCTGTGAGTTTGAGCCCCACGTTGGGTACAGAGAGGACTTAAAAAAATCTTTAAAGAACAGAATATTACTATCTATGTGTATCTATAGAAATAGATTATCTATGTATGAGTATGAAAATAAATTAGCTGCATACACACCATAAGCAGTTATTCTGCATAAGCATGGGAAGAGAATGTGACAGGACACTGTGTAAAAAGAAAACTAAGCAAGTATGACAAAACATTAATTGTTCAGAGTAATGGAGACCATGTTTGATTACTTTTCATACTTTTCTATAATTATGGGATTTGTCCAAACAAAACTTTAAACAAAAAAGTATTTCCAGGGGCGCCTGGGTGGCAGAGCGGTTAAGCGTCCTGCCTTCGGCTCAGGGCGTGATCTCGGCGTTATGGGATCGAGCCCCACATCAGGCTCCTCCGCTACGAGCCTGCTTCTTCCTCTCCCACTCCCCCTGCTTGTGTTCCCTCTCTCGCTGGCTGTCTCTATCTCTGTCAAATAAATAAATAAAATCTTAAAAAAAAAAAAAAAAAGTATTTCCAGATTTGTAGATGTTACCAAAGTGGAAGGAATCATGGACTGCCAAACAGGAAGAAAAAAACACCCCCAGCTGAATGTCTCCACGTTGGGGCCCGCAGTTCATGGAGGCCTTGAAGATGCCGAAAATGCAAAACCAAGACTGGATGTGAAACAGAAAGAAGAGATGGGGAAGTCAGGACCCAGGCTCACCAGCTGTGGGGACAAGAGGGACCCTAGAAGCTAGGACAGGAAGGAGTGAGCTGTTCCATTCCCAGGTAACCCTTACCTGAACTCGTACTTTACAAACACCTGCTAGGATGACTTGAAAATGTCTCACCCAAATTTCCTGTAATCATTCTTGCACATTTCACCTTGTACATACGTACGAGCACTTACCGGGGCTCTCTAAAGCACTTTATGGCATCTGCTAACCAGCCGCACATCTAAACCATGGGAGGGTTTGAGGGAAGATGCCAAGGGTGCTGAGATGGGTCTCAGCTCCTGCATTATCTGAAAGCATGGACGGATGGCCCATTCATGGAATCTGGGGAAATTCAGATGGGTTCTTTGGCATCTTCAGAATTTCATTAATATTCTATCGCAAGATCTTTGCAGGGAAGGAAAACAACTACGTGCACGTCCTCAAGACAACCAGAGATGAGTGCAGAGTATAGATTATTGTTGTTTACATGCATGTTTATCATGCAGAAAGCACTGATGGATTGTTACACAGGGGTTTGAGAGTTTCCATATTTGAGGAGGCTGGCTGGAGTTTTTTTTAGATGGGATATTATTATTTTCCCTGTTCTTCAAAATAATGGGATCTGGGCTCCCACTAGTTGAAACTTCACTATCCAATATGTTCCCCAAAATGGACTATTCAGATAACAAGGGATGACAGCATTTGACGTTTTCACCAGGTGAATGCTTTATTTAAGTATTTAGTTTGGAAGGAACAATAGAGGGATACGGAGCTCCTGTTAGCGTTCCTGAAGACCTCGCTTAATACGAAACTCACGATTCAAGTCTTGAGTTTCCCACAGGGAAAAATCCGAAGTGAGTGTGGGGAGGGGCCAGGAGCATGTTCTCAGAAATCACAACTCTTCAGACATTGGAGGGTGTTGTCATTTTAATTCTCCACTTTATTTTCTCAGCATTAACCCTAATAATTCTCAGAAACCCTCACATAACTTAACAGCAGAGTGCAGCCCAGTGGTTATTAAGGCTTCTTCACAGCATTTTATTACAACTAACTTCTGTTACCAAGTGACTGATTCGGGGCCCATCTTTCAGCCTAGCCTCACTGCTGATTCTGTTACAGAATCTAAAAAGGACTACATATCATAGCAGCAGTGAACATCACAGTCACCCACGTTCTGATGCCAGACAACCACCACTCTGCATGACGTGGTTCAGGCCCGTCTGCCTCCCCGGGACAGCATGCTGCCATGTGGGAGCAGCAAGCTTGTGATGCACTTCGCCAGTCAGCTTTGAAACTGTGGGAGATTCCATTACAATTTTTTTTAATTTGGGGGATGGCATAAAGTTGAAATTATATTAATATTTTTATATCTCAGTATCTCATATTTGCTTGATCCATTATTTTAACTAGAAAAGAAAAATCTAAATATAGTAATGAAACTATTTTTCTTCATCTTTCATAGTAGGGAGTCAAAAGGGTAAATATAAAATTCATGAATCAGGATGAAAATCTCTCCTTTAGAAATATGGAGATAACCCTAAGGAACCAAAAACAGTAAGTTAAAAATGGCTGCCTCTGAATCATAAAAAGAAATAAAATGTTGATATGTACTACAATATAAAAGATCCTTAAAAACAGAAACCGGACATGAAAGGCCATATACTGTATGATACCTTTTATGTCAAATGTCCAGAATACACAAATAAATAGATAAAGAAAGTAAATTAGTAGTTGCCAGGGGTTGAGGGTGGTGGGAACAGGGAGTGACTACTAATGGGTACAGGATTTCTTTCAGGGGTGATGAAAATGATCTAGAAGTAGATATTGGTAATAGTTGTCCAATTCTGTGAATATATGAAAAATCACAGAACTATACACTTTAAAAGGGTGAACCTATGGTATTTGAATAATACTTTAATAATGTTGTTATAAAAAAGTTTGTTTGTAAGTGGCTGCCTCTAATGAAGAGGCTGGGCAGGAGATAAGGGAGATGACATCTTTCCAATATCATCTACTCTGCTATCCTACTTCCTGCCACCTTTCCCTATCAACTCTGCTGACCTATTTCTCTCAGGAGCCATCCTTACGCCCTTACAGTCACAAAGTTCTAATGTTTTGACTCTCTTACACCTCTAAGGTCTTCTAGGCCGTGGTCATACTGTCACTTGAAATGCAAGCCTGCTTCCCACAGCCCCCTTTCTCCCCACACTCCTGCCAGGGACATCCTTCCAGCCACATTTTAGACACTGGCGCCTCCTGCTCCCAACACTTAATGAGGCTCTTTATTACGGCCAGGATGGAGCCCTGGCTCTGCAGCAGGCATTCAGGGCCCGGTAGAGTTCATCCTAGCCTTTCCGTCCTAAATTCTAATTGGGGTCAGCCTTCACCCAGTTGCTGGTCATGCAGTACCCCTGACCCCACACCCAACACACACCAGTGGTGCCATAAAAGGCCAGACCCCTGCTTACCAGGTTGATGAACCCCTTTCACCTTTTGATGCAAGTGTGTCATGTCTCCCGGGCAGCCTCTCTCCACACAGCAGAAGGACTCCAGCTGCTCTGTGCCCCAATGACTCTATGCAGACCAACCCACTTCCCAAGGCATTAGCTGGCCTCGGCTCCTCTAAGGCTTGGGGCCTCCCTAAGCATCTCAGGCTCATGTCCTGAACCACATGTACAGCACCAGCAGGCCATGAGGTCTCGTAGCTGAGTGAACCATCTTGGAAAATAAGGGACTGAGAATTCCTCAGGACCAAGGCTTGAACTTGTCCATGTTCCCCTCCCAGCAAGCACAGCGCTCACAGGACAGCATCAAATTGAATCAGGCACTGAATACATGAGGTACAGTGGGAGGAGGAAGGAGGCGCTGCCAGTCAAAGGGGTTGCCCCCACCCCCCAAAACAACATAAAGCACAGCTGGGGCTCAGGAATGTGAATAGCCTGGTTAATAATGTGGCTCCAAATCATAGAAAACTGTTTAAATTCTTCCTGAATGCTCAGAAAGCAATAAACTTCTGGCTGATTCCTTCTCTACCCAAACTCTAGCTGTTATAAAGTGAGGAACACAAAGACTAAGATGGCGGGGGACAGCCCAGACACCTTAGGGAACAGGACAGCCCTTCTGGAAAAAGCAGAAGCCCACCTCACCTGGATCTGGGCTGTCGGAAGCCCAGTGGCCCTCTTCTCCTCTTCAGAGTTTTCTTCCACATGCCAGGCCGAGTCCTGAGGACACAGAGCTGGGGAGGAAAACAAAGTCACGGAGGCAGCTCTCCCTGCCAGAAGTATGCCCACATGAGTCCTTCCTCCTTGGGGGGCAGGCTCAGGGAGAGCCAGTTCCTGGCCCTCTCTGTTGGGCAAAGGAAAAGACTCACCTTCTACTTTTATAGTTGAAGGAAATGGGGCTCAGAGAAGATTAGGAATGTGCCTAAACATGAACCCTGCACTGCCCTCCTTTGGTCTGAGGTACTATCTCTGAGAAGTAGTGCCATTCCCATCCTTTCTGGGCCTGAGCCACAAATGGCCACACATTTATTCTCATGCACTCTGTCCTGGAAGTGTCACCATCACTTTATCTCCCAGTGGCATGTTCTGATCCTTCCCTGTTCCAGCTCTGCACAGAGACAGATGTGGACCAGAGTCCCCCAAAACCCCCATGCCCTAAACCCCCACCTGGCTCCCCAGCTCTGATTCCTGGCCAAGGAAGGTCAGTGCTGGGAGAAGCCAGGACATAGCAGCCAACATGGCCAATGGGGACACAGGCTCTTGACTCACCCCAGGAGGCCCATGGGTCAACAGCCGCCATTTCCCAGGACTGGTCTGTAAGGACACCTGCACCAGATCAGGTTAGGACAAGTAAAGGAAAGGCACTGACAACAATCCTAGTGACTAAAGGCAACAAAATGGGAAAAGCCCATCTGCCTCACTAATGGTGTAACAAAGTTCCATAAACAGAGCCCAAGGGCATGTGACAAATTCCAACCATAATAAGTTAGATTTATACCAGAAATGCATAGGTAAATCACTATCAGAAAATTTGATGTGATGTAACCACAGAACAATTAACAGAAACCCTTAAACAGCTAAGGAGATACCTGATAAAATGTTTAACATTACCTAATTTTGTAAAAATGTAAGTAGTAAGACACTCCTTCGATGTCTTTATTGATAGGTATATGAAACCTCACAAAAGATAGTGTACCACTGACATCACACTATTCAACACTGTTCTTAAATTACATGCCAATGCTATAAAAACCAGAAACAAAAATAAAGGTAAAATATGGCAGTGGTAGAGAAATTGACTGGATGTATGGCTGCCTAAGAAATCCCACAAATCACCAGAAAATCTCTTAGAACTAATGAGACATTTTAGGACTATAAGATATACAAAAATTACACCAACAAGTTTCCCTTTCCACCAACAACCAACTTGTTTTTTCTTTTTAAATGTCACTCAGTTCTAGTTCTATCCAAGACCAAGAGACCCCCTCCAATCCCCCAAAACCCTCAGCCCTTGCCCAGCTTTGACCCTTGGCTGCAGCAGACTGCTGCTGAGGCAGCCCAGAAGAAACAGAATTTGGACTCACCCCACGAAGCCCACGGGTTGATGGCTGCCATCCCACAGGATCAATCGACCAGGTGCCTGCCCAGGTGCACGGGATTCTGGTGACTCACGCAATGCAATTGCAGTACAAACCTAATGACAAAAATGGAAAACACAAAAGTGGTCCTTTCTCTGGAGAAGATCCACAGGAAACAAAGGCAGCCCATCCACAGAAGCAAGAGAAGACTTCTGGGGAGCATTGTAAGAAAACAATTTACATGTCAAAAACAAAAGAATGAAGAGTGAGTTGAATCAGCTGAAAAAAGAGCACAATCCAGGATGACAGCGTGGAAATTTGTCAATGGCTCCTGAAACAGCCAGTGACAGCTTCAAGGTAACTTTTCAGTGATTTAAAAAATTACTGTAAAATCTACTGGCACCGCCCAGTAAAACAGCGGCTGCCTAGAGCTGGCGGGGAGGGAGGAATGCCAACTGACCGCTTAACGGGCGCAGGGATTTCTTTTGGGAGGTGATGAAAATGTTCTGCAATTAGATAGTTTTTTTATTTCACAACTCTGTAAATATACAACAAAAACCACTGAATCGTAGTCTAAAATGGTTAATTTTATGTTATGCAAATTTTATCTAAAAGGAAAGGAGGGAGGGAAGCAAGAAACCTACCAGGCCCAACCTGTCTGTTTCCTGGTGTGGAGCCCAGACCACAAACTCCCTAAGTTCCAAGTCTTTGTGCAAGTCCCGAGACCTCCCTGAGGGTTCCAAGGCCAACTGGCAGAGCTCTGCGGATTCCTGAGAGTGTGTATAAAGCACCAGGACGCCTACTGGGCCCCAGGAACACCGGGATCTGTGCCAAAACTCAAAGTAGGCAAACTATTCTGCACCGTTGTTTGCAACTTAACAAAGTCAGCCGTCACTGCAAGCTTAAAGGAACCGAGGCCTGTTCCCCTCCCACGTTCGACGCCGTCCTTCTGCGCCTCCGGTGAACCCGCGGAGACGAGAAACACTCGCTGGGGAAAGAAAGGTGTTCATTCCCATTAACGGCGTCAGAGGCGTCCTCATCACCGGCTGCCTGGCCTCCCGCCCGATTTCCTCTGCAACCCCCGGGGCGGATGTGATGCTCAGGAGCCCGTACCAGCGAGCGGACGGCCTTACCTGGTTCGCGGCTCCCGGCCTCCCACCCCTGCGAGCCCGTCCCCGCCGCTCTCGGCAAGCGACTTAACAAGCTCGGGGTCGCTCGGCCGGGGGCGTCCGGCTTTGTTCCGCTCCAAGGTTCGGCCCAGCGGTGCACTTGGGATCCTCGCGCGCGGCGGGGGAGACAAAGGCGTGCCGGGCCGGCCGCCGCGATCCGGCGCCAGGCCCGACGTGCAGGGTTCCCCCGGGCCCGCCCAGCCGGCCCAGCGCGGCCGCGAGCCCGGAGGCGGGAGGCAGGAGGGTGGGAGAACCAAGGGAAACCGGGGCGCGAAGCCAGCGCGAAAAGGGCAGGCGCGGGACCCGTTGTGGTGCCGCGCCGACCCCGTTGGCAGGCGCCGCGTCTTCCCGCTCGTTTTCCCGACCCTCCTAGTCCTCGGTGGCTGTAGCGGCAACACGACCACCGCCTGGGCGACCGCCTCACCTCGGCGGCGGACAATGGCGACCGCTCCCCCGGCGTCAACCAGGACGCGCCGCACGGGCTCCTGGGAGTTGTAGTTCCGGGCAGTACGCTTCCGGCTGGTCCGGAAGCGTCGCCATGGCAAGTACCGGGAGCAACTCCGCCTCGAGTCCCGCCCCCGCGGCGTCCGGGACTTGGGCGACTAGTATCCCAGCCCCCGGCGAGCCGGAAGGTGCTGTCCCGGGCCTAGACCACCCTCTCCGCCACCGCTCAACTCCGGAAGGCCTGGGTAGGTCGCGACCCCGTGAGCCTTAGTTTGCCTATCTGTGAAATGGGGGCTCACGGTAACTGCCGTTAGCGATGCGAACTTGACCAAGTCTCATCGTTTTCTGCGTCCCATACGCAGATCTGAACGCTTTCAAGGGGTCCTTTCATTTAACATTTACAATACTCTAAGGAAGTGCCTGTTCTGATCTCCCTTTCTAGATGAGGAGGCTAGTTTGAAGCTTCTCCTCGCATATGTATGAAGCCCTAGAGTTTAGAACATAAGGAATTGTTCCCAGATCTCTTTCTAGATGGCGAAGCTTTATGGGAGCCTAAATCGCCATCGACCTATGTTGTAATATTTCCTGGAGTGAGCATTTATTGCAAGCCGTTTAAGACTAGAGCAGGGAACGTGGTAAATGAAATTTCTGCCTGGCGGCTGTTATTCAAACCACTATTCAAGAGCATGGACCAGGATGACGAAAGGGCTCCTCACCCAGCTCAGGAAGGATTCCTGAGTCACAACTCCCAGCCTCCAGCTCTAGCTGAACCTGGAATCCCCAAGCCCATCGACAGCCTTTTGGAACTTCCTTCCCACCTGAGTTTGAGGTGACCCTCACCCCGACCTTCCCTGGCTCCACACCTTTTCCTTCTTGTTCCTGATTCATCTTGCCTGTGCATTTGTCCACCCTAGTTTAGACTGCTCAGTTGGGGGAACAGCACATTGGTCAGAGAGGGGCAGTGAGGGGCCTGATTGCAGACAGCCTTATGGGCATCGTGATGGCTCTGACTCTGGCTTCGAGTGAAATGGAAAGTTTTCGCATGGTTCGAGCAGAGCACTGATGAGTTCGGACCTCACCAAAAGGTCACTTAGGTTTCTGTGTGGAGAATAGACTAAGAGGGTGAGGGAAGGAGCAGGGTGACCCCTGAAACCAATGCAGTAATCGAGGTGGGAAATGATGGGCGCTTAGATCAGAGTGATCAGTGTCCGGTTGCAGAGGTTAGTATTTTAAAAGTAGAGGCAACAGGTAGTAGATTGAAGGTTTTGTTTCATGAGCTGCAGTCCAGCCTGTAATACCCAGAGCAAGGCAGGCTCCTCAAGGCACAGCTGTTCACCAAGGGCCTTTTTGGGTAGAGAATGGGTTATAGGTGTGGGAGGGTACTACTTTCTCTGACCCAAGCCCTCTCCCACTCCATTTACCCCAGTGTGCTGTGTGGCGCTCCGTTCTCTCCATGTTATGAGGTGGCAAAGGCTGGGCAGCACAGCCATCTTGGATGCCCCTACTATGGGGGTCTGAGCTATTTCTGAGCTGCCACAGGCTTCTGAATGGGAAGAGATCAGAGTAGTAGGAGAATCCAGGTTCTCCTGGGGCATGCCTTTCCTCTGGGAGATGCCTAAAGAGTGGTCACCCCATGCCACCTGAAGGGCTCTGGCTGGTTCCATTTCCTCACAGCCGGATGATGAGAATGAAAGGTAAAGGAAGGGGAGTCCAGGGCACATTTCTTGGAACAAAGAAGACCTTTTATGAGCGTACAACCATAGGATCACCAATAGTAAAATAACTAGTGCAATTTAGACTTGAAGTTACCTATGCTCTCAAATCGTAGGATTAACTCATAGTCACCAGCTAGGAGCCCAGGAGTTATTAAGTTCAACATTCTGTGGGACCGTGAGACCTCCACATGGAAGTCAGCATGCCTCTCTGCGTCAGTGGCCATGCAGAAGCTTCCCCTCTCACAGCTCTTCCTTGCTGCTTCTGCCACCAGCACAGCATTCAGCCTGCAATTTTTCTCATCCCAGGGATTTAATGGTAAAGGTCTGCTCATTTTTCTTTTAAGAAAAACATGTAAAATATAATAAAGTTCTAAGGAATTCAGTGAAACCCTGTGAAAGCACTCATATACAGGTCTCCTTATGGACAGACGCAGGGTACTGACGGGCCATAGCAATGAATATTTATATCCAACACTGATAGATGTTTCCAAAACGATTGCACCTTTTCATACGCCCCCAAGCAACGGTTAGGAGTTCCACTTGCTCCACATACTCACCAATGCTTGTTAATGTCAGCTTTTTACATTTTTGCCAATTCATGGGTAGAAAATGGTATTTCATTGTGAGATGTTTGCTCTTCTCTTATTGGTGAGATTCAAAATCTTTTCACAGTGTTAGCCATTTGTGTGTTCTCTCTTTGAATTAACTTCTTACTTCATACATTTTTCTCTCAGGTAGTCTTTTTCTTACTGGTTTATAAAAGTTCTTCACAGAAATTTGACATTAATCTTTTATTAGGAATGTATCCTTTCCAAGTTGTGACTTACCTTTTACTTTATGGTATCTTTTTTTTTTTTTTTTTTTTAGATTTTATTTATTTATTTGACAGAGAGAGAGACAGCCAGCGAGAGAGGGAACACAAGCAGGGGGAGTGGGAGAGGAAGAAGCAGGCTCATAGCGGAAGAGCCTGACGTGGGGCTCGATCCCAGAACTCCAGGATCACGCCCTGAGCCGAAGGCAGACGCTTAACCGCTGTGCCACCCAGGCGCCCCTACTTTATGGTATCTTTTGAAGCAAAGAAGGATTGTTTAAAATGTCTTTTCCGGGACAACTGGATGGCTCAGTCAGTTGAGTGTCTGGCTCTTGATTTCTGCTCAGGTCGTGATCTCGGGAGTCCTGGGATCGAGCCCCTCACTGGGCTCCGCACTCAGTGGGGGTTGGCTTGAGATTCTCCCTCTCCCGAGTCAAATCATTCTCTCTCGCTCTCAAATGTATAAATCTTTCTTTAAAAATAAAAATAAAATGTCTTTCCCAATCTAGATTTATTTTATTCCATTTTCTTGCCAACTGCCTTGGCCAGAACCTCCATTACAATGTTGAATAGAAGTGATGAGATCAGACATCCTTGCCTTGTTCTAATCTTAGGGGTAAAGCATTCAGTTTTTTACCAGTAAGTATGATATTAGCTCTGGATGTAGATGTCCCTTGTCAGGTTGAGGACATTGCCTTCTATTCCAGGTTTGGTGAGAGTTGTTTGTTTTTTAAATCAGGAATGACTATTGGATTTTGTCAGTTTTTTTCTGCATGTATTGAGATAATCATATACTTTTTTTTAGCTTCTTAATACACTTAAGTACATTTATTGATTTTGGTTAAACCAACCGTGCATTTTTTAGATAAACCCACTTGGTCATGACTTTTTAAATTTCTATTATTTTATTATTATGTTATTGGATTCCATTTGCTAAAATTTTGTTTATAAAATATTGCAACATATACATTTAACAAAGGATTTGTATCCAGAATATATACACAACTCCTACAACTCAATAATAAAGACAAACAGCCTAACAAAAAACGGGCAAGAGGCTTGACTAAACAATGCCAAGCAGCCAATAAGCACATGAAAAAGTGTTAACTGCCATTAGTCATCACACCAGAATGAGATATCACTGAACACTCACTAGAGGGGCCCTGGGTGGCTCACTCAGTTGAGCGACTCTTGGTTTTGGCTCAAGTCATAATCTCAGGGTTGTGGGATTGAGCCCTGCAACTGCCTCTGCACTCTGTGGGGAATCTGAGGGGACACCTCTCTCTTTCTCCCCCTCTGCCTCTCCTACCCCCCTGCTCATGTGCTCTCTCTAAAATAAATAAATCTTTAAAAAAAAAAAAAAAAAAGAACAACCCTGGAGTGCCTGGGTGGCTTAGCCATTAAGCATCTGCCTTCAGCTCAGGTCATGATCCCAGGGTCCTGGGATCGAGCCCCACATCGGGCTCCCTGCTCAGCGGGAATTCTGCTTCTCCCTCTCACACTCCCCTTGCTGGTGTTCCCTCTCTCACTGTCTGTCAAATAAATAAATAAATAAAATCTTTAAAAATAAATACATACATACATAAATACATAAACATATAAATAAAAAACCCTCACTCACTAGAATGGCCAAAATGAAAAAGACAATGCCAGAATTTGGTGAGGATGTGGAACAGCAGGAATTCTAATACATGGCCAGTACATGCATAAAGTATTTCAACCACTTTATAGAACTGACAGTTTCTTAAAAAGCTGAGCATACATCTATTCCATAACTCAGCCATGTCACCTCTAGGAATTTCTCCAAGAGAAATGAAAGCATATACCCATAAAAACAAAACAACCTTGATAAGAATGTTCATAGCACCTTTACTCATAGTAACCAAAAACTGGGAACATTCCAGATTTCCATCAATCTGAGAATGGGTAAATTGTGCTATATTCATCCAATGGAATAAATACTACCCAGCAATAAAAAAAAAATTACCGATCCATGTAATGACATAGATAAGTCTCAAAAATTTTTTGCTAAGGGAAAGCAACAGACACAAAAATGCACAAAATATATGACTATAATCTCATCGTAGTTATTGCCATGGATAAATTGCAAAGGTGAGATTGCTGAATCAACTCATGAACACACTTTGCGTTTGGACGCTTCCAACCTAACTGTCCTACAAAGAGGGTGCACCTGTGGAAGCATCCATGCGTGCTGAATAACAGAATCCAATTCCTACTACTTTTTTAGTTTCCTTTTTTTTTTCCTTAAGTAAACTCTATCCCCAACACGGGGTTTGAACTCATGACCCCAAGATCAAGAGTCCCATGCTCTACTGACTGAGCTAGGCAGACACCCCAATTTCATACTATTTTTTTTTTGAAGATTTAATTTATTTATTAGAGTGACAGAGACAGAGAACATGAGCGGGGGTGGGAGCAGTGGGAGAAGAGAATCTCAAGCCGACTCTGCACTGAGCATAGAGCCCAACATGGGACTTGATCTCACAACCCTGAGATCATGACCTGAGCCAAAATCAAGAGTCAGACACTGGGGCCCCTGGGTGGCTCAGTCGGTTAAGCATCTGCCTTCAGCTCAGGTTATGATGTCAGGGTCCTGGGATCGGGCCCCATATTGGGCTCCCTGCTGAGCAGGGAGCCTGCTTCTCCCTCTCCCTCTGCTGATCTCCCTGCTCCTGATCTCTCTGTTCATGCTCTTTCTCCCATGCTCTCTCTAATAAATAAAATCTTGGGGAAAAAAAAAAAAGGACACTGAACCGGCTGAGCCACCCAGGCGCCCCTCCAACTTAGTCTTTTTATTTTTTATTTTTTTAAGATTTTATTTATTTATGTGACAGAGCGACAGCCAGCGAGAGAGGGAACACAGCAGGGGGAGTGGGAGAGGAAGAAGCAGGCTCCCAGAGGAGGAGCGCGATGTGGGACTCGATCCCAGAACGCCGGGATGACGCTGAGCCGAAGGCAGACGCTTAACGACTGCGCTACCCAGGCGCCCCTCCAACATAGTCTTTTTAAATCTTTGTCCATCTTTACCTTCCAGTTAGCCTCTCTAGACTGTGTTTTCTGCATCTATAATATGGAAATAATAGAACTTGCCTCACCAGGATCTTTGTATTAAATGAGATAATGTAGACTGCATGCTTGGGGTACTGCCCACCTCATAACAGCTGCTCAGTATTAATTTTCATCATTTTTATTTGCATCTCTTTGATGACTGATGAACTCATGTACTTTTTTAATGTATTTATTGTCCATTTGTATTCCTTCTGTGAATTTCCTGTTCATACAAAGGACTAGTGAGCAACCTTGCCTTGGTGCTCCCTGAATGGAATGGAGATGGCTCTACATCTGGGACTGGCAAGGCTTTTCTGGTAAATATTTTGCCTTTTCAGGCGATGCAATCTCTTACACAACTACTCAGTTCCACGTCAGTGTTAAAGCAGCCACAGACATATGGGAATGAGTGGGTGTGGCTGTGTTCCAATAAGACTATTTACAAAAACACATGGGCCAGATTTGGCCTGTGGGCCATAGTTTGCCAACCTCAGTGGTAGTGTCACCATTTCAGTCTGATATCATACAATAAAAATATTTTTTTCCTGTTAACCAGGTTTTTTCCCCTTCATCTTTAAATATTAAATTTTATCAACTTCTTCCTCATTAATCATTGAGATGACTGGGTTTCTCCATTGATTGATTAAAAATGGGGTATTACAGTTATATATTTCCTAATACTCAGTAGGCTGATTCCTGGAGTGAATGTTCCTGAATTCAAATGTACTAGCTATACTGTCTTTACTGGCAGGATCTGATCTGGAAATTTTGCATTAATAGTCCTGAGAGATATTGGCCTTTAATTGTTCTTTCTTTGAGTTTCAACAAACCGGTATCACAAGAGAGGTAAATATTCAGCTTTCTACATGTTCTGGAACAGTTGTGTATCAGTGCAGAGCCCGTCCTGGGACTCAATCTCACAACCCTGAGATCACGACCCAAGCCAAAGCTGAGCGTCGACGCTTTAACTGACTGTGCCACCCAGGTGCCCCACTCCTCTTTGTCTTTTTATTTACTGTAAAACTGTAGCAGTTTTTTAAAAAAAGACTTATTTATTTGGGAAAGAAAGAGAACGTGTGAGCAGAGGGAGGGGCAGAAGGAGAGGGAGAGAATCTTGTGGGACCCGACACAGGGCTCGATCTCATGACCCTGAGATCATGACCTGACCGAAACCAAGAGTCGTGGATGCTCAACCAACTGAGCCACCAGGCGCCCCATAACATTGTTTTGAACATAAAAAGAAAAGGAAAGTTTTGAATATAAAAAGAAAAGGAAAGCCACACGGTATCCAACGACTTTTATTGATTAGCTATGTTCATCTCTGTTTTCTTCTAAGCCCTTCTCCAAACGCATATATAGGGCAACGCAGTCACAACAGTTCACATTTCACTACAGTTGACCCTTGAACAATGTGGGGGTTGGGAGTGCTGATGCCCTGACTCTCCAAGAACTTGACCAATAGCCTCCTGTTGACTGGCAATCTTACTGAGAATAAAAAGTCAGTTGATAAACACATATTTTATATATTATATACTGTATTCCTATAATAAAGTAAGCTAGAGAAAAGAAAATCATAAGGAAGAATTATAAATTTACAATACTGTACTATATTTATTGAAAAAATCCACGTATAAGTGGACGTGCACAGTTTAAAACTGTGTTGTTCAAGGGTCAACTGTATTATAGGCATTTTCCATGTTTCTACACAGTGTTCCTAATTATAGTTTATAATGAATTCCTGAAACAAACTAGAAGCAGCCTAATTTTCTAGCACTGGGAGAACAATGAAGCAAATAATGGCACTCTGGCTCTTTGGAATGGTTCATCAGTCATTCAGTCAAATATCATCAACCTATTTTGACTTCTGGGCAATAGCCCTTCCCACACTGGGCAATCACATTAATTAATGTTACCAAAGAGAGTTTTGATCACACTAATTAAAAAATTTTCCTAGGTACCAAATGCTACGCATATTCAGCCCTTCTCTGGAAATGCGTCAAAAAACCACAAAATGTAAATGTATGTGTACAGTTTTTATATATTAAAATGAAATATGTAGTTTTTTCTCTCTGGTATGAGTTCTTTGGTGCCCAATAAAATTAGAACCTTGATTGAAAGCTTTCCCACATCGATGACATTTATATGGTTTCTCTCCAGTGTGTGTTCTCTTATGTTGAGTGAAGGATAAATGAAAACTGAAAGTTTTCCCACATTCATTACATTTATATGGCTTCTCACCAGTATGGATTCTCTTGTGAACTGTAAGGTGAGAGCTGTGACTAAAGGCTTTTCCACATTCATCACATTTGTATGGTTTCTCTCCAGTGTGCGTCCTTTCGTGTTGTGTATACGAGGAGCGATCACTAAAGGCTTTCCCACATTCAGTACACGTATAGGGTTTTTCTCCAGTATGTGTTCTCTTATGCACATTAAGATTAGACCTTCCACTGAAGGATTTTCCACATTCATCACATTTATAGGGTTTCTCTCCAGTATGAATTCTCCGGTGTACATTAAGGTGAGAATTTTGGCTAAAAGATTTTCCACATTTATTACATTCATAAGGTTTCTCACCAGTGTGAGTTCTCTGGTGTAAAATGAGGTGAAGGCTCTGCCAGAAAGACTTCCCACATTCATTACATTCATAGGCTCTCTCTCTATCATGATTTCTCAGATGGTAAGAAAGAGATGAAAGTTTCTTAAAGGCTTTCCCACATTCATTACATTCATAGGGTTTCTCCTTAGTATGAGTTCTCATGGCCTGAGAGAGGGGTGAACTATAGGTAAAAAAATCTCCAGTTTCTTTACATCCATAGACTTTCTCTCCTACATTAATTATCTCATGTGTAGAAAGGTGTATGCTCTGGTTGGTATATTTTCCATGCTCGTTCAACTTAGACAGTTTTTCCAAGGCTTTTCCACATGGATTGCCTTTACAAGGTTTCTTCCCTACCAAGATTTCCTGAGGATTTTTTAAAATAAAATTATGCTGTAAGCTTTGAATTGAGTCAATTTGATGGAAATATTCTTTGACAAGAAATCTCTGTGAAGAAACAAAGTCTGAATTGAAGCTGCATTCTCCCACCACCTCAGCATTTCCCCAATCCCCATCCCGGGTCACTACTTGCCCTTGTTTATGTTCCACTGGCCCCAAACTGTGACCGTGCATCTCCTGCTTCTCTGACTCATCCCCGGATTCCCAGTCGTCTGCTATGGTAGAACACCAGCAATCATCCACTGCGGATCTTGTCAGGTTCATGCTGCTGGGTAACTTCTTCCCAGAAAAGGCCTCTGTTGGTGGCAACTGCTGGCTTTTAGGTCTCTTCTCCCATTCTAGAAGGAAATTAAAAATAATTTGGGTGCTCAGAAGAAAACTCCTAGTGTGAGAATGTTGAGATAAAAGCAACAAGATGTGCACATCATGTGTAGACGTTTTAAAGTACCAACCAAAAAAAAAAAAAAAGACGGAACTTTGAGAAGAGAAGCCGCGGAGGGTACACACAGAACACAAAGAACCCACAGGAAGACTGACCAACCTAAAGAGTGATCAGCACAACAGGCAGAGGGGACACCATTAGGAGACAGGTCATGGAACAGGCAGACATTCCTGGAGATAAGATGTTCAGGACAGCTGCCTGTCATTTATGCTTGGACATCCCAGAATTCGGATCCATTTCTCCACTTAACGTCTTTTCTGCCT
The DNA here is from genome assembly GCF_024610735.1 of Ursus americanus. NCBI lineage: Eukaryota > Metazoa > Chordata > Mammalia > Carnivora > Ursidae > Ursus > Ursus americanus. The sequence continues at coordinate 58,335,220 of NC_142147.1, forward strand.
GTAATCAATACCAAATTAACCTTCCCAACAAACCAGTTTCATGACACCAAGAACACTTCTTTTGATCCAGTCTTCCAAAGCATCCAGAAGCTGGGTCAGACTACCTCAGTTATCCTCGATCCTTCTCATTCTGGGTTTCTTTAGTTCTCCCTAAGCAAGACCATTTCCACCAACAGCACAGAGTTCCTCTGCTTGAGGACCTTCCTTTGGTCTCCAAAGTCTTCAGCTTCAGCAACCCTTCCCCTTTTCATCATGCAGTTCTCAAGTCCCAGGTCACCTCCTCTGAGAGACCCTTCCCAACCTCCCAGCCTGCATGGGTCCCTCATCACTTTCCACCTCACTGTCCTATTTTATTTCCCTCATACCACTGTTTAGCATTAGTCAACATCACCTTGTTCTTTTTGTTCTTTATTGTCTGCCCCTCCCCAGACATTATACACTAGAGGCTTTAGGCTCCACAGTGGTGGGAACCTTGCCCGTCCCGTTCACAGTGTGTCTCCAGTGCCCAAATTGTACACAGAGAACAAGAGGACTCCACAGACAGACAAACAAAAAAGAGTGATCAGCACATCCCTGGAGCACCGGGGATGCTTGGGACGTGTCTGTGAGGTGGACAAACAGGGTACCTGATCATGCTCCCTAGCAGCCTGCCCCCATCGGGGGGGTAGGCCTTATGTTTCTGACATGGGCGGAGGCTACGGAATTGAAGGTGAGGAGGGCTTTGCAAGGTCATGCAGAGCAAAAAGGGGTCTGGAAACCTACAGAGGGTTCCTCCTTGAGTCCTTGACTGGAGTCCAGCTGCAAATGCACAGAAGGCTAAAACCTGACAAAGAACAGCTGTTACAGGGCTGAGCAGAGGTTTCAGAAGTCACCCAGTGTTGGGAGACATTAGCTCTGACCCAGTAAGCACCTGAGGCATTCAGGTGAGACTCTAGAAAGTTGTACCTTAGGAGGAAACACCATGCCCTAAGGATAAGGACTACATCCAAGGATTAAAGCAAAACCGAAGTTATATCACCTTAATAAATCCTAAAACTGAGGCTCATCAGGATTAGGGTGATTTGTAGTAATTTAACTGCCTATCAGGAAAAAAACCTCATACTCTTAGTAGAAGATAAGAATCCATAGTCTCTCCAATGCCTCATCTGCAGCATCTGCACCAGTAGACAAAAACTGACTAGACATGTAAAGGAATAGGAAAATGTGACTCATAATCAAGAAAAAAATAGTCAACGGAAACAGATATACCAAACATTAGAAGTAGCAGGAAAAGATTTAAAAGTAACCATTATGGCTCTTTCTCTTCAACTTGGTGGCCAAGCAGCAAACACAGAGAAGTAGATCTTCATGGAGACCCTGACAAGCAAGGCCATTACCCTCAAACTCAAGCCCAGTGATGCCACTGAGAATGTCAAAGCCAAGACAATGAGGGCATCCCACCTGACCAGCAGTGTCTGTTTTGGGGGGCAAACAGCTGGAGGATGGCTGCACTCTCTCAGACTACAATATCCAGGAAGAGACCCAGCACTTGGCGCTTGGCCTGGAGGTGGCATCACCCAGCCCTCCCTCTGCCAGCTTGCCCAGAAATACAACTGCAGTGAGTGTTGTGCTCCCACCAGACGTGTGGCCAAACCAACCATCTGCACCCCCAGAAAAAGGTCAATAAAGCCCCTCCATCAGCTCTTCCTTTCTTTGCAGGGTGGCCTCCTGCCCAAGCCCCATGGCCCTGGGGCCTCAATAAAATTTCACTTACACTGACTAGAGAAAAAAAACCAACCTATCAAAACACAGAATTTCATGGAAAATTTGAAAAAAGAACCAAGTGAAAATCCCATTCTGGAATTAAATAAAAATACAGTAGCTGAAATAAACCATGAATAGACTTAACAGCAGACTGGACATGGAAGAAGAATCTGTGAATTCAAAGGTAGGAAAGCAGAAATTATATGATGATACAAAGGGAAAGAAAAGAATTTTAAAACAGAACATCTGACAAAAGGACTAATGTGTAGCTGGAGTTACATGAGAGATCAAAGCAGCAGAGGACACATTCGAAGAGATAAGAACAGAGAGTTTATCTAGACTGGTCAAAGGTACCATCCTAGGTGTTTAGTGTTCAAGGGCAACAATCTGTAGAGAAAATCTTATGATTTTGACATCTGATATCAAACTTCTTAGCACTTCATTACATACTTCAATGTTATAAATAAAGCTAGTAAAACCATTCTAAATGATGGTCTCTGGGGGGAAGATATACATGAGACTCAATTCCCACTTTTAAAATGTAACTTTTCACTGGGTACATATTAAAGACTCACCCCCAAAAAGGTGAAAGTTCACAGGCAGTGTGGGCTTAAAGCACCATACCCAGAGATGTAAGAACTAAACCATCAGTTCTGATTTCATTCATTTGTTCCCTGTTAAACCCTCTCTGCTCTCTAAACAACAGTTGGTAAACGGTGCTTGCCTTTCAGAGAGAACTGAAACACAAGTGGGAGCCTCATCCAGCAGGCCAGAATGACAGAAGTCTAGAAGGATTCAAGACTTTAAAGTGATGACAGATCTTTATCAAACACCACACCCAACAGTAGCAGAATACACATTCACCAAAAAGACCACATGCTGTATCGTAAAAACATTTCTCAATAAATTTAAAAGGACTGAATTCATACAGAGTATGTTCTTCAACCACAATGGAAATAATCTAGACATCAATAACAGAAATCCCCTCATATTTAGAAATTGAACAATTTACTTCACAAATCAAAGAAGAAATCACTTTCATATGTTGTGTTTTCATTACAATTCAGTTCAAGACATTTGGAAAACAAAAAGAATAATGAACTGAACAATAATGAAAATACATGTGAAAAAGTGCAGGAGGCGGCTGAAATAAGACTTGAAGGAAAATGTAAAGCTATAAATGCAAACATTAGAAAGGAAAAAAGCATTAAAATCAATGACCTAAGCTTCTGCCTCAAAAAGCCAGAGAAAAGGAAAACAAGTTAAACCATTGTTGGGGCTCCTGGGTGGCACAGCGGTTAATCGTCTGCCTTCGGCTCAGGGCGTGATCCCGGCGTTATGGGATCGAGCCCCACATCAGGCTCCTCCGCTATGAGCCTGCTTCTTCCTCTCCCACTCCCCCTCCTTGTGTTCCCTCTCTCGCTGGCTGCCTCTATCTCTGTCAAATAAATAAATAAAATCTTTAAAAAATAAATAAATAAAATAAAATAAAGTATTGTTGGCAAAAAAATAAAAAAATACCCATTTTCTTCAAAGTAACAATAATAAGATGGAGGCTGACTTCTCAACAGAAACCATGGAGTCTAGAAGACAACTGTGTGGTGTCTTTAAAGTGCTGAGAAAAAGAAAAAGAACAAAAAACAAAAAACCTGACAACCTAAAATTCTCTGTTTACAGTATCTTTCCAAAATGAAGATGAAATAAAGACATTTTCAGGCAAATACAAAATGAGGGCATTTTGTCATTCTAAAAGAAATGATAAAGGGAACTCTAAGAAAAGGAAAATGATCCCAGATGGATTTATGGAAATGCCAAAGGTAATGAAAAGCACTAGAAAAGGAAGATATGAAGGAACATATAAATAAACACTGACTGTAAAGAAAATTTCCCCATCTCACCTAGGCAGGAATCTTGGGTGAGCCCTCTGCCCATCATCCATTGGTCTATTCTGAGTTCCAGGTGGGCAACAATATCTGGCGTGGGGTTCCAAGGTCCTGTGTAAATGAGTGATCAAGCTGTGAGGTTTGGGTTTTTTTCATATGCATTTTGTGACAACATTTTGTTTTATTTATTTTTAAGTAAGCTCTATGCCCAACATGGGGCTTGAACTCACAATCCCAAGATCAAGAGTCACATGCTCTACAAAATGAACCAGGCAGTCTCTCAGGCTGTGAGGTCTGATGAGGAGAAATCCCCCAGTGACTCACACTCCCAGCTAAATCAAACCCACTCTGCCAAGACCCCAGGCAAATAGAAGTTGACATGGGGAACAGCCTCACCCACAGTGACCAGGTGTCTTAAGGTCTCCAGCATCACGTCATGGTACAGAGTCCGCTGGGCAGGGCCCAGCAGGCCCCACTCCTCCTGGGTGAAGTCCACTGCCACATCATCGAAGGTTACCTGCCCCTGAAATGTCACCCACATGTCTGCTGAGCCACGACCCTTACCCCTGCAAAGTTCCCAGACAGCAGGGAGGGGCTATGTGGGAATGTGAAGATGCACCCAGGTGTACAGGAGATGTCCTGAAAGCGTTCTGGCTTCTGAGGGATATACCTGAGCCTTCCTGCCGGGCATCAGGTGTCTGCATCAGCCATTTCAGAGGTGAGCCCCCATTATACTAAAACGTTTACCCCCTACATATCTCACCCATTTCTTGATCAACTTGTGATCTTCTACAAGACCAAATGAACAGTTCCCTTTAGGGTTCCCCTTCCTTTTTTTTATACCACCAGGTACATAAAAATGATAACGTTAATATTTGCTGATAAAAATGCTAACGTTTGCCAAGGGTTCTCTTTCCACGCTGGGCGCTGTACTTATTAAGTGAGCACTTTACCTAATGGAAATTTTCTTAATCCTCACAAGAGTCTCAGGAAGCAGTTCCCACTTCCTGGGGTGGTTTTTGTTTTTTCAAATGAGGACCCTGAGCTCAGAGTTTACACGTCTTGGAATCATGGTTATGGTGGCTTCATAAAAACGAACTGAGAGATGTTCTCTCTTTTAGACAATCATTCCAGATGATGGAAAGACAGATACAGTTTGTCCCTTAAATGTGTGGTAGCTAAAGCCATCTGGAATCTGGGTCTGTAACTTTCTTGCTGGGAGGTTTTGTTTCCATCTCTACGGGTTACGGGACTTCGCGGATATACCTCAGGACTTCAGGATTACTGAGGTTTTCCGCCTCGTTCGTTCAGAACGACGGGCTGGGGCACCAACTCCCACCCAAGCCTCGAAAGCAGGGTCCAGACCCCGCCCGCAAAGGGTGGGCGCGCGGCCACTCACCGGGGGGTGGTCTGCCAGGGGCCCCGCGGCCATCGCTTCTTCCGACTCCGAGGTCCTCAAGCAGCCACCGGCAGCCCCACCCGCTCCCTCCGGCGCCCACTGGCTGGGGGCTCCGGATAGACCGCTCGGGGAGGCCCCACACCACGGAAGAAACCCGAGCGGTCCGCCCAGCGCAGCCTCGCAGCCTCTCAGCGCGACGTCGGCGCCGTGGCGAGGCGAAACTACCACGACCAGAAAACCCCGCGCTGCAGCCCCTGACCAATGGGAGTACTCGGCCCGGGACCCGGCGCGCCGGACCTCGCCGCAACGGCATTCCGGGAGTTGTAGTTCTGCCGCGGGAGCCCTAGCCCTAGTCCAGCCGTCGACACAACTCCGCGCCCAGAGAGTCAGACTACGTTTCCCAGAAGGCGCGGCGGTGGCGGTGTCCGCCCAATGGGCATGCATGACTGGGCCTGGGCTGGGGAACGGGGCCTTCCCGGCCTAGGAGTTTAGGCTCCCCGGTCGGGCCCAGTCGGCAATGAAACAGATTTCTCTAACCGTAATTCCCGGAAGCTACCGTTGGTCAGGTTCCCAAACTCCAGAAGCGCTCAATCGGCGGCTCCGGAGAGTCCCAAGAAGCCGGAGAATTCCAAAATTATAGGGAATTTATAGTTACACTAGCTTTGTCCACCAGATGGCGGACGTGGACACCCTGGGCCTGTACTACATCTCCCAGAGGCTCCGCGGGGCGGGTCCTCCTCCCGAGGAAGGAACTTGCGGGCGATGCCGGAAAGTAGGTGTCACCCAGGAGCGTGGCCTTCTGGGAGTTGTAGTCCATAGTCTCACTCCCTAGCCTGGTCCTGCCCTCAGGCTTAGACTACAGCTCTCAGAAGGCTCTGTGGCAGCGCGGGGTTGGGAGTGTCTGGGGGCCGCCAGCCCTCAGCTCCAGCTGTCAAAGACTTTGTCTTCACAAATACACCTTCTTGGGGACGAAGTAAAAAGAAGTGTCTTGATGTCCTTTTTATGTGAGACAAAGACATGTATTCAAATGTTATGTCGGTGCCCCGGTGTTTCCGTTCATCGGGTAGGTAATGAAGGCAGGCATCCCTCATAAATCATCAGATACTTCTTCCATAAAATGGAATGTTTGGTCTTACCTAAAACACGATGTTGTCATAACCGAGATTTTCACCCCGTTTATGTTTCCTTGACAATAACGGAAAATGAGAAAATCCTGGAGGTGGTTTTGTTCTCTGTTTGGAGAACTAAAATGTGGAGAAACTTTCCTGTTCGGGACAACTGGAATTGTCAAACTTCTGAGAGCGAAACCTAGGTTTCGGAAGGGAGGTGCAGACAGAGCCTTGGGTCACCTTTTCTTGTAGACAGACCGGCACTCGGCTCTCCCGGCTGGCATGTGTGAAGTCGAGGTGGGCATTTCTTCCAGGCCAATCTGAGCCCTGGCCCATCTTGTGGAAGCTGTTTTCCACGCACTTTTCACGTCACAGCCATTTTCTACACAGGGCAGATTCACCAATCCATGTTCTCTATGCTCTTCTTGGTGGTTCTTTAAGGAATTTTCAAAACCTCTCTTTTTAAAAAATATTTATTTGTTTATTTTGGAGAAAGAAAGAGCGAACGAGGGGAAGGTCAAATGGAGAGGGAGAGAGAGAATCCCAAGCATCCACACGGAGCGGGAGCCCAACTGGGGGCTCTATCACAAGACCCTGAGATCACGACGTGAGCTGAAACCATGAGGGCCACGTTAAGCGATTGCACCACCCAGGCACCCCAAAAACCCGTGACAGTCTCCACCCCACTCCCCAGCCACTCTGCCATTTTGTGTCATTTGAAAGCAAATCTCAAACAGTGTTTTGGTGTCCTATTTTAACTATGATATGTAATGTAAAGATAAGGACCATTTTCTAACAATTAAAATTCCATTATCAAAATTTTAGAGAAAACAACAACTTTCGCACTAATGAATATTCAGTCTTCCAACTTAAAATTATCTCCACGGTTTTAAGTAGTTTGAGGGATGCCTGAGTGGCTCAGTCGGTTAAGCCACTGACTCTTGGTTTTGGCTCAGGTCGACCTCAGGGTTGTGAGATGGAGTCTGATTCTAGCTCCAGGCTCAGCGGGGAGTCTGCTTGTGTTTCTCTCTTTCCCTCTCCCTCTGCCCCTACCCCCACTCGCACTCACTCTCTCTCTTTTTCTCTCTCTCAAATAAATAAATTTTTAAAAAATTTATTTGAGGGGCGCCTGGGTGGCACAGCGGTTGGGCGTCTGCCTTCGGCTCAGGGCATGATCCCGGCGTTATGGGATCGAGCCCCACATCAGGCTCCTCCGCTATGAGCCTGCTTCTTCCTCTCCCACTCCCCCTGCTTGTGTTCCCTCTCTCGCTGGCTGTCTCTATCTCTGTCAAATAAATGAATAAATAAAATCTTAAAAAAAAAATTTGAGAGAGACAGAGATAGCAACAGAGAGCATGAGTGTGGAGGAGAGGGAGAAACAGCTGAGCAGGGAGCCGGATGTGGGGCTCAATCCTAGGACCCTGAGATCATAACCTGAGCCACCCAGGCGTCCCAATAAATACATCTTTTTAAAAAATAAAAATAGTCTTTTTTTTTAAAGCAGGATATAACAAAGAGCTATGCTTTGTAACATATTAATTTCCTTTCTTGTTTTTTGGTAACAGCTTTATCGAATTATCATTCACATACCATGAATGCACATATCATTCACATACATATTTACAGTGTAGAATTCAGTGATTTTTAGCATATTTACATATTTGTGCAACCTCACGAAAATCAGCGTTAGAATATTTCTTCCCCTCCAAAAGCACCACACTTCTGACCCTTCACCTACCAATCCATCCTCCCCCAGCCCAAGGCAACCACCACTGACTGTCTGTATCTAAGCATTAGCCTATTTTGGACATTTCATATAAATGAAGGCACACAATATATGCTCTTTTGTGACAGGCTTCTTGCACTCAGAATAATATTTCAAGGTTCATCCATGTCGTAGTTTCAGTAACTTAATTCCGCATTCCCAAATCACATTCCATTGCATTGATATGGCATATTCTGTCCACTCGTCAGTTGAAGGGCATTTGAGTTGTTTCCATTTTTTGGCTGCTTTTAACGTTTGTGCACAAGTTTTTCCATAGACATATATTTTCATTGCCCTTGTGTATCTATCTAAGAGTGGAATTACCGGGTCATATGGTCATTCTATGTTTAACCTTCTGGAGAACTGTCAGACTGTTTTCCATTTTACATTCCCACCAACCGTGGACGAGGGCTTCAACTTCCTCACCAGTACTTGTTATCTTCAATAGTGTTGTTGTTGTTGTTGTTGTTGCTATTGCATCATGGGCCTTTTCCAAAGTTTTTTATTTTTATTTTTTGAGTTTATTTGTTTATTTAAGTTTATTTATTTAAGTAATCTCTACACCTAACATGGAGCGCAAACTCACATCCCTGAGATCAAGAGTCACATGCTCTTCCGACGGAGCCGGCTGGGTGCCCTGAAGCCCTTTTATTTGTGAGGATCTTGAGCAATGCCTACAGAGAGAATAGTCCATGACCATCCCCATACCCATCATCTTGATCTAGCAGTCATTCATGTTTTGCTCTATGTACTTCATCTCTCGATTGCTTCTTTCCAGCCACGGAAAAATAATGAGCCCAAATCCTGTGGTACCAGCGTCTTCAGTGAGGACTGACTTCTGAGGCTCATGAGGCTCTGTGGCCTGGACCTGGGAGATGCTCGCTCCGGGGTTCCTCACCGTGCCTTTTCCACTGAGCCCAGCATCCATGCCTTAACCAGGCTAGAACATTCTGTTCGGGTTTCCACAGGATGATGCAGCACTTGGGAATGAAGATGCCAGCCAGCAGCCCTGCAGTTGGGGCCAGGATGGACAAGATCCCCACAGGCACAGTGGCCTTCCCCGGGTGCTGTGGTACAGGGGCGAGAAGGCCTTCCAGATGCTGCAGAAAAGCAGCATGCTGAAGGTGAAGAACTTGGTCTCATCAAAGGCATCAAGCAAACCCCTGGCCAGGAAGGCCAAAGAGAAGCCAGATACACAGAGGAGGGATCCCATGACCATTCCACATATCCCATTTATCAATTCACTCATTTATTCTTCTTTCTTTTAGCTTTACTGAAGAATAGTTGACAAATTAAATTTAAGATATTTGAAGTGTACATCGTGATGATTTGATACACATATACATTGTGAAAGGGTTCCACCCACTGAGTTAATTAACATATCCATCCCCACACGTATTTTCTTTTTTTTTTCTTTCTTTTTTTTTCCTTTTTTTTCCCTTTTCTTTTTTCTTTTTTTGTAAGAACATTTAAGTTCTACTGTCTTGGGAAATTTCAGCTATACAGTGTTATCAACTATACTCACCATGTTATACATTTGACCCTTCATTGACTGACTCGTGAATTATTTGCAGTCACCAGTGTCCAGATGGGCCACATCAGCCTCTGAGGCATAAGGGAAAATGCACACCCTAAATACCTTTTTATGGGTTTTTTTAAATGGTTAATTTTTTATGGTTAATTTTTTTTAAGCAGTAGCAGTAACCGTTCTTACTAGCAGTAGTCTGGGGCTGAATTGGGTTCCCCCCAATTTTGTATGTTGAGCTCCTAACCCCCAGTACCTCAGAATGTGTCTATATTTGGAGACACGGCCTTTAGAAAGGTAATTAGGATAAAATGAGGTTATCAGGGTGGGCCCTAATCCAATGTGACTGGTGTCCTTACATGAAGAGGAGTTTAGGACACAGGTACACACAGAGGGATGACCACGTGAGGACACAGGGAGAAGGTGGCCATCTACAAGCAAAGGAGAGAGGCCTCAGAAGAAACCAACTCTGCTGACACCTTGATCTTCCAGCCTCCAGAAATGTAAGAAAGTAAATCTCTGTTGTGTGAGTCCCTCAGTCTGTGGTACTTTGTTATGGTGGCCCCAGCTGACTAATATGGCAATGCTTACCAGTCCTGCCACTCTTCCTTAGAAGATTACTTTAAATCACTATTCTGAACCACAATGAAAGGGCACCACACTCCCCCCAAAATGTCTGGTGAGAACGGGCATGGGAGGAGGCAGAATAATGCCGCTTTCCCCCAAAAACGTCCAGACCCCAATCCTTAGAACTTGTGAATCTGTTACCTCACATGGCAAGAGAGACTTCTCAGATGTAATTCAATTAAGGATTTTGAGATGGGGAGATTATCCTGGACAGTCCAGATGAATTCAAAGCTATCGCATGAGCCCTTAAACGTGGGAAAAGAAGGAAGAAAGAGAGAGCAGAGAAACATGACTGAAAAAGGTGGGAGAGATCTGAAGCACTGTTGACTTTGACAGCGGAGGGAGTTCCTGAGGCAGAGAATGGGACAGTCTCTAGAAGCTAGAAATGACCTTCTGACTGACAACCCAGAGGAAGTGGGGTCCTCGATCCTACAACTACAAGGAGCTGAATTCTACCAAGAACCCGAAGGAACTGGGAAGCAGATTCTTCCCCTAGAGCCATCAGCAAAGACACAGCCCTCCAGACACCCTCATTTTAGCCTGCAAGACCCTAAGCAGAGGACCCAGCTGAGGCGTGCTGTACACAGACTCTTGACCAATAGAAACTGTGAGATAATAAATGTGTGTGGTTTGAAGCCACTAAGATTGTGGTAATTTGTTACGGCAGCAAACAGGAAGCTAACACAGAGAGTAGTCAGGGTTGCCAACACGTGTAGTCTACCAAAGCCACGCAGGTGCCCCTCCCGCCGTGGCATGATGATGCCATGCCTGACAGAAATGCACTTGCTTGTCCCCAAGAGACACGGACAGCGACGTTCACAGCAGCACTGTTCATTACTGCCCCTGAACAGAAGTCGTGATATGCCCGCACACGGGATCCTACCAGGCGCGAGACCCAGAGAGCCACAGCCACACACGACCATCAGGACGAATCTCACAAACGTCACGTGTAGGGAAACATGAGACAAAAAAGAACATTCACTGTGCGATTCCACTTACAGGAGTTAAAAAAACAGGCAAAACCCATCAACATCAACTGAAGTCAAGACGGCAGTGCTGGGGAGAGACAATGATGAAGAGAGGTACCACAGGCTTTTGGGGGCAGGCCACACTCTGTTTCTCCATCTGGGGCCCAGGCGCATGGGTCTTTGCTAGGTGAGGATTCATTGGACCATATCCAGAGGAGACCTGCATCTCTCCATCCTTTATAGCCCAACAGTTCCACAGAAGCCAACAGGCCAGGAATCTGGAGGCTAGAGGTGCATTGCTGGCCTCTCTGAATTCAGCCTCTGCCAGTCCTCACCTCTTTGGTCTACAAACTGTAAGGACAGGGGCTGCGCTCAAAACAGTAGTGGGGGGGTGTCCCTCTCGGGGGATCTGGCTGGATCCTGGAAGTTGTGCTGCAAGCAGAGGATGGGTGAGCAGAGGGTGTTGTCAGTGACCAGTCTGTGTCCGGGAGCAGCCCAGGCAAGCAGTCCCAGTGTCCTTCCCACACACGCAAGAAGACAAGGCTCCTTTCACCAGAAAAACACCTTGGTTACCATGAAGTCAGATTGGGGAGGCACCCACAGATTCAGCAAATGAAATATGCCCCCCAGTGGGTCTGATGGTGGCAGGACTGGTAACACTGTGTTCAGTGGGGCCATCAGTCTTTCTGAGGCATCTACATAAAGAACGTAGGTGCTCACCTCCCCCCTCCACAACCTCCCCTCAGACAGCCAGTGGGTCTCCTCAGGACTTGCAAAGGGATGATCTGACTCCCTGAGCCTATCTCCCACCTCCAGGCAAGTCATGCGGAGGGGGGCGCCTGGGTGGCTCAGTCAGCTAAGCTTATCTGTCATCAGCTCAGGTCATGATCTCAAGGTCCTGGGATCGAGCCCTGCATCAGGCTCCCGGCTCAGTGGGGAGTCTGCTTCTCCCTCTGCGCTTCCCCCCCCCCCGCTCATGTTTGCATTGTCTCTCTCCCCCCAAAAATAAATAAATAAAATCTTTAAAAATAAATTTAAAAAAATTTTTTGGGGGGGCGCCTGGGTGGCACAGAGGTTAAGCGTCTGCCTTCGGCTCAGGGCGTGATCCCGGCGTTATGGGATCGAGCCCCACATCAGGCTCCTCCGCTATGAGCCTGCTTCTTCCTCTCCCACTCCCCCTGCTTGTGTTCCCTCTCTCGCTGGCTGTCTCTATCTCTGTCGAATAAATAAATAAAATCTTTAAAAAAAAAATTTTTTTTTTAAAGGAGGAAAGGACCCACAAAAGTCATAGTGCAGTTCTGGTGCCAGGAACTGGGGCCATGCACTCCCTTCCTCAGCCTCCTCATTACCCCCCAGTAGAGTCCAAACCCCTCTAGGCCTACACAGATCAGCCTTCGCCGGCTTGCGATCCTGTGTCTCCCACGCCCCCTCTGCCCCAGCCATGTGGCTGCTCTTGCCCATCCTCTCTGAAGAGCCCCATCTCTGTCCTGCTTTCCAGGCATGGGCAGACTGAGCGTCCTGCTCTGAGCCTGTCCCTGAATCGTCCACACTTGACTCCGTCACCTGCCAACACTGTAAATGCCGAACTCCGTCCCTGTGCCCTGCAGGGTGTGGGAGATGTCCCCTGTACTCACTTCCTAGAAAGGGTGCTCCTGGCCCCTCAGACTCCCGTTTCCTGAGCAGAACCCCACTAGCCCGCCACCCTGCTGTTCCCCACCAGCCCTGGCTCCTGCAGGGCCACATGTGCCCTAAGGTGGCCTCCCAGACCGCTCCAAGAACAGATGGACCAGGTACAGATGAGGTGCAGGTGAGCACAGAACTCAGGGACACCCGGGCCTGGCTGCTGTGCTGTGGAAGGAGGACCTTGCAGGGCCAGCAGGAAGCGCAGTGATCGCAGCTGACAGGATCTACCCCAGACCAGGTCCAGCAAGCCCTGCAGATTCCAGGAGATGCCAGGCTGGCTAGGGCCTCTAGGTGTGGGACATTTGGGTCCTTACCCAGAGCAGCCCCGAACCTCCAGACCCAGCCAGTGCTAAAGGTTCCAGGAGATGTCGGAGGACCAGGGCTGGCATGGTACTGGGTTTGTGCGGCCTGACCCAGACTGATCTCGGTCCATAAGCTCCAGAAAGCCCTGCCATAGCCAGGAGAAGCTAGAGGGCCAGGGCCAGCATAATGCTATGCTCTGTTGTGGGGCCTGACTTGGACCTTCCCCCATTTTCCAGGCCCAGCCAGCCCTGCAGGTCCCAGAAGACACTGGGGTGGTGAGGGCTGGCGTAGTGCTAATGTAGCGGCCTCACCTGATTCAGTCCCCAGCCTCTGGGCCCACCTAGTCCCCCACGATCTGGGGGTGAGCGAGGCCAGCATGTGCTGGGCTGTGGGGCCTGACCCTGACCTGCCCCAGTCACTCAGCCCAGCAATTCCTGCAGGGTCCAGGAGATGTTATGCCTGACCTAGGCCTGCAGAGTCAGGGTGTCTGGGTCTTGACCCAGACCTGCCCTGGACCTGGCCCAGGCCACCCCGCCCAGAAAGCCTGGTGAGGTTCTGGATACTCCTGGGGTCACCTGGTCCGGCATGGTGTGGTGTGTGTGGTGCCTGACTCAGACCAGCCCTGGCTTTGCCCTGGCCCACCAGCTCCAGCAAGCCTTGCAGGGTCCAGAAGACACTAGGGGTGGTCAGGGCCCGTGGGGTGTGGGTGTGTGCAGTTGCCATGGCCTGCCACTGGGCCTAGCAAGCCCTGCAGTGTGAGAGGGAGATGACTGGGGTGGGGGGTAGGGGTTAGGGCCTGGGAGTGCAGGTTGTGCGGTACCTTCCCCGGAACTGCCCTGGGTGGCTGGCTGCAGCAAGCCCTGCAGGGTCTAGGAGTCGCTGGGGGAGCCCAATGATGAGGGAAAGGCAGAAGAAAAATTATTAAATTTCCTTACTATCTATAACCCACTGACAAGTCCTTGAAACAGGCAGAGTGACATTCCTCTAGGGACTCAACTGCCTCCATGTTAATACTTTGCGAAGGGCAAAAGGCAATCCTAGCCCGACACCCAGGATCCTGTAAGTCTACTTTAACATATAAAAATTCCTTCGGAAACTTCCTTTATCTCTACCCCGCAAGATACATGTTGGCAATCATCCCCCAAGAATATGGCCCACCGATAAGACACCTGAAGGGTCTCATGACTCAGGTTTTATTAGACGGTAATAAATGACTTTTCCCAACAATAGCTAGCCCCCTCAAGGTCCTGGAAACCTTGTTTCCAAATTCCTTAGAGACTTACACTACCCCTAACCCCTTCCCAACTTGAAAATACATAATCAGCCACTCCTCATGACCCCAGTACAGCTCTTTCTGCCCACGGGTCCTGTCCCTGCACTTTAATAAAACCACCTTTTGCACCAAAGACATCTCAAGAATTCTTTCTTGGCCATCAGCTTTGAACCCTAATGTCTTTCCTACATCAGCCAGGGCCTGGGGGTGCAGGTGTGGAGGCTGATGCCGACCTGCCCCAATTCGCTGGGCCTAACAAGACTTTCATGGTCCCAAAGTCAGTCGTTCAGGAGGGCCAAAATGTTAGTGGGTGTTTGGACCTCTGTCTCCCAGAAGACAGCTTCCATCTTCTCTGGGAGAGACATGGAGGGGGCTCAGCGCAGATGCTGGCCTGGTTTAGCCCCAGCTGGCCAGAGAGATGCCCAGCTTCCCATGGTCCTCATTTGGGCCAAGATGTTCACTCAGGGCCACCCAAAGTGGACCACCAGCTGGGCTGCGGGAGTACATGAGGCCACTGGCCAGGGTCTGAAGGAAGGAGAGGAACTGGATCTTGTCACCAAGGTTGGCAGGGGAGCGTGAGTAACTGACCTGGGCAGGGAAGGAAGGAGTGAGAATGAGGGAAGTGCGGAATGGGTGCTCAGGCACAGGCTGCTTCTCGGGTTTACATGAGCCAGGACACAGCTTGGGGACTGACACACCCAAGTTCCATAACATTCCACGGACACCCTCAGTCCTGGGCCAGCAGCGGGGTGGCGGTCACCCTACTTAGCAGAGTTTGGGACATGGTCATCTTGTAATGGCACTACACCTAGTCTAAAGGGTTAACTTGCTTCAAGCTTTTGCACCCCTTGCTCACTGACCTAAGTCCCTCAGACTTTCCTTGAGATTTCCTTCGGACCATTGATCTGGAGAAGGGAAGGACCAAACTTTCCAAGAAGATAAGGCCGGACCACATTTGAAAACAGCCGCCACTGAAACCAGCAAGTTTGTTCAGAATCATGTCACCAAACAAGGAACCAGCTCACCTCCTGGGCACCAGCTTCTGCGGCACATAGTGCCCACCCCCCATTCCCAAGACTTCCCCTTTACACTCTCTGGCTTCGCCTGGACAGGGAAGATGGTCTTTGAGACATCTGTTTGCCATCTTCCCAGGTTGCTGGCTTCCTGGATAAAGCAATTTTCCCTTTCCCAGCATCACTCATCTTGGAGTATTGATTTTTGAGGGGCGCGCAGTGGGACCAGTGCTCTGCTAACAATCTATCAAGAAACGTCAGAGTGCCAAGCCCAAAGCACCTCCAGTGTTAACAGGGGACCCCATGGAGGCACAGGGGCGGGTTTGGGAGGTCATTGCTAACACCCCCAGGGTGATGAAGATTCTCGGTCAGGTCCGCACTTGGCATGGCGAGATCCTACCCAGTGGGGGCACCATGGGATCACTAAAAACCTGTGATGCTTGAACCAGCCTCACTCTCCAGTTAGATAAATCCTTGCAGTGGGTTCAGTCCATCTGTATGAGAATCATGTTTTATAATCCTTTTACATGTTGCTGAGAGTTATGGAGGTCCCCAACCAGGATGCCCAGGGGGACCCTCCAGTCTACGTGCACTTCATGGGCCAGTTAAGCTCAGACCATACTTTTTTTGGCTCCTGGAATGAAACCCAGGGAGCGGAGCTACTGAACTTTGTCTTCATTCCTCTGCCTTCCTCTTTTTGCTCCCCACCTTTTGTGTTTTATGTTTCCGTTTCTGGGCCAGCCTGGGCTCTGACAGATCTGATAGATTCTTCTTCACTGGCAGTGGCGATGTTCTGGTACCTGGTTGTGTGGTGTGAGCGAGAGGCATCTTTTGAGAGCTGGGCTGCAGGGTTTGTGTCTGTGCTTTCTCTGGACCCATGACCGGGGCACAGAACGCAGCCGCTCACTCCTGGGTGTCCACGATGGAGGAAAGCCTTTAATGCTCCTTGTCTACTTACAGAACATTCTCCATTCTGCCAGATGGTAGTAGTAAATTAGGTGATAGAGTCACCTGGGTGGCTCAGTAAGTTAAGTGTCTGCCTTCAGCTTGGGTCATGATCCCGGGGTCCTGGGCTCAAGCCCCACATTGGACTCCTTGCTCGGCGGGAAGCCCGCTTCTCCCTCTCACACTCCTCCTGCTTGTGTTCCCTCTCTCTCAGTCTCTCTGTCAAATAAATAAATAAAATCTTTTTTAAAAATAGATGCTAAGTACGACATACTGTGTTAATGTAAAGGTACTCTGGTCTCAGTGGCTTAGCTGATCCGCCACCTTCTCCACCAACTCCTGAAGGCAAAAGCTGAGAGTGACCTGGAAAACCCACCAGAATTCAGTGTCCCCCTGTGTTTTGGGCTCTCTATACAACTCTTCCTTGCCCCTGATCTGGTCTCCTCCACAAGAGACCTCCTTGTGTAGAGGAAAGTCAGTAAGACAAGTCAACACAAAAATAACCTAAAAAGTAAAAGATGTCAGGAAGAACATAAGCAGAGGGGACTTGAGAGAGCTATCAGAGCTGCTTTAGCTGAGGGGGTTGGGGAAGCCTCTCCTAGGGGCTGATGTCAGAGCCGAGGCCCCATCTGCCATCTGGGGGAAGGATGTTCTAGACAAGGCGAAGATTCACCCATGTTGTAATTCAGGGTCCATAAACTACAGCCTGAAGGCTAAGTATTGTCTATTTTGATAAATTAAGTTTTACTGGAGGGGTGCCTGACTGGCTGGCGCAGTCAGTAGAGTGTGCAACTCTCCATCTCAGGGTCAGGAGTTCAATCCCACGTAAAGAAAAAAAAAGTTTTAATGGAACACAGCCAACCCTGTCTTTCTGAGTATCGTTTAAGACTGCTTTCGTGCTACAACAGCACAGCTGAGTAGCTGTGACAGAGACCATATGGCCGATGAAACCAAAAATATTCACTGTTTGGCCCTTTGCAGAAAAAGCGCTCTGGTCTCTGTTGTAGACGAAGTTTTTTCACTGGTGTAGAATATCCCACTGTGTGAACAGAGCATCACGCAGCCCTCCTTCTCCAATGAGCGTTTGGCTTTTGTGACAGTGGTGCCTGAGCAACCCTAGGTGGGGAGACGCTAGGTCCCGGGGTGTGCAGATGGTCAACTGAACCAGAAGCTGCCAAAATGTTTTTCAAAACTCAAAGATCCTCAAATATTTCCACAAAAAGTCTTAATATTTTGTGTTTGGTTTCAAGTCCCAGATTCATCTGAAGTTGATTTTTGAGTGTGATATGGCCACACCAGATCTTCCTACAACCCAAACAGTTCTCCTTCTTTCTAATGATATTTTTTATCGATGTATCATTCAGACAGCATAAAACTCAACCGTTTAAAGTGTATAGTTCAGTGCTTTTTAATATATTCACAGGGTTTTGCAACTATCACCACTAATTCCAGAACATTTTCGTTATTCTAAAAAGAAACCCCATGCCTCTCCATTCCTCCTCCTTCCAGCCCCTGGCAATCACAACAGTACAGCTTCTAGCTAACTTACTTGTAAAATTGAGATTCACCTCAGTGTCATTTGGAACAAAAGTTTCTGCTGCTTACAAAATGTTTGGAAACCTGTGTCTGGTACCAGACTGCCTCCCAGTGGATCTAGCATTCAAGCTGCCTAATGATGATGATGTCTTTCACTCTGGCTCTAGAAACAAACTAAGTGAATGTTCTCTCAAGGGCAATTTCCTGAGGTGCATCGCAGAATTATAAATGCATAAATAAGGCCAAAAGGTCAGGCCAATTTCAGCTACCAAGAAAATGAGCCAGGGAACTCATGTCACTCTAAGTGCATAACTTGCAAGAAGAATAATAAGCCCCCGGTACTTGGGTTTTATTGTCCCGTCTGTGGCTTCTGCACATAGCAAGCACGTGCTTGAATACAACACTCCAGGGACCAGCAGCCAGCAGGAGATGAGATAGAGGCACAGCCCTGACCACTCAGCTAAGTAGCCCCATCTTGCCACACCTGAGACTTTATATTTCCATGCCTAGTTTTATTTTCTCTAAGGCACTTACACTTCCGGCAAGCATCTACTTACTTGTTTACTGGTGGGCCCTCCAAGGCCAAAGCCACATCAGTCTTGCTCACTGATGTGCTCCCCTCACCCCCCACCTAGAGCAGCACCTGGTAGGCACTGCTGTCCAGCGGATAAATGGCATTCAGTCCAAGGCTCCTGGAGGTGGAGTTCCCATCTCCTTTGTTAGGTCGCCAATCCCATTCACATCCTCCTGCTACTGCATCTCAGCACTGGGCAGCTACAGCCACCCTGAGCCCAGTCCCAGAGCTGTGAAACCCCCTTGAATCATTACCTTACCCCCAATCTGAATTCCAGATAAATAATAAATAACTTTTTAGTGTAAGTATATTCCAAACATACTATTGGAATGTGTTTATACTAAAATATAGCATTAGTATTTAGAAGAATATTTGGTATTGGAATTTGGTTTAAATAAGTCCCAAATATACTATTGGGACAATATACTATTGGGACTGTTCATCATTAGCATAGTATTTAGTATTATTAGTTAGTATAAGTATGTCCCAAATATATTATTGGGACATATTTATACCAAAAAAGTATTCATCTAGGGGCGCCTGGGTGGCACAGCGGTTAAGCGTCTGCCTTCGGCTCAGGGCGTGATCCCGGCGTTATGGGATCGAGCCCCACATCAGGCTCTTCCGCTATGAGCCTGCTTCTTCCTCTCCCACTCCCCCTGCTTGTGTTCCCTCTCTCATCTGAAATTCAAATTTAACTAGGACTTGTCCTGTATTTTTATTTGCTAAATTTGGCAACCCTATTCTGACACAAAAATATATCAAAAATTAATTATACTAGATATAATTATAGTAAAAAGATTTTAAAATATAATAAATATGGGACACACTTATACTAAAAAGGTATTTGTTGTTTACCTGGAAGTGTTTTTTCTTTTAAAGATTTTATTTGTTTGACAGAGAGAGACGCAGCGAGAGAGGGAACACAAGCAGGGGGAGTGGGAGAGGGGGAAGCAGGCTTCCCTATGCGAGCTGGGATCCTGACCTGAGCCAAAGGCGGAGGCTTAAGGACTGAGCCACCCAGGCGCCTATTTACCTGGAATTTAAATTCGGGTGAGCATCCTGCATTTTATTTACTAAATCTGGCAACCCTACTGTGAGACATAGCTACACTGAAAATTACGTCTACTACTATACATACATTTTCTAGGTTTTAAAAAATACGCTAAATGTGAAACACTAATACTAAAAAACACCGTTGTTATCTGACATTCAAGTCTAACCGTGCCTCCTGTATTACTTATTTGCGAAATCTGGCAATCCTATTCTGGCACATATTCTACTAAAACAGACTTATATTTTAAAAATATTTTAACACATTAAATGTGAGACACTCCTACAGTAAAGCAAAAAACACAAAACCACGTTGTTTAAATCGAATTCTGGCTTGCGGTCTGGCCTGAACACTGCAAAGAGAGATCCTAAGCGCCGCGCTCTGGCAGCCCCGCCCGTCCTCGTACCCATCCCCCGCCCCCCGTCCGGCTCAGCTCCATCCTCACCTCACTCCGGCGCGGCGTGCCCCGTTGCCATGGCGACCGAATCTGTCCAGGGTAACGCTGGGGCCCTGCGGGGGCGAAGATACACGTTCCGGGCGGCTTCCGATTGGGCCGCGCAGCCCGGCGCGTTACTACCCGTCCCCCGCCGGGGAGTCCCGCGGCGCGTGACGCTCGGGGACGACTCTGCGCGCCTCTCCGGGCCAATGGCGGCCGCCCGCGGCGCGCGGGGTTCTGGGAGTTGTAGTCCTCGCGGCGGCGGCTGGGCTCGCTCGCAAGCCGAGGCGCCGCCATGACGGAGCGGCCCTGGCCGGAGCGGAGCCCGCGCGCGGTGAGTCCGCCGCGGCCCGTCCGGCCGTCCCGCCGCCTGTCCCTCGTCCGTCAGTGCGCCCACCGGGCTGGCCGGCCGCGTGAAGGGACCGCGGGGCGGGCCGAGGGTGCCGGAGTCGGCGGGCGCTGGCCGGGATCGCGTTAGAGGAAGCGCGGGTGGAGACGAGTCCGGGCTCGGGCGGGAGGTGCAGCCCGAGGCGGGCGGCGGGGCCGAGCCGGGTCGGGGGAGCCGTCGCGGGGCCCCGAGGTACCCGGGGATGAGGGAGACGGGCGAGCCTTGCAGGCCTCGCGGGGGGGCTGAGGTGGAGGTGGGCAGGGGGCCGGGGCGCGCCGTTCTGCCCAGCCCCGGCCCAGGTGGCATCTCCCCTCCCCATCAGCCGGGGCAGAAAGCCCCTCCACCCTCGTTTGTCCACTCCAGACCCCACTCGGCCCAGCCCAAGTTGTCCCTCCCCCCCACCAGCCAGCAGCCCAGAACCTGACACAGTGTCAACGGCAAATCTCGGTGCCCACCGCAGGTAAGCCTGGCCTGTCCACGTGGCTTTCAGCCCTACAAGTGACACTCAGAGACACCCCCCCCCAGCATCAATCCAGGTTACCCCCAGAGTGGATCTCCTAGACCCCAAGACCACGGCACCCCCCCCATGTAGATCTCAACCCCCCCCCCCATCAGCTTAAGACCTCTACATCTTCCAGGCCCCCTCATCAGCCTGGGTTCCCCATTTGGTCCAGACCCCGACATGAGGACATCATTTCCCCCAGCATGGGCCCCAGTCACCCGCCCATAGGCCTTAGGTGCTTTCAGCTAGGAGCCCCACTTGACCCCCCTCTAGATCCCCCATCAACTCAGCTTCTCCCCACATAGACTTCATCCCAGGACCCTGGAGGGTGCTGAGGGGCTGCGGTTCTTCACCCTGGAATCTGCCTGGGGCGCACTTCCCTGCTCACCGGAGAGAAGGGTAAGGTCTGAGATCCCAGAGCAGAAGGACTGTTTGAACCTGTGAACCTGCGAAACGGGCCCTTTTTCTTTTTCAAAAATACACATATGAAAGTGTTACTACAGCATAAGAGTATTTTTGCCTGTGGTCTCAGCAGGGGTGACGGAGCTTATAAACGCCCAGTCAGGCTGCCGGCGGCAAGAAGCAGGCTCGAAGATTGCTGGCAGGGCACAGCCCTCGTGAGTCGCCCTCCCTGCGTTTGTACATCTCGCCTTCCTGATTGTAAAACCCACACACGTGCACATGAAAAGTTCTCCAGAGTCTCAAGAAGGAAAAAGTCACGTGGAATACTCCTCCACTTTTCACTTGTCATAAGCATTTCCCATGTCATTAAAAATCCTTCCTAAATGTTTTTGTTCTTTTTTTTTTTTTTTCTTCATGATGAAGGTCGAACATGATCAAAATACCATTTGGGGGAGATTAAGAGAAGTATGAAGAACATAGCATATGGCTGGCTGCCCTTGGGCCTCTCCTGGCGGCCCTTTTTGGGACCCTCATATATCATTTTGCATCCCACTTTCCCCTGTACCTCATATCATCTGTATGTCATGTCTGCTTCCCTTGAGCATGTTATGTTACCGTGTATTTCGCAGTCATAAATGCTCCGCCATGTGATGGGAGGGTAGTTGATCTCACCAGGCTTGACTGTTGGGCACTTTTGTTGTGATTCTTAGTGCCTAAATCTTTGTCCCAATTTCAGATAAATTCCACAGCATGCGAACTTCCAGAATGGTCTTGATACACAAGCTGCCACAGTGCTTTCCAGAAAGGTCGTGCCAGTTTGTACTTTCACCATTGGATCAGCGCAGAGTACATGTGTTAAAGAAAAAAAAAATCTGCTCATTTTTATTTTTACAACTTTAACGTTTTCTTCAGTTACATGTTCACTATAGAAAGCTTGGAAAAGGCACAAAATGCTATTTTTTCACTGCCCTTCCCACTTTCCCTCTGTTTTTAAAGTATCTTTCCCCCCTTGTCCTCCTCACCGCCTCCTCCCTCAGCCTTAACTTAGAAAAGGCAAGAAAGACAGCATAGGCAGGGCAGGAGGCCTCTGTTGTGCTATTACGTAGCATATCTGGCTGTTATCATTTAAAGGGAATTTAAAAGTCCAGTTTCTTATTTCAAGTGCTCAGGAGCCACATATTAGCCTGTGGCTACCATGCTGGATGGCACAGATGGAGAGCATTTCCAAACCCATAAGAAGTTCTGCTGGGCAGTGCTGGCTACTCCACCAAGGCAGGAATCCCATTCCCCTAGATGCTCAGTAAACCGTGTGTTGAATGACTAAATGAGTGAAGGAGGCAGATGTATGCTAAGTAAGGAAATGAGGTATGCTCATGATGAGGTAAGAGTTGTGAAGACAGCACAGTGAAGATGAGACAAGGGTGATGGCCTGAGCCAGCACGTGGTGACATCCTGCTGTGGTGACAGCTGGGCTAGGATGAACATCAGAGAGTAGTGTGGGTGGGAACAGTAGGTACAAAGGCCCTGGGGTGACCAGTGCCTTGTCTTCAACACAATGTAACCCATGAGGGTCATATGGAAGGAGATTAGGTCAGAATGAGATGGGGAGGGGTCAGGTCAGTTCCTTGGGAGCTAGAGGTCAGGGCAAGGAGGTGGGGAGTGAGGGGAGTCCTGAGCAAGGTGGTGGCCACCATCTGATGTGGCCACTTTGCGCCTGCCCCTCTCTGCAGGCCCCTGACTGCTGACTGCATCCGCCTGCTGCCACCTGGGTTTGTCTGGAGCTGCTGGGACTGTCCTGGGATCCAGCCTGCTTGCCCCCTGAGGCCGGAGAGATGCTCCCATTGGCCAAAGCCCTCGCCTCCCCCAGGAATCCCCAGACCCCGGCTCTGGGGGAGCAGGACGGGGCTCCTCAGCCAGCCAGTCCTGGGGATACCGAGGTTTGGCGCCTGCGTTTCCGACAGTTCCAGTACCGCGTGGCAGGAGGGCCACACCGTGCACTGGGCCAGCTCTGGATGCTGTGCCGCCAGTGGCTACGGCCCGAGGCACACTCGAAGGAGCAGATGCTGGAGCTGCTGGTGCTGGAGCAGTTCCTGAGTGCGCTGCCCAGCAAGATGAGGACCTGGGTGCAGTCGCAGGGCCCCCGCACCTGCAGGGAGGCCGCTAGCCTGGTGGAGGACCTCACACAGATGTCGCAGCAGGAAGGTGAGGGGACGGGCCTCACCCCTAAGAGCGAGTGGCTGCCGGGGGGAGCAGGTGCCGGGTTTGGGTTCTGGCCAATGTCTCCGTGGCCCGGTGCCCAAGGATCGCGCTTCTTTTTCCTTTCAGACTCGAAGTGTCGCATCCACCCAGCCCTGCTCCCACCCACCCCCCACCCGCTCCTGTCCCGTTCCCTCTCCCGACCAGCAGCGCCCCAGGCCATCTGAGCAAACCCCTGCCTGCACATGTCCTGCCAGTGCACATTGTCGTATCACACACCTGTGTTTTTCTTTGTTTTACATAAATGTCATTGTGCTGCACGCCTCTGTCTGCCTCACTTCTCTCGCTCAGTCGGTAATTGAGGGTTTCTCCATTTTACCATGTGTCCATCTGGCCTGTGGCTTTGCATTTGTCTGCTCTCTCTCTCAGGACCCCAGGTCTCTCAGCCCACATGAGGTGCTGTGGACCGTGTCCCCGCCCCACCCCAGGTCCTGTCCAGGAATCCTGGAGGTTACTAGTCCTCCCCCGCATCCAGGCTATGGGGCGCAGACCCATCCCAGAGGTCCACGGCTGGTTATGGAGACTGATGCCTAGGTCCACAGTTGTCACAGAACGGGTGTTGGAGAGAGCTCAGCAGACAGATGGGTCTCAGGTAGCTGCAAGGTCTGCAGGTGAATCTGATGCCACCTCTCTCCCTCAGCCCCCTTTCCCCTGCAGGGGCTTTGTCCTCATGCTTTCTTGCCCCTGTGACTCTGTAGAATTGCTATCCTCCCAGGCCCCAGTCCCATGGAATGGGGCTCCCCTCTTTCCTTGTAATGTCAACAGAAGTGCAGACCCCATCACATCTCGAGGAGGTCAACCCTCAGGGTCTGGCACGGGTGCTGTGATCCGGGTGTCTTCAGGCCCTAGGTTCAGAAAAGCCTTGAAATCTACAGAAAACAGGGTTCCCAGGCCTCCACACTGCCCACAGGAAGCTGGCTGACTTGCTCGGGAAAGTTTTGCATGTTGCATTTTGCAGAGGCAAGAGCATAGTCCAAGTTGGAAGGCACTGAATGGCATCATGGAGTCTTGTTCCCAGGTTCCTGTGGAATCATGAAGATGTGCAAGGCAGATAAAGTGGTCCTTGGAACTCACTGTTCCAGGGACTAAGGGGCCAAAAAGCTTTTGTGTCTGGCCCTTGGCGGACCCATGCAGCCTCCAGGGCCTCAAGCTTAGGAGGCCCAGGCTGGTGTTAATGTTTTGCTGTCGCCATCTTGAGGTTCCCTATCATTTTTTAGCAAGGGGATCACGTACATGTTTTGCACGGGGCCAGGCTGTGGTCCTGTGGACAGGGACATAGTTGGAGCAGCAGGTGGTTCGGCCTGATAAAGCGTCTCTACCTGCCATGTGAATGCCTGGAAGTTAGGGACACAGGCAGGAGGCATCTGCATGCTGCTGCCTCAAGACCGGGATTCATTCCTTGGGAAGGGTGAGGAGCGGGAAGGGGCAGGATGAGATGTGCACTGAGGGAAGGGAGCATGGGGACTGGCTGGGGCAGGGCTGTGGGTGGGGTGCCTGAAGCCCAGATGGAATCCATCAGGAGCCTGGCTCTCCTCTTTTCTGTGGGTGGCCCTCTCCAGTCACCGGGGTGCAAGTGCAGGGTGAAGACAGACCCAATATTTCCACCTGAAGCCCCTGATGGCTGGTGTCTGGAAAAATAACTGAACAGAGTAAGTCTCTCCCCGTCTTAGTCCATGGTGTATCCCTCCCTCTGGCCCAGCAGTGAACCTGGGTGCCAAGGACTGTTGTGCCCGTTACAGCCCATATATTGATACTGATGCTCTCGAGCACAAGAGGGAGAGCACTGGGATAGGGAGCCTGCCCCGGGGGCTCTGCCTTTATTGGAGGGAGGCTATTTTAGGGTCTCAGAGGTATAGTCTTTATTGGCTAATTTAAAGCAGAAGAGTGGGAATTAGGATGTGAGTAGGAAGTAGTGGGTCACCCAAACTGTCAATTATCTAGACCACCCAAGGCTTTCTGAATGAGGACCTCCATGAGTGGGGGCAGCCCAATTCCTTACCTGGTTTTTTGCTAGTAGCTGTGTCACACAGCTGCAAATGTTTATTACAGATGGCAGTCTTTGAAATGGAGGCCTCAGAATTTAAAAGTTTAATGTCAGGCCCAGCTTCCTGCTCTCCCTACACCCATCACCCTATCCTCTGTCTGCACAGCAGCAGAGGGAGTGGTCAGCTCCTCCCATGCCAGCCCTGCAGTGGGGCTGACCGCAGATCCCTGTCCTGGCTGTGTGCCTTGATCTGCCTCCAGGGCCTCGCCTCCCTATAGCCCTGCAGCCTTGACCCTCACTGGATCCAGGGATAGCCAGCTCATCATCTAGGCCTGGCTCAGACATCCATCCCTCTGAGAGGCTACCACGCAGGACCCCATTCATGTTCTCCAGGGTCCTCGCCTCTCTGCGATGTGTATAGGGTTTATCCTTTCCCTGCATGTTTGTTCTCTGTCCTAGTTGATGTGAGCTTCGTGAGAGCAAGAGCTCTGCATGCACCTTCAGGTGGTTTCTGGACAGTGGACAGTACCAGACACCTAGTGGGTGCATAGACGATACAGGAGGGGGAGGCGTGGGTGAACAGAAGAACCAAGGATGGGCATTTGGCAAGTAGCAGGCACTGTTGGGTATACTGCACAAAGCAAGGCTCCGACTTTGGTCTTTTGCATGTGAATTACCAGTTGTCCCAGCACCACTGTTGAAAAGACTCTTCTTTCCCCTACTGAATGGTTCTGGTACATTTGTGAAAAAACCAATTGGCCACAGGTATGTGGGCTTAGTTCTGGACTCTCAATTGCTTTCAATTCTGTATGTCTATCTTTATGCCAGCACTGTAGCTCTGTAGTTAAGTGTTGAAATCAGGAGGTAGGTGTCTTCCAACTCTGTCCTATTTTAGGACTGTTTTGGCTATTCTGGGTCCCTTGCAATTTCATATAAATTTTAGAACCAGCTTTTCCATTTCTGCAAAAAGGAGGAAAAAAGAGTGTTAGGGTTTTGATAGGGATTGCATTGGACCTGTAGATCACTGAGAGTGTTGCCATCTTAACAATATTAAGTCTTCCAATCCGTGAACGTAGAATGTGTTTATTAATAATAATGATGATGATGTTATTTATTCAGATTTTCTTTAATTCCTTTCAGTAGTAGTTTTCCAGTTTTCAGTGTAGAAGTCTTGTATCTCTCAGGCTAAATTTATTCCTAAGTATTTTATTCTTTTTGATTCTGTAAGTAGAATTGGCTCTTTTTGTTGTAAATGAAATCTTCTGAGTTTCCTTTTTGGGTTGTTCACTGATGTTTTATAGAAACACAACTAATTTTTACATGTTGATATTGTATCCTATAACTTTGCTGAATTCACTTATTAGCTCATGCCGTCTGTGAATATAGTTTTTCTTCCTTTCCAATATATTTATTTTTTAAGAGATTTTCTTTTTTTTTTTTAAGATTTTATTTATTTATTTGACAGAGAGAGACAGCGAGAGAGGAAACACGAGCAGGGGGAGTGGGAGAGGGAGAAGCAGGCTTTCCACTGAGTCGGGAGTCCGATGCGAGGCTCGATCCCAGGACCCCAGGATCATGACCTAAGGCGAAGGCAGATGCTTAACAACTGAGATACCCAGGCACCCTAAGAGATTTTAAGTAATCTCTACCCCAAAGTGGGGCTTGAACTCACAACCCTGCGATCAAGAGTTGCATGCTCTACTGACTGAGCCAGCTAGGTGCCCCTACCTCCAATGTAGATGATTCTTTTTTTTCACTTTTCTTGCCTAATTGCTCTGGCTAGAACTTCCAGTACAATGTTGAATAGAAGTGGTAAAATCAAACATCCTTGCCTTGTTCTTGATTGGGGGGAAGCTTTCAGTCCCTCAGAATTATGATGTTTTTATCATTAGAGGGCATTGGATTACATCAAATGCTTTTTCTGTGTCAATTGAGATGATCATGTGGTCTATTAATATGGTGCATTACATAGCTTGATTTTGATGTATTGAACCACATAACAGTTTGATTATAGTGTGTCTCGGTGTGGATCTCTGAGAGTTCATCCTGTTTGGAGTTTGTTCAGCTTCTTTGCAGATTCAAGTATTTCATCTATTTTAGGAAGTTTCCAGGCATTGCCTTCTCAAATATTTTGTTTCTCTGTCTTCTCTTTCTGGGATTCCCGTTATGTGTCTGTTGGTATGTTTTATGATGTCCCACAAGTCCCTTAGGCCCTGTTCATTTTTCTTCTGCTCCTCAGACTGTATAATTTTGATTGACTTACCTTCAAGTTTACTGATCCTTTTCTCTGCCAGCTTAAATCTGAGGTTGAACCCCCGTAACAAATTTTTCATTTTAGTTATTGTATTTCTCTACTCCAGAATTTCTATTTGGCTCCTTTATATAATTTCTCCTTATAGATATCCTTTATTAGTTAAGAACATCATTCTCCTGATTTTTGGTAGGTCTTTGTTCATGGATTCCTTTAGCTCTTTGAGGGTATTTAAGACAGTTGATTTAAAATCTTTGTCTAGTAAATCCAATGTCTGGGCTTCTTCAGGGACAGTTTCTGTTAATTTATTTTTATTCCTGTGAATGAGATACACTTTCTTGGGTCTTTGCATGCCTCTTAATTTGTTGTTGGGAACTAAGCATTTTTAATATTTGATAATATAATGTGATAACTCTGGAGACCAGATTCTCTTCCCTCCCCAGGGCTTGTTTATGCTGCTTACTGTAGGTTGTAATTGTTTATTTTGGAAACTTTTTTCTTTTTCTAAGATTTTATTTATTTATTTGAAAGAGAGAGTGAATGCTGAGCAGGGACCCTGAAGCAGGGCTCAATCCCAGGACCCTGTTATCATGACCCAAGCCAAAGGCAGATGCTTAAGTGACTGAGCCACCCAGGTGCCCCATTTTGGAAACTTTTCTAAACTATTTTTGTAAATACTACATTCTTTGTTGTGTGTGCTCACTAAAGTTTCTGTTTCATTAATTCAGTGTTTGGCCAGAGATGTGACAGAAATTTCCTTTAGGGCCTGGAGCCAACAAAACAAAACTCTCCTGATTTTTGTAGGTTGGCTCTGAGTTGAGATACTCCTTAGCCTCTCCATTTACAGCCCTCCTGAGCCTTCGCTTTCTGGTTACAAGGGGCCTAAAGATCAACCAGATATGAAAGCTTGGGATCTTCTCATTTCCTACCATGTGTTTAGTCCTGATCATACGCATGGCCTGCTAGACTCTGTGGTAAAGCTCTTACTCCCACATGTACCTCTTTCTCCAGACTCTTCTTTCCTAGGCTTTTTGGTCTCTCTGCTGCTTGCTCCATCTGTTATCCCTGCTACAGGTGGTTGTGGCTAGTATATGCCTTTAAATGCTTTTGACAAATGCTGCTCAGGAGGCCACTCCAGTCCTGACAGTTCTGAGAGGGCATAACAAAGGTAAACCCCTGAACTAATCCTTCAGGGAGTCACCAGACAGGTCACCAGACATACAAATGCAATGCTTTGGGAACAAGATCTGTCTTGCCCCCTGTGGCTACAGCAAGCCACACCAATAACATAGACTGCCATTCACACAGCCCCTCCTAGCTGCAGAATGGGGTTGGTAGGCAGGTACACAATACCTTCTAGTGAAATTTAATAGCTTCTTTCTTCATTAAGCATTCCCTCATCCTTGTTTGTTTTGTTTTGTTTTTAAAATCAGATTAAAGTTCCCAAAAGTTAACTCTGAAAGTTTTTGCTGGCTTGATTGTTGCTTCAGTGGAGGGACTGATTTTGGGAGCTCCCTATTCTGCCATTTTTGGCAATGTTACCTTCCTGTTTGCTTTTTAAAAATAATGTTATTGAAACATAATTCCCATACTATATAATTTGCCCATTTAAAAATATGCAATTCAGTGATTTTTAGTATATTCGCAGAGTTGTGCAGCCATCATTACCATCTAATTCCAGAACATTTTATTCACCCCAAAAGGAAACCTCAGACCATTAGCAGTCACTCCCTATTCTCCCCTCCCCGCAGCCCCTGGCAATCACTAATCTACTTTTTGTCTTTATGGGTTTGCCTGTTCGGTACATTTCATATAAATGAAATCATATAATATGTGGCCTTTTGTGTCTGGCTTCTTTCACCTAGCATAAGGTTTTCAGAGTTCATCCATGTTGTAAAATATATCAGTACTTCATTCTCTTTATGACTGAACAATATTCTACTGTGTGGATATACACAGTTTGTTTCTTCATCACTTGACACACATTTGGGTTGTTTCCACTTTTTGACTCTGATGAACAATGCTGCTATGAACATTCACATATAGATATTAGCGTGGACATGTTTTCATTTCTCTTGGAAACACATCTAAGGAAGAGAAGTATGGGGTCATATGGTAACTCTACATTTAACTTTTTGAGGAACTGCCAAATTGCCTTCCAAAGCAACTGTTTGCTTTTTATATGACATATTTTCAGCCTACAAAACTGTATGAAAGGTATTATAACGAACACCCATGTAATTGCCATGAAGCCATCTCAGAGCCTAACTGAAAGGCAGCTTAGGGTGTTACTTAAAGAAATGACACACTGTGGAGTTCACTGGGCCCACAGTGCAGGTCTCCCCACATTCCTCTTGTCCTGCTCACCTTGCTGCCCCAGAGGGGGACAAGGCCTTGAATTTCTCATTGCATGTGCATGTTTGTACTTTCTCCTCTTATTTTGCATCCATAACAGTGTATGGCTCTGTTTCCCATGTCCTAAACCTATAAATGGTGTCCTTCTGTAACTGTTATCCTGCCCTGGCTTTTGTCCCCCTACAATGTGTTTTGTGGTAGATCCATGGGACCCTGCTTCAACTATCTTTGCTACCTGACTGCATTCTGCCTCAGAAAGATTCCAGTTGTGGGATGAGGCCCCTTTCCAGGCTTTCCATGTTAGTCAGTGCTACAGGAAATGTCCTCATGGGCCTCTCAGGGGCACACATGGGGGTGGAGTGCTAGGTGAGAAGACCTGTCCTCAGCTGCCTCTTGTGTCACCGTGGCCTCATGACTGGCAGCCATGGAAAAGTCTGGAGCAGGGGGGTGGGGCTGCATTTAGAAGCTTGTTGGAAGGATAAAGGCAGTGGCATACTACTGTTCCTGCCTTGGCCTCACTGGGGTGCTCCTGGGATTGGCTGCTCTCCGTGTGCAGGAAATCTGGGGATTTAGGGGCTCTGGGTCACACAGGCCTCTCACCATCCCTTTCTCCCGCCCAGTTCTGGTATCTCTCACCGACCACCAGGACAAGAGCATCAGCGAGGAGGAAGACAGGAAGAGCCCGAGGTCCCAGAAAGACCCATCCCAGGTGAGCCCAGGGCCCCTGGCTCCATGCTCCTACATTCCTGGGGCACCATGAGCATCAGTGCTGTGACAGGCTGAAGGACATCCCATCCAAGCTCTGTGCAAGGCTGTCCCAACACTCCCAGGAAGCCTGAACTTCACACCTCTAACCTGTCCCACAAATCCCAAAAACTTGCTGCAGCTCAGTGCTGGGCAAAATACAGTTAACAGGGTTGTGCTCTGTTGCAGACCATCTTCATCCCCCTCCACCCAGGCCCTCTACTAGTCCTTCACCAGGCAACAGCCAGATGCTGAGGTCCCCACCCTCAACTACCTGCTGGGTATGTTGAGAGATTTCTGGTGCTGCCACTCCAAGTGCTGCCACATAGGAGCTTGGGTGCCCTGGCCCAGATGCCATCCATAGTATTAGTACCTGTAGTGGTCTCATACCAAAGAATCCTGTGGATTCTTGGAGGGGCTGGGAACTCCAAGAGCGCATCCCCGACAGCAAGATCTATTCTTGCAAAGGCCCCAAGTGAGAGGGGACCATGACATATGTCAGGGACCAAGGGAAACTTGGTGTGGCTGGAGATCACAGAGTGAAGGGGACAGGCCCCCAGCAGGGACTGGAGTGATTAAAACAGTGGGGGCCAGACCACGTAGATTTGTTAACAGGTAAAGCACGAAAGAAACAAAAACCAAACCACATTCCCTTCCCTCTGGCATCAAGCAGATTCACAGCCCCTTGCTCTCACCTCCCATCACCTCCGTGACCTCCCGCTTCTTCAGACCACAGGCCCCTTCTGTCTCCCACTAATTTGCCACTCTCTCAAACGTTAACCTCCAACGCTAAGGCCCTGTCAGGACCTTCATGCCCTGCACATGACTGTCAGACTGGGTGTCCCTGGGACATCGTACCTCTCTCTCATATGGGGGTCGTGTGGCCTCCCTCAGTCACAACCAATACTGCCACCTTCTCCTCCCAGGCCCCTCCACGCCATTCACAAGCGACCTCGAAGCATCTTTGGCTTCCTTTTGTTTTCTATGTCCACGCTCAGAGAGAAAAAGCACAGGAGTCATGCCCTTCCCTTTTCAAAATGGGAATGTTACAGTGAGCACATGGAAAGATGCTGAAGATCAGCAGCCATCAGGGAAATGCAGATTAAAACTATGATGAGATATCACCACACACCTACTGGAATGGCTAAAAGTAGAAAGAGGGACAGCAGCAAGTGCTGACAAGGATGTGGAAAAACGGGAACTGGTTCATTGCTGGTAGGAATACAAAGTGGTAAAACCAATCTGGAAAACGGTTTGGTTGTTTCTTACAGAGTTAAGTATATACGTGACATATGACCCAGCAATCCCGCTCCTGGGATTGGATGTTTACCCAGATGAAACAAAAACTTATGTTCCTATAAAAACCTGTACACAAATATTCATAGCAGCTTTGTTTGTAATAGCCCCAAACTGGAAACAACCCATGTGTGCGTGTGACTAGATAAACAATCATTTATCCTGCACACCATGGAATACTATCCAGCAATATAACGGAAGAAACTCTTGATCCACACACAACTTGGATGGATCTGAAGGGCATTATGCTGTCAAAACAGCTAATCTCAAAAGGTACATACTATGAAATCCCACTTATATGACATTCTTGAAAAGACAAAATGATAGCCACAGAGAACACATCAGCGGTTGCCAGGCAGGGGTTCTGGGTGGAGGGAAAATGTGACTATACAGGGGTAGCACGAGAGGGTTTCCCTGGGTGGTGGAACCATTCTGGTCCTTATGGTGGTGGTAGTTTCACGAATCTATATATGTGAAATTAACAGATTGTACACGTGCGTGCACACATGCACACACACACACTTTTATGTGATTAAGCAAAATTAAGAAAAATTAAGTTAAATTAAGGAACCATTAAAAATGATATTTCCCATCAAGCCAAAGTCCAGTTCCTCCTGCATTCCCAGAGACCACCCCCCTCTTATGATGCTGGGGTCTAGTATCATTTTGAGGTTTTTTGACTTGCATGGCTGATTTTTTTAAGGACCCACTAGTCTGTATCTTGTTTCTTCTCTGGCTACTATGCTCTGCCTGGAGACCATTTTCATTCTTTATTTAATTCATAACAACAGAAAAAAAGACATCTAATAAGAAAAACATGAGACAAAAGATAAATAACGCACCCACCGCTCTGCAAAAGAGCTCCCCTGTGTACCTTTGCAGACATCAGCAGCAGATCATCCCCGTCCTTGAATTCACCTGCATGAATTTCTCTACCTCTGACCTGCTTTTGCTGGGGGGGGAAAAAGAGTTATTCTTAATTGTCTTGTTTTAGGCTTGCAGGAGGAAATATCTTTTTGTATAACCTTTTATTGTGGAAAACTTCAACCACACACTGTATGGTAGGCTGAATAATGCCTCCACCAACCCCCTCTGCCCACCAAATGTCCATGTCCTCATCCCCTAGAACCTGGGAATGTTACCCTAGGTGGCAAAAGGGACTTTTTGCAGGTGTGATTAAGGTAGGAACATGAGAAGAGGAGATTAGCCTGGATTATCTGACTGGATTCTAAAGGTAATCCCAAGTGTCCTTGTAAGGGGGAGGCAAAGGAAGGTTTAACTACAGAAGACAGGACAGTGACTGGAGCACAGAGGTAGTGAAGGTGGAGTAAGGGCCGCAAGGCAAAGAAGGTGGGTGTGTCTAGAAGCTGAGAAAAGGCCAGGAAACAGACTCTCCCCTGGAGCCTTCAGAAGCAACGGGCCTTGGCAGACACTAACTTTAGCCTGGGGAAACTGACTGCAGACTTCTGGCCTTCAGAGCTGTAAGAGAAATTTGTGCTGTTTTCAGCCACTAAGCGTGTCATAGTTTTGTTACAGCAGCCACGGGAAACAAATACACATTATATACACCAAAATAGAGAGAACAGACTAATGGACCCAGGGTTGTATTAGGACTTTCCTGGGCCCTAAAAATTTTTGTCTGATAAGAATCGTATCAAAGTTATACTCATGAGCTTAGACAAAATAGTAAGTTATATTTTATGACCATTTGGTACAAAGATGAACATATTCTAGGCTGGAGTATTCACTACATTCATTTTTTTTTTCTGACTAATTTTAAAAGACATTAAAACATTATTGCAAGAAACTCCTTTTTTAAAAAGCTTCATGGTCCCTGGGCTCTGTTTCTGGCACATGATGGAGAAGTCAGCCCCAGATGGGCCACAGGTGTCTGACACACAGCCAGATGTGTTGATGGAAACCCCTTTTCCATCCTGGATTCTCCCCTCCAGAAATCACTGACATGCTCACACCCCATCTCCATGCACTACAAGTAGGGCCTGGGCTTCAAGGTCTCATTTTTCCCCCAACTGTATCTATAATATCTTTTTATTTTTAATATTTTATGGAGATATAATTGATGTGTAACTTCATGTTAGTATCAGGTGTACAATATAATGATTCGATATATATTGAGCAACGATCAACTACAGTAAGTCTAATTAACATCTATCACCACAAAAAGTTACAAATATTTTTTCTTGTGATGAGAACTTTTAAGATTTGCTCCCTTGGCAACTTTTAAATATGCAATACAGTATTATTAACTATAGTCTCCATGTTGTACATTACAAGCCCGGGGCTTACTTGTTTTACAGCTGGAAGTTTGTAGCTTTTGACCCCCTTCATCTATTATATCCCTCCACACCCACACACCCACAACCTCTGGCAAAGCTGCCAGACTCTTCTTTTTTTAGACATAAACCCAGCTCCACTGCCTCAGCTAGAACCATTAACAGTAATCCCCCAACAGCAGTAAATAGCTGGTTGGCATTCACATTTCCCATTGTTCTTATTTTCTTTTTCTTGGCTGATTAGACGACAGATGTGGGTCCCCGCATCCCACTCACTGCCCTGCACTGTCCGTGGAATGATCAGAGCCCTGGTCAACAAGACTTTGGGGACATTTTTTGTGTTTAGAGCTATCAACAAGGCTCAGAAATGTCCTGGTTTCTGTGCCTGGCCCAAGTGTGTTTGTCAGTATCTTCAGACGTCTCTGGATGGTGGCCCACGCTTCCAAGTCAGGGGAACTAACATGCCCTAGCATGCCCCCCCCAAACACGTACACATACACACACAGGTCCTGGGCCTCCTCTCCCAACCCCTCACTCTCCATGGTCATGGTCTCGGGCCACTGAGGAGGAGGCAGGACTCTCAGCAGCTGAGGGTCTCAGGCGGTCAGGTACCAGAAAGAGGGAGAGGGACTCCTGTCTGCCCCCTTGCAGATGGCAGACCCTCTGGTGACTGTTACAGAATTCAATAGGTATTTGTTCTACAATGAAAATTAGTATTTAGTAAGAAACAGAAAATCAGTAATTCAGCCAAACACAGGATCCACACTTTCCCAGTCTGAAAGTGAAGAATCTCCTAATGTAATTCTCTCCCACCACACCCCATCCCCAGCTCCCTCCCTCTGGCAGTCCCTAGTGCCTAGCAGTCACTGCCTGGGCCTTTGGGGGGCCTTATATCCCCACACCTGTACCCCAGGTGGGTGAGAGCAGCAGAAAGCAGAGACCGACCCAAGACAGGCCTTTCTGACATGTGCTTGACCTCCTGGTTGAGTCTCACTTCTTGTTTTCCCCTGCACATTTTCTCGAATATTGTCCATTTGTACTGAGGGGGTCACTGTGCTCTTCCTCTAGCCACAAACCCTGAATGATCCAGCCACTGCAGTGCAGGTTTGTCAAGCCCTGGCCGGGTGCCTGGCTCAGAACATGTTGTGCCGATATCCCCTTTCTGGACCAGAGAGGAAAAGCCCTTTGCCCAGGGCCACACAGTAGGGCTAGCCCAGATGCAAAGCCAGGGCCATACATTTCAGATCCTTACTCTTCAGTGGCAAGCTCTGAGAGACTCCGCTGCATGCCTGCTGGTGGGATGGGTGACAGGAATGCTTTGGTGATAGGTGAGACCTGGACCCCCACTGCTGCTCATCACCCTCTGGGACCTTGTTCTCAGGGACGGGGCAGCTGTGAGGGACAGTTCAGAGCCCCACAGGTAATACTGACCTCAGTCCTTACATAGGGCCCGGTGCTCTGTTTAATGCCATGTTGCTGCTGTGAAATCATCAGTGGTTTTCAAGTGAAGGTGTACTAGTCAGGGTTTTGCACGGAAGCAAAACCGGTAGGATTTATACAGACATACAGAGATGTATTACAAGGAACAGGCTCACACGATTAGGGAGGCCAAGGAGTGCCTGATTTGCTGTCTGCAAGCCGGAGACGCCAGAAAGCCATCTCCAGGGCAGGGGACTCTTATCTCAAGGCCAAAGGTCTAAAGACCACAGGAGTCTCAGTCTGAGTCCAAAGCCCAAGAATCAAGGAGGGTCCGATGTCTGAGGGCTGAAGGTGGCTGTCCCAGCTCAAGCAGACAGCACAAACGCACCTTTCTGCCTTTGTGTCCAACTTGGGCCCTCAACGGATTGGGTGAGGCCCACCCACATTGGTGAGGATGATCTTTACTGAGACTGCCTGCACAAATGCTAGTCTTCCCTGGAGATGCCCCCCCCCCCCCAGATACCAGAAATGATACTTTACCAGCTACTGGGCCATCCGTTAGCTCAGTCACATTGACTCCTAGAACTCACCATCACAAAGGGGCCTTGAGTTTTCATTTTGCACAGGGGGGCCCTCAAATTATGTCTCTAGTCCTAGTAACAGCCCTCTGGGAATGTGCATTTGGGGTGTTAAAATTAAATACAAAATGGAGACCAGACTTGAACATTCCCTGAGCAGACAAAACCACTCACCACATAAGTGAGACTTAATTTAGTGTGTTCTGCAAAACAAGCAAAACATAACCTGGGCCACCTCGTGCAAATGCCTCTGACGATCTTTAAAGAAAGTTAAGTCATCTTCCTAAATGCGGTGTAAGATAATCACTTTGAGCCACCCCTGCTGTCTGGAAACCCCCTTTGTAATCACCATCATCAAGAAGGTTAAACGACCTCCTCATTTTCACTGTATAAGCCTCCAGGCTTCATATCAGTCTTCGATTTGAAAGCTCCCAGTTCGTAGACTATTCTTATATGTACAATAAACTCTTACTAAATACTGTTTATTGGTTTGGTGGCTTTTTTTTTTTTTTTGCACCTTTTTTTTGGGGGGGGGGAGCGGTGGCTTTAGTTTTACTATTCCTGGATTTTTGAAAGGAGGCAATGCTGTCCCTCTCCTGTGGGGGCATTGGGTAGATGGCTCTCTGGTGGCTGCTCCAAGCCCTGGGCGGCGTGGGGCAGTTGCTGAGCAGGACTGTGTTTGCCATTCCAGGCATCGGAGCTGGGGCTCCCCCAGGAGGGCGAGTGGCTGCAGCCTGCCCAGCCCCAGCGGAGTCCCCACACCAGGGCGGGGGCCGAGGCATCCTGCACCCTGGGCTCACTCGGTGAGTGTTTGGGTCCGACGGCAATCCTGAGGGCTGGGAATGGGTTTAAGGTCTGGCAAGGGTTTGACTTTGCTGATGGCAGTGTCGGGGGGCTTTGGTGATGAACTCTATACATTCCCCCAGAAATTGTGCACACCAGGAGTGGGGACTGATATCGCGCACCCCCCCTCCCGAAACAGCCACTCAAACGTTTCCACCCCTTGACCAGGGCTTCAGCCTCCTAGCATGAAGGCAGACAGACAGAAGACACTGCAGCATGGGGTCCCCTCAGCAGCCTGCCCAGGTGAGGACAAGGGGGCCCAGGGCCTTGGGATCTGCCCCCCAGCCCACCCAGCCCTTTATCTTAAGAAAGGAAAGGATTGCGGGCACTAAGGCCCTACTGAGTAAAGACAGCTGGCTGCCTGCTCCTCTCTGCAGTCCTGGGGGGAGGGGGGCAGGGAGATGCCCAGGGTGTGGCCTCCAGCCCCGGCCCCTTCACTAACAATTAACCCTTTCCCTCACCCTCCCCAGGCCTGGGCTGCTCGCCTCTGAAGCCTAGTATCTGGGATGAACCTCCCTGTGGGCAGGTTGGGGACAGAGCCCCAAGGAACAGACACATCCTCCCCAGGCTGGCCCAGGACTCTCCCCAGGCAGAAGGGGGTGCCTGGCAGGCAGGGGCTGCCCCAAGGGACGCTGTGCTTCAGGGCACTGGAGGCCAAGGGCCTGCTCCCGAGGGGCCCCTGCACCCGAGCCCTCAGCCCGGCCTGGTTGCAGACCCCACCCTTCCAAGTGCTCAGAGCAGCAGTCCCCAAAAGAGACTTGGGGACAGCGATGCCAGCAGCACCCACCTGCCCTTACTCAAAGACACCAAAGCCTCCCCTGAAGAGGCGGGGCAACCGGCTGCTGCCCTCTCCTCGGGGAGCTCAGCGGCGACCCAAGTCCCCCCAGGGGCGCGGCCCTTCGCGTGTGCCGAGTGCGGGGAGGTCTTCACCTGGGTCACCCACTTCATCGAGCACCAGAAGCGCCACCTGGAAGAGGGGCCATTCTCGTGCCCCGAGTGCGGCAAGGCCTTTCTGCACGCCTCCGTCCTGGAGGAGCATCGGAAGATCCACGAGCTGCAGCCGCTGCGCAAGAGGCCCCGGCGGGGCGGGGGCGAGGGACCCGGGGAGGCCGGCCCGTTGGAAGCGGCGGATGGAGGCCCCTGCGCCCAGGACGCGGATGGAGACCGGCGCGCGGAGCCCTCCGGCCGCGAGCGGCCCTTCGAGTGCGGCGTCTGCGGGAAGGCCTTCCCCTGGATGGTCCACCTCCTCGACCACCAGAAACTGCACGCCACGCAGTGAGCGGACGCGGGCCCCGGGTGACAGCGACTCCCGGCGGACTCGTCCTGCAGGCGACCCGGGACCCGCCACCCCCTCCGCGTCCCCCCGGAGACAGCGACCCTCGGCGGGCTCGTCCTGCGGGGCGACCTGAGACCCGCTGTCCCCTCCGCCGGGTCCCCCGGGTGACAACCGCCCTCGGCGGACTCGTCCTGCAGGCAATCCAGGAGCCGCCACCCCCGCCGCCGCGTCCCCCGGGTGATAGCGACCCCAGGCGGAGTCGTCCTGCGGGGCGACCCGGGACCTGCCGCGTCTCCCGGGCGTCGCCGCGCCTGGCGCTTACCCCGGGTGACAGCGACCCTCGGCAGACTCGTCTTGCGGGGCGACCCAGGACCCGCCGTCCCCGCCGCCGCGACTCCCGGGTGTCGCCCCGCCTGCCACTTACCCAGGGTGACAGCGACCCTCGGCGGGCTCGTCCTGCGGGGCGACCGGGTACCCGCCGTCCCCGCCGCCGCGTCTCCTGGGTGTCGCCGCACCTGTCGCTTACCCCGGGTGACACCGACCCATGGCAGACTCCCCCTGCGGGGCGACCCAAGACCCGCCGCGTTTCCCGGGTGTCTCCGCGTCTGCCTCGTTCCCCGAGTGACAGCGACCCCCGAAGGGCTCGTCCTGCGGAACGACCCGGGACCCGCCACCCCCGCCGCCGAGTTCCCCAGGTGACAGCGACCCCTGGCGGACTCGCCCTGTAGGCGACCCAGACCCGCCGCGTCTCCGGGTGTCGCCGCGCCCAGCGCTTACCCCGGGTGACAGCGACCTCCGAAGGCCCGTCCTGCGGAGCGACCCGGGACCCGCTGCGTCTCCCGCGTGTCGCCGTGCCTGCCGCGTCCCCCGAATGGCAGCGACCCCCGAAGGGGTCGTCCTGGGGGCGACCCGGGACCCGCCACCCCGCCGCCGCGTTCCCCGGGTGACAGCGAACCCCGAAGGGCTCGTCCTGCAGACGACCCGGGACCCTCAGCGTCTCCCGGGTTTCTCCGCGCCTGCC
The DNA here is from genome assembly GCF_024610735.1 of Ursus americanus. NCBI lineage: Eukaryota > Metazoa > Chordata > Mammalia > Carnivora > Ursidae > Ursus > Ursus americanus. Next base: position 58,374,665 of record NC_142147.1, read on the forward strand.
GCGTTCCCCGAGTGGCAGCGACCCCCGAAGGGCTCGTCCTGCGAAACACCGGGCCCCGCCACCCCCGCCGCCACGTTCCCCGGGTGACAGCGACCCCTGGCGGACTCGTCCTGCAGGCGACCCGGGCCCCGCCGCGTCTCCCGGGTCTCGCCGCGCCTGGCGCTTTTCCCGGGTGATAGCAAACCCCGAAGTGCTTGTCCTGCGGGGCGACCCGGGCCCCGACGCGTCTCCCGGGGGTCGCCGCGCCTGGCGCTTACCCCAGGTGACAGTGACCCCCGAAGGGCTCGTCCTGCGGAGCGACCCGGGACCCACCGTCCCCGCCGCCACGTTCCCCGGGTGACAGCGACCCCTGGCGGACTCGTCCTGCAGGCGACCCGGACCCGCCACGTCTCCGAGTGTCGCCGCGCCTGCCGCGTTCCTGGGGTGACAGCGACCCCCAGCGCCGCGCTTAGCTAGGCGGTCGGCCGTCTGCGTTCCGCAAGCTGCAGAAGAGGAGCTTCGCCAACGCTACCCGTTCTGGGAGCCTTTCCCGGGGGCGCCAGGTCGGCCTCCGCGCCCTCGACCTGGCGGCCCTCCTGCGCTCCGCGGAAGGAGGCCTGCTGCCTGCCCAGCCCCTGGGAGCCTGGCACACGCTTGGGGTCCTTTTATGTGGAACTTCCTCCTCTTTTCTTTCTTTCTTTCTTCTTTTTTTTTTAGTCCCCGCCCCCCATTCCTTTTTCACTCCTTTTTTAATGATAAAGTACACACAACATAAAACTTAACAAGCATTAAGTCCATGCATAACGTTGTGCAGCCATCACCACCACGTATTCTGGAATATTTTCACCACTCCCAAAATGGGTTCCCCATACCCATTAGCAGCCACTCCCCATCTCCCCTCCCTCAGCCTCCCTCAGCCCCCCACACCTACTAATCTGCTTTCTTGCTGGATGGATTTTGGGCAGGGTTTTTAGGTCTAACCAAATCTGACCAGCATATGATTCTTTTTGATTCACAGAATGACTTTTTTTGTCGTTGTTTTTGAGATAAATGCCAACATTTTTCAAATCATAGATATCACATAAAAATCTGGCATTATGGTCACCCTGGATTTCCCAAGAGCAGGTGTAGGGTCTCCCGAGCACCTCAGATCACCCCACCACTTGTGGGGATAGCCTGCACACACCTGGATTCAGCTTTTCATCCATCCCCAGCTCTTCACTGCTGGGCACCACTTGCCCCATGTAAACGAAAGCCTTACAAGTTTTGTGTTTTTTTTTTTTCATTTCTTTTCTTTTTTTTGGGGGGGGAGGGACTTTACTTGGAAATAGTGTTAGATTGACTCTGACCACATGTAAGCAAAGACCTTCTCCTTTAAATCATCCATAAGTCGCCTTGCAACTGGAAAAGCCTTTGGATCTGCCCTGCCCAGTCCACTGCTGCTTCTCCACCAAGCTGCCTCGTGCATCCCACTTGTAGCCTCTGTGCCCTAGCACCCTCCTGGGCCATGCAGATCCCTCCACTGCCTTCGCACCCTTCGCCGCGCTTGCCTTCTTGGAACTTGCACTCGCTGGGCCTCCAGACCTTGCTCGTGGCTCGCTCCAGCATCCCGGCTTACCCTCGAAGTCCTCACTGGGGGCTTCTGGTTCTACTCCATGCCTTAATTTCTTGTGGGCTCCTGCTCTCTTTCTAAGCACCTTCTTCTCATCCTGCTGAGGCAGAGTTTGTTCCTTGGAGCTCAGGTGGCAAGAGTGGGGGTCTTGGCCCCACAGTCAGCCTCTGATCTTTCAGGTACAGCACACATGATGAACAGGTTTAAGATGACAGGATATGTGGACAAAGAAATCCCAGTGTCCCCACTTGTTGGGGACCAGAGGTTTATTCCAATGCAGTTTTCATCCCAATCCCCCTAAGCCAGAGGCACATTCACAGCTCTCTGGGTTGGAGTAGGATTGTATGAGAGAGTTGGGGCCGCTGCCCACGTCAGTCAGGCCCCTCACTGCCATGGGCCCCAGCCATCCTCACGCTAACAGCTCCAAAGATGGGGTTCACGGAAGATGTCTGCCTGGGCATCCCCCAGACCAAATGCCCTCCAGAGACATCCGCCTGGTGTCCCTCAGTCCTCCAACTGAGCTCGTCCAAAGAATCCTTGATCGAAAGAAAACCCACTGCCTCCCCTATGCCAGCCCTCCACATTCCAAGGCCCAAGGATCACCCTGTTCTCTTTTCTCCTCTGCACTGAACTGTCCCAGCCTCCCTTTCTTCTATCTTCTTTTTCACATCTTTGGATGTCTGCAGCTGCCTCTAAGCAAACTCTGCCTCCAGCCCATTCCCCTCCATCCCATCCAATACCAGCAGCCAGCAGGATCCCTCTGAAACAGACACACTGAGATGACATAAAGCCCAGCTGACCAGTTCCCTCGAATTCTTTCCTGCTTCAGTAGCCCCCAGCACTGGGGTGGTGTAGGCTGGTCTCCTGCACCCACTCTGTCCCTGCCTGTCTCCACAGTGACTTCCATGCTGGGCCTCCTCACCTCCTCAAGGGCTTCACTACAGCATTTTACCAGCACCCAGCACAGAGCAGCCCTTTGCAAGTGAGGATGGGTGAATGGTAATCAAATGAGCTACAGCCACTGCCAAGACCCCACCACAGGGCTGCAGTGATCAGCCAAGGAAGCCTTACTTGGACCCCTGAGGAGATGGGGTGGCAGCACCATGGAAGGCCACCCTCAACACTCTCTGCCTTGGCTGACACAGGCACGGATGTGACCCAGGGTCCTGGGCCTGGAGAGTCACTCCTCAGAATCCCGATTCACCAAAGCTGCCAAATTGAGTTAACTGCCCAGCCTGCCTAGTCCCAGGATGCGGCTTAAGCTGTAGTGAGATAGAGCACCAGCCCTCCTCTTCTCTTTCTGCTCACTCCATGCATGCTTGGCTCACCCTGTACCTTCGTCTGCCAGTGTCCCCTGAAAGACCCCAACACCTACCCATTGGGACTCTTCCCAGCCTCCTTGTCTGTCTTCCAGTGCTTGTCACAGAGCATCTGCTGGGCCAGGTACTGGGTGCTGTGATGCAGTGCAAGTCCTCACCATCTCATGCTCCAGAACCAGAGGCAAACAGACCACCCTCCTCCCCACAGCAGCCAGGGCCTTTGGGAGCAGAGGCCTGGGCATTGCTAGGTTTTGAGGCTCCCAAAGTGATTTTTTCTTTAAGGATGAAATATATACACAAGGCTAAACACTGTAATATATTTAAATGTATATATCAAATAATTTAACAAAAATAGAGTGTAATGAAGTTGTGCTATCCATGATGATTATAGAATTTCTTGAAACCTACACTGATTCTTAATGCAACTATTCCTGGTGCCGTCCTGTCACAGCCAGGTGGAGGCGACCCCTGTGGTTAGAGAAAGCTGAGATTGGCATGAGTGGGGCCCAGCCACTGGCTTCAACATGGTCTGGAGGAGTGAAGGCAACACAGAGCTAGCCTTCAGATCACCTTGTTTAATTGACAGTGTTCTTAAACCCTTTGAATTTCCTGTGAATCAAGAGATTTCACACACAAATCCAAATCTTTGGTTTCTTTCCAGAAGTACAGACCTGGTACACTGGGCTTACCTGTCCACATGGCATCACTTGGTAGAGACCATCAGCACTCATCCCTTTAGAGCCCAGCCCCTGCAGGCGTTTGAGTTTGTGAAAGCTGGCTGGAAAAAAACAAGGATTAGGAGGGTAGAGGAAGGTAACAGAGGGGCAAGTCCCAAGGGAGCTGGGCAGGGCAACCTGGCTCAATATTAGGGCTGGGGTATGTCCCCATGAGCAGGCAAGTCTGTGTAGCACCATCGACAACTCATTACCAGGACTCTGCCCAGGCCTTTTGGGGAAAAGATCTGGTCATGAGAAGTGTATACACACCTTTTGATACAGTAAAAGGAAAATAGGGGGAAGAGTACACATTTTGTGGAAGAAAAAAACCAACAGAAAAAAAAATTATCTTTTTGATTTTGGTTTGCAGGTGAGAGAACTGATAATTGACATTTTATGTATATTTTAAAGCCTTCATACACTAGTACAGAGAAGAGAAGGTGGGCTTTCAGTATGACAATCACAAATGTGGGCCTTTATAGTCTGAATGTACAAGACACTTTAAACAAAAGCCGATAAGCTTGTCTTTGCCTTGACTACATCAGTGCATTCTGATTTTGAGCCATCCATCATATTTTTTCATAACAACCACTGTTGTAGGGCTTATGAAATTTAAAGTCTTTTACTCATGTGAGAATCAGCCTAATCTTTTCAAGTGTCTTTATGTGTAAAGAAAAGGTACCCAGCTAGGTTCTTCCCTAACGTGAGAATTCCTACTGTCTTTTCTGCTGTTTTCAGAGCTGTTTCAAATAAATTGTTCCAGTCAAAGAAAAAATGCCCTTGTCTTGACACTTTTTCTCAGCTTCAAATCCAGCATGCAAGCCCTGACTTGAATCAATTAGTCTTTCTTAAAGTGGCAAGAGCACGTGGCTCAGCCCTGGTTAGATTCTTTTCACCCCCTGCTCCAGGGACGGCCCGTGCACATCAGTGAAATAAAGTCTGGCTTGAGTGGTGAATGGCAAACGTGCACACCTTGTCCACTGGCGCCTGGTCCACTGTTGGCTGCTGTGCCCTGGGCCCAGCCCCTAGCAGGCCTTAGTCAATGTTCGGCCAATGACAAATTCTGTGAGGACACATCAGCTTTGAATATTATGGTGTTGTTCATGGGATGCCTGGGTGGCTCAGTCAGTTAAGCATCGGCCTTTGGCTCAGGTCATGACCCCGGGATCCTGGGATCAGCCCCTCGTTGGGCTCCCCGCTCAGTGGGGAGTCTGCTTCTCCCTCTCCTCCTGCTCCTCCCCCCTGCTTGCGCGCTCTCTCACTCTCGCAAATAAATAAATCTTAAAAAAAAAAAAAAAAAAGAATGCTGTTCAAATGCACACATCTGACGATGTAAACCAGTTTAAAAATGTGTCTACCATGGGATGTTTCCTACAACCACGTCCTAAATACTGCAAGGCAGGGTCGGCGTGGTAAAACGTAAACGGCTCTTGTATTTGGCATCTTAGTGAATGTATCTGTTTTAATTTTTGTGTGTCGTTTTTGTGTCTTGCACTTTTTGTTGTTTTGGGGAAACACCAGTTTGTTTTACAACAATAAAGTTTACGGCAGTTTCCAACATGAAAGCAGTATGTCCTTGCTCCGAGAAGACTCACCTGACTCACAGGCCCTGCCCACGCGGCCTCAGCCTGGCTGGGTCCTCCTTGCGGAGATTGCTTCTCGGGATCTTCCCACGGCCTCTGCTCAGCGTCCTCCCTGACTCCCCTGACCCCCCCGACCACTCTCTCTACACTAGTCCCCGGCCAGTTACAGCTGTAAAAGCGCGGGGGCGACGTTCGCGGGGCCCACGACACAGCCCGCGGGAACTGGACACTTGTGACGGCGCCATAAGCACCCGCGTCGAAACTCGAACTCGGTTCCCCCAAGACCTGACGGCAGGGGCCGATGCGCACGGAACCCGCGCACGGGCCTCCGGGAGTTGTAGTTCGGCGCCTGCCTGCGCAGGCGCTCTCCCGGTCAACGACGGGCGTGGTCTTCGACCATCAGACAAGAGAATGCGGCGTGGAAGGTTTTTGGGGCGGTGAGGCGAGGCTAAGGCCGGCGGGGGTCCGCGAGGCCGAGCTCGTACTCGGAGCGCAGGAGCCACTGCCCTGGGTGGGGGCGAGGCGAGCACGGAAACGACAGGAAATGCGCGCGCCGCCCTCTGGGAGATGTAGTTGGGCGCCCTCCTGCGCAGGCGCAGACCCGGCTGGTGGCGGCCGCGGCCTTTGTCCTGTCGTCCGGCTGGTGAGTGAGACTGGGGTGGCCGGAACGAAGGAGACCGAGGCGGGCGGGCATCCGGGGTCTTCCCGCGTGCGTCTGTGGAGAGTCCTTTTTCCTGCTTTGGGCCCGGGGCTGGTCGCTATGGGTGCGGTGGGGGCGGGGCCGAGTGGGCGGGGCCCGGATTGAGGGTGGGGGTGTCTCCGGGTCCGAGAGGAGGAGTTGGGGCCAGGGTGGGGCCCTGGCTATGGCAAAAGGGGTGGGCGCCTCCGGCTTCGGGGTCACAGTCAGAGATGCTAGCTGGTCCGACCCTTCAGAGACTGGAGCCATCCTGACCTGCATCCTTCCCCTGCTTTGGTGGGACGTCCGGGGTTTGGAGGGTGGGGAGGGCCGAGGCCCCCCTGAGAAGTCATCTCTGGAGCTTCACCGTTACTGGGCGGCTTCTCAGGATGATTGTGAGGGAGACCAAAAGCACAAGACTTTACTCCCAGCCGCCTGGGACCCAGAAAACAGACTCATTATGTTAAAGTCATCGAGTACCATCCAGGCTCCTTTATTAATTCAGCAAGCACGTACGTATTTGGATGTCCTGGGTGCCAGGCCCTATCCTATACCCAAGAGCCCAGAATATTGTCTTGGCCCCCAGAGCCCCCAGGGGAGTCAGGGAGATGATAAGAAACCTGTCAACACATCACTAAAGAAGATAACTCCCATCTTGGAAACTGCTGTGAAGACAACAGGGCACAAGTGGGATGGGACAGAATCAGGGGTGCACAGGAAGCGTATCAAGGGGAGGTACAGAGAGACAAGGGAAATACATACTACCTTTGGCCTGACTTTCATTTGGGGCGCTCAGCCAGGGATGAGGGCCCTGCATGTTGTGGATGCTAAGCAGATGCTCGCTGAAGCAAGAGGCTTTCCTTCCAGCACCGATTGCCTTCACGTGTATACTGCTGTGCCAGCCTCCATTTTCAGCCCTTGCCACACCTTAATTCCTATAATCTCTGTGCTGGGTCACCAATCTCATTTTATAGGAGGGGGAAACCAAGGCAAACAGTGCCCAAAGACTCCATAACTGTCCAGCTTTCTGTGATAGTAACAGAAATAGTCACCATCCATCTGGGCAACTGGGGATGTGTCCCTTGCTCGCCATGGCCTCAGTTTTCCTATTTGTGAAATGGGGTAGGAAAATTCAAGGAAATTCGCCAACAATGCCTGGAATAGCACCTGGAAAATGCCAAGCTGAGGTTTTACCGTTGGGTTTAGCCTGGGTGCAGGGCTCCAGGCTCTAGCAGCCAAAACCCTTCCTACTTGCACACAGACTCCAGGGTGTGGGGTTTCTGGTCACCACAGTCACTCGCCCAGTCTCTCACATCCCCTTTCCCCCCAGAACTGCCTGCTGAGGAGCTAGCTGTTCCTGCAAGAGGCCAGAGGAGGAGGGAATGACTGCTGGGCTCCTCGCTGCCGGGGCCCCGGTGAGTACACCACCACCTTCACATTCGGGCCTCCCAGGCCCTGGCGTCAGGTCCCCACCAACTCATTCTGCTCTCAGGGCCTTTGCCCTTACTCTCCCCCCTGCCAGGAATGTGCTTTAGTCAGCTCCATCTTCCTCCAGATCTCCCACCCCCCACCTCTGAGAGGATCTCCCTGATTCCTTCACCTGCCCTAGTCTACTCTGCCAGACAGCACTCATCCATTCCACTGATGTGTCTGGCACTTTCTCGACACAGGGTTCCAGTGTGTACTCCCAACTCACTCTCTCCATCCAGTCCCTTAGGCGACAGGTACTTAGTACCTGCCATTGACCAGGTGCCCTTTCAGGCACTGTTGTAGGAACTGCAGCTGTAGGAACAGACAAGCAAAAAATTACCATCCCTGTGGGGCTTACAGTCCCTATAAGGAATACAAATGTGCTAAGTGTTGTGCAGGGAAATGAGGCCCAGAAGAAGATGGGTTTTGGGGCACCTGGGTGGCACAGCGGTTAAGTGCCTGCCTTCAGCTCAGGGCGTGATCCTGGCGTTCCGGGATCGAGCCCCACATCAGGCTCCTCCTCTGGGAGCCTGCTTCTTCCTCTCCCACTCCCCCTGCTTGTGTTCCCTCTCTCGCTGGCTGTCTCTATCTCTGTCAAATAAATAAATAAAATCTTTAAAAAAAAAAAAAGAAGAAGAAGAAGATGGGTTTGGGCACCAGGCATTAACCAGTATAGCCCAGAAGGCCTGCCTGAGGAAGTGGCCCCCAAACAGAGACCTGCTTGGGGGTAGGGAGTGAGATCAAGGCCCACAGGGATAATGTTCCAGGCCGGGGGAATACCATGAGCAAAGGCCTGGAGGTGGAACCATGCCAGGCACTTTCCATAAAGGGCAGGCACACACGTGTAACAGGAAGACCGAGAACAAGTTCTCCTAGGCTGGCTGCAGGGGGCCTAGGGCCTTGGGAAGCAGTTCTGACCATCTTTGCCACGTGCAAAGGCCCAGAACACAGTAAGCACTCAGTGAATGGGTAGAAATGTGTCAAAGCCTGTGGTCAGTGCTGGACGCACTTCACCTTATCCTACCCCCACATCAGCCCCATGAGGTTGGAATGAGGAAACTAAGACACAGAGGCACGTCACAGCCCTGAGGACACACAGCTGGGAGTGGCCGAGCCAGGCCTGAGCTCAGAACGCCTGGGCCCACCTCAGACCACGCACCCCCACCAGTGCCCCCAGTGCTTGGCACATATCCCACTGCCTTCGTGGCTCTTCTTCCAGACCTCTGCATGGCTATTCCAGCAGCAAACCTCCCACCTTCTCTAGAGCACTGACCCCTCCTGGAATTTCATTTTTTGTCGGCTCCCATACCCTTCAACTAGCACGTGAGCACCACATGGCCAGGTCTGTGTCTCTTGTTTCCCTGGCATCTGCGGTGCCCAGAACAGTGACCTGCACTCACTAGACTCTGGAGATAACTACTAAGACCTATTGAGTCTGGAAAATGTAGCCGAAATGGGGAAATTGGTGAAAGAAAATAAAACATCCCCAAGCCCCCCCAGCACACCTGCCTGAATGATGGCTCACACAGGTAAAGCACTCACTATGTGCCAGGCCCAGGACACACACATCATGTGAATTCTCTTACTCCTCCCAACAGCCTTCTCAGGGAGTTCTCACTAACTCACAGATGAGGGCAGAGCGGCACAGAGCACTTTAAAAGATGGACCTGGGGCTGGAGTTTGAAGCCCGATCATCTGGGTCCAGAGCCAAATCTTGACAGCGCCACCCCCAGGTATCTAGTTCATACCCGTGTTGCCCCACATCTCCCCTCTGGTGGAAGAAATGTTAGCAGAGGCAGATGCTGCCAGTTGGGCCAGGATCCAGTATTTGAGTACCTGTGTCCCTCACTCCCCTCACGCAGGGCAGTGACACCATTGTCAAGGTGAGGCCCTGGACTTTACCTCTGCTCCCCACCTACCCTCCCCCGCCGGCCATCCACAGTACTTGATTTGGTGAGATGAAACCGCCTTTGTGGATGTCTGCCCCTGCCCCTCACATGCCTTTAAGAAAATCGTAAATTCCCCACCCAGTCGTGGAAGAAACTGGCATCGTGTGGGAATTTCAGAAAACACACACAAGTGTGGTAGTGACGGGAATCACCCCAGGAGCCACCATTAGCCTTTCTCCTTGGGGATTGTGTTTTTACCCCAATATGTAAATTTCCAAAATTAAAGACGAGGAAATGGTCCCCAGGGATCCCATCACTGGAGACCCCCCCCAGTCGGGATCATTTGCTTGTTCCCACCATTCCACTGGCTCTTTTCTTTCTCCCCACTTTGAATTCAGGTATTGTTAATGCACAGTGCAGATTTACATGAGTGTGTGGCTTGGTGCCTGCAGCTATGGACACCAGTGGACATTCTAGCTGATGTGTGGGAGGTTTTCAGTCTCCCAGGGATCCTTCGTGCCCCTCCCTTGGTCACCGCCATGATGGCATCTCAGGGGCCCTGTGTTTGCACGACTGGGGTGTATCCCCTTATATCTTAAGACCCCCTCTCCTCCAGCAGAGCCCTCAGGCCCCACAGGAAAACCTGGCCCAAATCCTCAGATCTGAGAAAACCCCTCCCCCCGCCAGCCTCCCTGTCCCCGTCCACCAGCTGCTCTCACTAGCAGCCATTGCCAGGCTTGGCCTGGGTGAGGACATTCGTGTGTGACATTTGTTTCAGGAACAAGTGACTTTTGAGGACATAGTCGTGGACTTCACCCAGGAGGAGTGGGGGCAGCTGGAGCCTGACCAGAGGACCCTGTACCGCAATGTGATGCTGGAGACCTTCAGGCTCCTGGTCTCCGTGGGTAAGGCCACAACTGAACCCCCAGTGTTCTGCCCCAGCACAGATTCTAATTCTCCTGGGTTAAAAGTAGGAGTAGGTCTAGGCCTTAAAAGCAAATACCTTGGATGAGTTTCTGGCTTTAGAGACCTGATGTTTGGTTGCAAATTACAGATCCCACTTGAAAATGCCAGAAGCAGAAAATCATGGGGTAAGAGGGTCACAGTGGGTCCCATGACTGCAGAATCCCAGGGTTGACCTGAGTCTTCCTGTGGTCTGTCAGGAGCCCCTCACTTCATACCTCCTCCCTCTGGGTCCAGGGCCAAGTCTTGACAGTGCCACCTCTTTCTGCCTTCATTCACGGATGGGACTTCTGGAGGTGAGAAGAGAGCTGCCAGATGCCTCTTCTGTGTCTGAGGCCTGCAGAAAAGACAGGATCTGTGTCCTGGGCACCCATGGAAGGCCCATGGGTTGTCTTGTGTGGCAGCCAGATCCCCTCCACACTGGTCATTGTTGCCAGCGAGCAGGGGAAGCAGCAGAGCTCTGATTGGCTGGGGCTGGGTCACACGTCCCCCCAGAGCTAGGGTTGGGGTCCCTGTGGGGCCTGACATCAGGGCCTTTACCACAACTGTGGCCTCTGGGGCCTGCAGCCAAGTGGGTCCCGGAGGAAGGAAGGTGCAGTGGACAGAGGGGTGAGGAGGGTCCTTGAACACAAACACGCACTCGTGGGTCTCCACTTGAGCAGGATGCTGGCTCCCCAGGCTGGATGTCATCTCCCTGCTGGAGCAGGAGGAGGAGTGGTGGGCAGCGGATATGTGCTTAGGTGAGGGGAGAGCCCTGCAGGGCTGGCAGGAGCCCATTCACCCCTGTGGCACTCTCTCTCCATATCTGTTCTCGCATTCTTCAGAGCAAATTGACTATTCAGTCTTTCGGTAAACATGCACCAAGCACCTGTTCTGCTGTGAGTGAGACCTTCAGTGAATTTACCTTCTTGGTGAGGGAAGGGGCACGCAGTAAACAGGTGGAATAATAGCTGCACAAGACGCTCACGGCGTATAACGAATGCTGAGGAAGTGAACACAGGTCATGAGGCAGGGGCCAGGTTGTGGGGAGGACCTGAGCCGAGATAGGCCAGCCTCTGCAGGGAGGCGACATGTGAGCTGAAGCCTGAGTCATGGGAACAGTGCCGCCACGAAATAAGCTGGGAGAACAGAATTCCAGGCAGAAGGAACAGCAAGTGCAAAGGCACTGGGGTGGGGCAGCAGCCTGCTCTTCCTATGTAACAAACACTCCAGCCTCAGTGGTTTAAACCACAGAATCTTACTCATGTATCTGTGGGTCGGTGGATCCAGTCTGGGCTTTTCCACATGCCCGTGGGGGCTGTGTTCTTCAAACATCTTATTCAGCTCCTGAGACCAATACCAGCTCTGTAGGAAGTGGGGCTGTCCCGGCACTGGTGTCGGACCCTGACCCAGGTTAAGCAGTGGCCCATCACCAGGGCCCAGGAAGAATAGCCAGTGTGTGGGAGGGGGTCACAAGAGAGTCCCCAGCTTCAGGAGCAAGCAGCCTTCACCTAGGGTACTTGCTTTCTAGGATTGCTTTAACAAATGACCACAAACTTAGTGGCTTAAAGCAACACGAATTATCTTCCAGTTCTAGAGGTCAGAAGTCCAAAATGGGTGTCACTGTGCTACAGTGCAGGTGGCAGCAGGCAGTGTTCCTTCTGCAGAGCCTGGCGACAACCCATTTCCTTTCACTTTCCAGCTTTCAGAGGTGCCCGCAGTCCTTGACTCACAGCCTCGTCCATCTTCCAAGTGAGCATGGCCCTGAGGTCGTCTCACATCTTTCTCACAGATCAGAACTCTTGCGACTGCCTTGGGCCCAGCAGGATAACCCATGGTAATCTCAGATGATGAGCTAATGTCAGAGGGTTAGCAACTCTCACTCCTCACTGGTTAGGAATCAGAACATGGACATACTTGGGAGCCACTACTTTGCCAGCCACACCTGGCTTGACCTCTTCTTTTTCCCCTGAACACTTCATTAGAGCGTAATATAAATGGGCAGGTGCTCACCTCACACCTTTAGGCCAATCCAGTGTTGGGGTGGGGACGGCATGCACTGAGGCCATGGCTGTGCAGGGCAGACTGGGTACTGGGGCCAAAAGGCAGTCCTGCCGCATTTGTTTGTTCATTCAGCATGTCTGCTGGCCTCTGCCGTGGGCAGGGGTGCCGTGGTGACCAAGGTGGACAGAAGCCCTGCCCTCAGGGTGCTCCCAGTGGGTGAGACAGACTCAACGGACCAGGTCCAAGTCCTCTTGTTCACCTCAGGTCATTTATCCCTGCTTCTGGCAATACAGAGCTCAGCTGTCTCTGGTCTGGGGAAGCTGGTGGTTTCTTTACATCTGGCTGAGGTGAAACAGCAGCAAGAGACCACCAAGAAGAAACTGGATCTGAGCAGTGGGAGGACTGGGCTGGCTAGTTCTTAACCTGTGAGAGGCGGCTCTTCCTCCGTCACCACCTGGCACTTGGAGACTGCTTCTGGCCATTGCTCTGCCCTTTCCAGCCTGGGGCATCTGTTGACGGCTTCCCTAGATGCTTGCTGTCTGCCCTGCATCCTCTCCCTGCCCTCATTCTCTGTGTTCCCCTTGCAAGCTCCCTTCATGTCCCTACACCAGCTTCCCCACCCTGACTATTCTCTGTGCTTTCTCTCTGCTCCTGTTCCTTCTCTGATTTGCAAAACTGAATTTTTAAGTGGTTCAAAGCCACTTGTGCCTTCAGCCTTTCAAGACCATCAGTTTTATTCTTTAGCCACACACCCACCACAAACTCTTCCCCCTAAACTGAAATAAGGAACATCTCCATTTTTTTTCTTTCAGATTTGGAAACTCAACCCAAAACCAAACTGTCAGCTCCAAAGCAAGACATCACTGAAGAAAGAGCAAGCAGTGTCCTGGTGGAAAGGTTCCTGTGGGATAGTCTGTGGTACTCTGAGAGTGACGATGCCGAGGGCCACTGGGGACAGAGTCAGGAGAGCCGAGATGGCCATGTGGTGCGGGCAGCATTCACGCCTGTGAAGATACCCATGCAGCAGCAGCAGGTGAATGGGTTCGGGGAAAACTTGATTCTGAGCCCCAGTCTCCCAGCTCAGCCAATGACTCCTGAAAGACAAGACCTCCACATGCTGGGGACACGTGGGAAGAGGGGGAAGCCAGACCCAGGGTTAAATGCTCAACAGAAAATATATGCAAAGGAGAAGCCCTACAAATGTCAGGCATGTGGAAAGGCCTTTAGTCACAGCTCAGCACTTATTGAGCACCATCGAACACACACGGGAGAGAGACCTTATGAGTGTCACGAATGCGGAAAAGGCTTCCGAAACAGCTCGGCACTTACCAAACACCAGAGAATCCACACTGGCGAGAAACCTTACAAGTGTACTCAGTGTGGGAAAACCTTCAACCAGATTGCCCCACTGATCCAGCACCAGAGAACTCACACAGGGGAGAAGCCCTATGAGTGCAGCGAGTGCGGGAAATCCTTCAGTTTCAGGTCGTCCTTCAGTCAACATGAGCGGACTCACACTGGGGAGAAGCCCTACGAGTGCGGCGAGTGTGGGAAGGCCTTCCGGCAAAGCATCCACCTCACCCAGCACCTGCGAATCCACACGGGGGAGAAGCCCTACCAGTGTGGGGAGTGCGGCAAGGCCTTCAGCCACAGCTCTTCCTTAACCAAACACCAGCGAATCCACACGGGGGAGAAGCCCTATGAGTGCCACGAGTGTGGGAAGGCCTTCACGCAGATCACACCACTGATTCAGCACCAAAGGACCCACACGGGAGAGAAGCCGTATGAGTGCAATGAGTGCGGGAAGGCCTTCAGCCAGAGCACGCTCCTGACTGAGCATCGGAGGATCCACACAGGAGAGAAGCCCTATGGGTGCAACGAGTGTGGAAAAACCTTCAGCCACAGCTCATCACTCAGCCAGCATGAGCGGACGCACACAGGAGAGAAGCCGTACGAGTGCAGCCAGTGTGGGAAGGCCTTCCGGCAGAGCACACACCTCACTCAACATCAGAGAATCCACACAGGAGAGAAGCCCTACGAGTGTGGCGATTGTGGCAAGGCCTTCAGCCACAGCTCATCCCTCACCAAACACCAGCGAATCCACACTGGAGAGAAGCCCTATGAATGTAACGAGTGCGGCAGAGCCTTCAGCCAGCTCGCCCCACTCATTCAGCATCAGAGGATCCACACAGGAGAAAAGCCTTATGAATGTAACGCATGTGGCAGAGCCTTCAGCCAGAGCTCCCTTCTCATAGAACACCAGAGGATTCACACCAAGGAAAAGCCCTACGGGTGCAATGAGTGTGGAAAATCCTTCAGCCACAGCTCATCGCTCAGCCAGCATGAGCGGACACACACTGGGGAGAAGCCCTACGAATGTCAGGATTGTGGGAAATCATTCAGGCAGAGCACCCACCTCACTCAGCACCGGAGGATCCACACAGGAGAGAAGCCATATGAGTGCAGGGACTGTGGGAAAGCCTTCACACACAGCTCGTCCCTTACCAAGCACCAGAGAACTCATACTGGGTAGACCCACTTCACACTCCCTGGGACATGGGAAAGCCTTAAGTCATAGCTCATCCCTTACTAGACCTGACCCAGTCTTTCTCAACAGAAACAATACAAGTATATGCATATGCAAGCCTTCGCACATAGTACGTGCCTCAGACACCCTCAGAGAGAAGCGACGGAAAGGACTGTGGGAATATGGAGCTCTAGGGCATCCATCCCCGGACAGCAGATCATCCAGACAGTAGTAAGGACATGTGGAGTTAATCAGTGTTGAGGACCTTCAGTCACGAGTGCCCACTAATGCTACATCATAGAACCTACAAAAAAGAGAAATGGAAAAAAAAATGTAGCAGATCTGGAGATGGCTTCTGTCCAAGGATTCACGATATTCCAAACTAGAGATTTTCAAAGTGGTGAGAAACCCAACAAATGCTTTTTATATACAGAAAGCAGATATACTCAGAATTTATCATCATTGCACATTCCATTCTTGGCACAGGTACTTATGAATGGTGAAGGTGACTCTAAATTTCTCTACAGGACTCACAGGCATTAGAAACACAGATGTTGCTGTTTCACAAAAAGGAAGATTTTTCCTTTGTTAAGCCACCATCTTAGGAACAACAGCACCTCCACATTGGAACCTTATGTTTTGCAAGGCTTCTCTCTTTTGAGAAATGTACAAGTTAATCTTCTTTTGATTGTTTTCATTGATTCTTCTTGGTGTTTAAGCTTTTGTTTTTGTATAATTTATCTTGAAGATCCATAGTCTTACATTAAATCCTGAATCCACTAACAGCAGTCTCTCCGACAACCACAACCCCTGAATGGTGACTTGCCATCCTCATTAGAACCCATATTTAAATTGCATTGGCTGGATTTGGTCACCAACCATCAGGGTTATATCGGTTGGTTTGGTTTTCCGATCACAATGCCAGGATGTAAGTTTCCAGTTAACTTGAAATTTCTCCCTTTGGGGAAGGATATTACAAATAGTCTTCCAATAGTCCCCAGTATGCTTATGCAATGCCTCCCCTTCCTTTTTTTGGAATTAATTTCATAGTCATTTATAAGCCACTTAAGAAAACAGCCGTCTCCAGGAGAAACAATGCAAGCCACATCAGTAATTTTAGCTATTGTCACAGTCCCATTTAAGAAGCAGAACAGGTGAAATTAATATCTGTCCCTGTATATCCCAAATGTTACCATTTCAACGTGTCACTATAAAAGACCACTGATGAGATGTTTTGCTTACTTTCTGTATAGTACATCTTTGAAATCCAGTGTATACTATACATTTGCGGCACACCTCAGTTCCCTGTAGCCTCCTTTCTGGTGCTCATTTGCTCATTTCCAATGGCTGGACTGGACTGGCGTGGGCAGCTCAATAGCCTCGGCCCTCGGATCAGCTGTTTTGTCCTCCTCCCTTTCCCTGGGCTTCTATCCTTGTGTTGCGTCTTGTACTCAAGGAAACCAGATGTACTGAGAAGATGAGCTTCTTTAAGTAAATGGCATGACAGGCTCCTACCACTGAATCTCGTGTAGAAAATAGGTCATGCCAGTTGTGCACAGTTCGGACTCTCTAGGATGATACTTCTTACTGGAGAACACTGCATTTGGAAAACATGTTAGGGCTCCTCTATTCCAGTTCAGTTCAGTAAAAATGGAACCCAGCCACACTCTTCTGCAGTCCTTTGAAAATGCCAGATGACTGAGAAACAGAGTCACGCAAGCTCCTGCTGTCCCGTGCAGCCCTGCTCCCCTGCCCCCACAATGACACACACACGAATACGGCACAGAACTGGGAACCATGGGGAGGTGCCCACAGTATCACTTCTATCCTCCATCAGGGAGTGGGAGGCGAATTCCCTCCCTAGCAGGGCCACACCCCTGGAGGGAAGTTGAAGCTACACCCAGAGTATCAGAAAAATGGCAGAGGCAAGTACACTCCTGACTAGAGGTCCTCACTTACCTGGAGAGTTGCTGCTATGTCTCAATTATTGACACAAAAGTTGAAGACCAACAAGGAAAAATGAAGGGTGTGAACACAGGCTCAGTAGAGGCCGTGCTGTTTCCACCTTGTTCACTGGGGTGCTTGTGCTTGGAACCCTGAGACGCCACGTAAGAAGACCAACTGCCACCAGGCGACCATGCGGTTTCCTCGATACTTTACTTGTAATATCCCACCTAGGGCCAGAAAGGATTTCAGCATCTCATTTTATGTAGCTTTTCTCTTTGTTTTAATTTTTTGAGGAAAATCACCACGCCTAAAACGTAAGACTCAAGGTATACAAATGTCATAGTGGCTCTTAGCATGATTGGGCTGTTTGCTTTCCAAAGCAGTCACACTGGTTGACACTGGTTTACAAAACTCTCACCCAGATCATGACGGAAGGCCTGTATTAGTTGGCTCAGGCTCCCACAGCTGGATACCACAGGGTGGGTGGCTTAAACCACAGAAATTTTCTCACAGTTCTGGAGTTCTTCACTGGAAGTCCAAGACCAAGGTGCTGTCAGGGTTGGTTTTTAGTGAGAACTCTCTTCTCGGTTTGTAAATAGCCACCTTCTCACTGTGTCCTCGCACAGCCTTTCTTCTATGCACAGGCGATGAAGAGTCATCTCTGCTCTTCCTCCTCTTATAAGGATATCCGTGCTATGGGATTATGGCCCCACCCTGATCACCTCCCTACAGGCCCTATCTCCAAATATAGTCACATGGGGGGTTAGGGCTTCAGTGTATAAATTTGGGGTGGGGGACAATTCAGTCTGTAACAGAGGGTATTTAAGCATCTTCTTCCCATTGAAATTTATTCCCATCTTGCCAGGTTTCCATTTGTGGGATTTGCCCTTCCCTGACCACTCTGAACAGTCATCCTCGGACACCCTGTGGAAACTAGCCAGGAACTCCATTCTGTTCTTTGTGCCAGTGCATCTGGGGCTCTCTCTTGCCCTCTAGATATTATGTCCTTTTTGAGTCGTGGCTCAGTGCCCCATGATCTGTACACTTTCCAGCCCTTCCAGCTCCATTGGAGAGACCAGGGCTGACTTCTTGTGCTTTCCATCTGCTACATCTTTCTCAATGGGCCACATCCCTACCCCTTTGGATGGGGGATCCTCAGCACAACCCCAATGCCCCTAATGCCTGAACTAACCCAGCTTCATCTGAGATTAACAAGTGGGAACATCTGGCTACATTTTTTGTCTCTCTGTAGAATAAATCATCCAATGCCTTGGTCAGAATGATGGTGGCAGGGGAAGAGCAAACAAATCCTGACATCTTTTCAATAGGTTTGGTTTTTGTAGTGAGAAAAGCAATTCTGAAATGATTTTGAGAGGTATTTTAGAATTTAGTATACTAGTAAATATGCTGATTTTAGAGTTCTCACTTCATATAAAAATATCGGGGAGTACTAGAATGCAAATAGAGGTCTTGTTGTGTATGTATGTGTATATGTGTGCATATGAGCACACATAGGCCTTTTTGTGTGTACCTATGTGTGTGTGTATCTACATTTCCCAGCTCACCGGAAGATACTCTAGTAGCAATGAATACACCTGACACTCGGATTTGGTCTCATAGCATCCCCACTGAAAGGAACCAGTTCTTTGGAACTGGAAAATGGCTGATTTCAGGGTAGAAACAATTTGGGCTTGGAATATCTTACTATACTAAAAAGAAAAGAATTGTTCAAAAAGTGGAGGCATGTCACAGGGATACAGGAGCCTTCTTGAAGGGACTCTGATTGGCCACATCTGCGACAACTTGAGTGCCAAAATAACAAAGGATGGTCATAAGTTATAAAACTTGAAAAAAACATTAAAAACACAGGAATCCATAAGTCCATTCTGATTGTAAGGACAAATAAATGGAGAGAAAGGAGGTGCTGGCTTGCAGCAGAATGCCCAGGGCTGGGTGGTGAGCCTGGAAGGAGGGCTGGTATTAGTTAGATAACCAACAACTCTAAAACCATCATGGCAAGAACCATCAATGGAGGATAAACTGGGAGGGGGGGCATTTTGGTGAGAAGCAATGTATTTGCATAATCTTAAAGTGTCTCCCCACAGACTGCTTTATTAGCTAAGGGAAAAAGTAATCATAAGGTGGAGAAATTGGACAGCACTTTGAGCAAAGGAATCATCAACAGTAGTAATGTGGACCTCAGACACTCCCAGGTGTGTGTGGCGGGGGCATGAATCACAGGCAAGCAGGGGGAAATGTTCACATAGGTGGGGTTGGATAATTTTTCTGTAAGTCTGAAATCATTTCTAAATAAAAATTTAAAAATATAAAAAGGAAGTTAAAAATTGAGCTACCCTGGGGCGCCTGGGTGGCACAGCGGTTAAGCGTCTGCCTTCGGCTCAGGGCGTGATCCCGGCGTTCTGGGATCGAGCCCCACATCGGGCTCCTCCACTATGAGCCTGCTTCTTCCTCTCTCACTTCCCCTGCTTGTGTTCCCTCTCTCGCTGGCTGTCTCTATCTCTGTCAAATAAATAAATAAAATCTTTAAAAAAAAAAAAATTGAGCTACCCTATGATCCAGCCATTGCACTACTGGGTGTTTACCCCAAAGATACAGACGTAGTGAAGAGAAGGGCCATATGCACCCCAATGTTCATAGCAGCAATGTCCACAATAGCTAAATTGTGGAAGGAGCCGAGATGCCCTGCAACAGATGACTGGATTAAGAAGTTGTGGTCCATATATACAATGGAATATTACTCAGCTATCAGAAAGAATGAGTTCTCAACATTTGCTACAACATGGACGGCACTGGAGGAGATAATGCTAAGTGAAATAAGTCAAGCAAAGACAATTATCATATGATTTCTCTCATCTATGGAACATAAGAACTAGGATGATCGGTAGGGGAAGAAAGGGATAAAGAAAGGGGGGGTAATCAGAAGGGGGAATGAAGCATGAGAGACTATGGACCATGAGAAACAAACTGAGGGCCTCAGAGGGGAGGGGGGTGGGGGAATGGGATAGGCTGGTGATGGGTAGTAAGGAGGGCACGTATTGCATGGTGCACTGGGTGTTATACACAACTAATGAATCATCGAGCCTTACATTGGAAACCGGGGATGTACTGTATGGTGACTAACATAATATAATAAAAAATCATTAAAAAAAAAAGAAAAATATAAAAAGGCACCACCATCTAGCTGTGCACTAAAGGAGACCTCAGATGGGAAATGGACAGATGGAGAACCAGGCTTTCCGATAATGAAGGACCCATCAGCGGCCCTGAAGCTGAAAGCAGGAACACCTCAAGTGTTACCTCCCTGCGGCAAGAGAGGCAAGCTCATGGGTTAGGCTGGGAAGAAGAGTTCAGAGGGCAAATGTAGGTTTTAAAAAAAAAATTACCAGAGCCACACCGAGCTTAGGATGGGAGTGCTGAGGGGCACGATAGTCCCAGACCGTCACACGTGACTGGGGCCACGAGATCATGGCCCTCCAAGGACACATGAGTGGAACTGATGTGTGTCGTCTCCCAGCTAAGCAACTGCAGCTTTCCCCCACACGCTCCAGTCCAGTGGAAAAGAGAGCCACCACAGGGACATAGCCTGGATCCCCACGTCACTGCACGGAGCAGAGCTCCCCTCCCATCCACACACAGGCAACAACAACACATACGAGACTGTCATGTGAGTGCAAGAAATAAATCCTTTATTATGTTAAGCATCTGTGATTTGGGCATTGTTACAACAGACTGCCTGCTCCGACACCATGACAGAAAGAGGCACCAGTTTATCTACAAGAAGCAGTTAAGAGTTTATTATGCTCAGGCAACAGAAACAATGCTGTAATCTGAGATTAAATGCAAAAATCGAGAGATCACCTTATGTACCCCAAGGAGTTAAGTTCCGCTTGCCCAGGCAGACACATCTCATCAATCTTTACTGGTGTTTTCAACCTGCTCTGATCGTGACCCTCCACCCTCTGAGTAAGAGATGCATCTTCCAGTGCAACCAGGTCTCGTATTTAGATATATAGCTGAAAAGTTTCACAAAACAATATCTGCCTTTACTACATGATGAATTTTTACCTATTTAATTCTATTTCATTGTTTTGTTATGCTGGTGGCCACCCACTAATTTGATTTCACAACTCACTAATGCGCTGAGACGCATGGTCTGAAAACACTGCGTTACTAGGCTCCAAGCATTTCTGTGATCTTTGTTAAGCCGCTCCACACACGTACACACGTGCGTTAACTAGGAAACAGTTGGATAATGAGGATTCAGAAGTGAACTTAACATCAGGTGTTTACGAAAGGACCAAAGAGCTTCAGCAGAAGCTCTGGAGAGCTTGAACAGACGGAACAGAGACAAGGCTGACTTCGGCAAGAGCTGGCAGGTCACACACTTTAAGGCAACTCTACACTTGGCACAATGACAGATGTTCCAGTGCGCGGGTGGTGCTAAAATGGCTATGGAAGAAAGGGGAATCTTCGTTCACACCTGACAGCTCGAGCTTGCATGTGGGCATCTGCATGGGTGTGTTTACAAGGAGACGAGGGCTTCCCGAGGTTCTAAGTGCTTTAGCCACATTAGCTCATTTAGAAAACACAGATTCACGTCCACACAGACACTGCAAGAAGCCACGCAAGGGTTTCGAAGGAGCGGGATACGTTACTCGGGAATCCTGGGCAGGCGAAGTTGTCCTCTAGGGACACTGAGAACAAAGTGGCTCATCTCTGTGCCTCCGAGTGCGCAGGGAAAACATCACCTGCCATACAGCCCGTGCGCCCACTGAGCCTCCCACCGGCATGGGCTCCACACGCAGCAGGGTGGGGTCCCAGGGCCCTCCCCAGTGCGTAGATTTTCTCTTTCTCATGGGTCTTCTGGTGCTCAGCAAGGGCTAGGCTGAAGTGGAAGGTCTTCCAGCAGCCCTGGCATGCATACAGCTTCCTGCCACTGTGGCTTCTGAGATGATCAATGAAATGTGAGATCCACGCAAAGGTTTCCCCACACTCGCTGCACGCGTAGGGCTTCCCTCGGGACAACCCAGCCTCATCGGCAGCAGGGCAGCCTGCAGCAGAGCTATCCTGGTCCTGCCTGGCCAGGGACCCTGCGCTGTCGCCAGCTGCACCAGGCTCCCTTACATGGCACGGCGGCTGGTTGCTCACACTGGAGACACACTCGGGGCCCTGCCCACCCACATCCTTTGGGTGGGGCCTCTTTCTTCCAAGGCCTTGGTGTGGGGTGGCTGACGTTCTAGGCACAGTAAGGTTCTCCCCAGCTGTGCCCCTGTCGTGGGCTGGCTCCCGGATGACAGACCGCCTGTGAGCTATGGTGACAGGGCTTGGTTCCCCCTCCTGAGGATCCAGAGCTTTCTGCAGCTGCTCTTCCTCCTCTGGGGCAGCACCCGTTAGGGGGCAAACGAGAATTTCCCTCGTGATCCTCTCCATCAGTGTCTCACACATGTTCTCTTTACCTTCCTGCCACCTCCTGCCACCTGAAACGAGGTCATGATGTGAGCAGTCCCAACTCCCGGGACTCAGAAGGAACCTGCCAATGTGGGCAGTAAAACTAACAAAAGGCGCAGACCAGCGACTGTGAGACGGGGGAGGATGGAAAGCCAGAGCATGGGGGAAGCGGGTGACGACACGGGGAGTGCTTGGCATAAACACCACCGGTCAATTCCCTCCACAAACCCAGGGGCAATGGATTCAAATAAGATCACTCAGAAGACTGCCATGTGTCCCCCATCTGTTCTCCCTTCTTTGGCAGTCCCTGAGCTCACGACTGCCTGCCTGAAGACAGTCACTCCCAGCCTGTCTTGCAGCTGAAGTGGCCATGTGACTGAGTTCTGGCCAATGGGATGTGCGTATAAGTGTGAGGGGTGGGGAGAGGTCTCCTCCTTCCTGCAGCTGGGGATGTGAGCTGCAGCAGCCACCCTGAACCATGCGTGAGAAGACACTGGCAATGGACCCATGAGCTGCGGGGAGCCTGCATCCTCACCAGGAAGGGCCAAATGAGCCCTTGTGCGGTAAACTAACATGTTACAATGGGGGCCCGCAATGAAGCATGTCTCCTGGGATTCAGACCCTTGGGAAGTGCCCCCACCACACACACACACACACACTCTCTCTCTCTCTCTCTCTCTCACATACAACCCATACACCATACACACTGGCTTGACCACGTGACCTACTGTGGCCTATGGAACATGAAGCACTTGTGATGCAAAGGCTTACAAAGCACCCAGACGATGGTGCTTACCCTCCTGGAATGCTCCCTCTACGAACCTCACTGCCATGCTGTGAAGAAGCTCAAGTTAGCCTCTTGGAGAGGCAACGTGGAGAGTCCAGACTGATGGCTGCAGCTGAGCTCCCCCTCAAAAGCCAGCACTAACTGCCACTGGTTGAGTGAGACCACCCAGGGCATTTCGGCCTAGTCAAGCCTCCAGATGACTGTGGCTGCTACATGGCCCAGCAGCCACGACTAAGTTTTGGGGTTGTTACGCAGCAAGAGATTGTTAAAATAGCTGGATTCCTACGTCCTGCTCTGACATTTGGGGTGGGGGTGGCAAAAGTATGGGACACAGGGTAGGAGAATAGTGACGTCAAAGTTGAGGTCTTTGCAAGACCAGTGGAGCTGTGAGGAGCTTCCATCAGCCTCTGAAAGAAAGGCACACCCTCCGCCCTGGCCTGACAAGAGCTCTCGGACCTCACCTGAGAAGCTGCCTTCTGGTGGTTCTGTTTCAACCAACCGAAGTTCCTCTGTCTCCAGCCTGCAGGCATCATCAGGCTGGGCAAGCTGAAACCCTGAGTGGGATCAAAAAAACCCAAAAACTGAGACATTGAAACCAGACTAGAAACAGACAACACAGCATCCTCAAGTCTCACAGCCTGGCCAAGGTGGGTACTGCAGCCCCGATCCTTTCCTCTGCCTTAGGACACCCACCAAAGCTGCGCTGCTTGGAGCCCTGGAGAGCTGGGGGCTCCCAGAACACTGGGGAAGGGGTGAAGAAGAGGGTCCACTGAGGAAGAGCTGGAAAGGCCAACGGGAAGTGGGGACAGTCAAGGGAGAGCAGTCGGGAAAGACCATAAAAACACAACCATAAAGAGCTCAGAAGTCTGTGTTGGGTGGGGCCTGTGCTGTGGGCAAAGATGTCCACAAAAGAGGGAAGACCCATGAAGGCCAAGAGGCTCCATGTCTGCACCAAGGAGGATGGGAAAGTCGACACACTGGGGCCAGGAGGCCTTTTTACATTTAGAAGTTTCGGGGCCTAGAGCAGAGGCTGCAAACTCAAAAGGCTAGGGCTCTGGCAGGCCTCAGATGTGTACATCGAGAAGGGTGGGGCCAAGGTGGGGACCCTGGCAAACTTATTCATAGTCAAATACGTTTAAAACACTGTGGGGCCTTAACCAAAGCCCCACGTGGGAGTCGGAAACCCTTAGGCCAACGCTTTTGGAAGACGGTGGAGGGTCCAGCATGAGGCCCTGGGGACAGGTCTCACCCCACAGAAGCAGCTTCCGGAAGGTCTTCAGGTTTTCCTCCGCCGGGTCCAGGTGGCCCCACTCTCCGAGGTACAGAGGCACCTCTGGAAACGTCAACTTCTGAAACGGCAGCACCACCACAGCTGAGGCTTCCCATGCAGTGGAAGGGTGGACCCTTGGTCCCACGATCCCAGTGAGCACAATGGGGGTAGCACTATCCTGGGGGTACCCCCGACCACCATGTAGGTCCTAGACCTGGATCCCGGGTTAACACGAGGGCAGGGTTTCTTGGCCTCACAACTACGGACTTTTTTTTTTTTAAGATTTTATTTATTTGATGAGAGAGAGTGAACGAGTGAGTGCACAAGCAGGGGGAGCAGGAGAGGGAGATGCAGGCTCCCTGTTGAGCAGGGAGCCCGATGCAGGGTTTGATCCCAGGACCCTGGGATCATGACCCAAGCCAAAGGCAGATGCCCAACTGGCTGAGGCACCTAGGCACCCCAGAACTATGGACTTCTTTTGGCAGGGCCTGTCCCGAGCACTGCAGGATATTTCCTGACCTCTTCCCTCTGGATGTCAGCAGCACCTCCTCCCCCACAGAAGTACTGACAACCAAAGCTCTTTCCAGACACCACCCAATGTCCCCCGGAGGGGCAAAACCACCCTGCCTGAGAACCACCGCTGTAGAAGACCCCAAAGGCTCCTATTTCCTCCAACCCTGTATACCACACAGGCCCCAGGTCAGCACCCAAGGGATAGGGGGGACCAGGACAGCCATGCTCACTGCCCTCAGGAGAAGCAGTCACCATGACAAAGGCCACGGGGTCCATAAAGTCTCAGGGATGTGTCTCCTGGGCAGAGGAAAGGGCATGTCCAGGCCCAGAGTGCCAAAGGGCAGGAGGTATGGGAGTGGGGAGGAGAGCCGTGCCTAGCAGCAATGGTGCACCCCAGAAGACGTGAACAGTGCCCTAGTCACGGCTGGAGGAACAAGGGCCGGGGAGTTGCCACACACTGGGTTGGCGGGGAGCTGACAAAAAAAGGGAGCACCCGTCCGGTACTCCCAAGGAGGTAGTGGCAGCACTTGGGCCCCTCACTCTGATCCCAGAGACCTCTCCTTGCCTCATCCCTACCCACTGTCAGCCAGGCTCATCTCTTGGGTTTCCTGGGGACGAATCAGCCTAGGTGTCCAGCCCTGGAACCTCAGCCCACCCCAGCTCCTCCTGTGGCAGCTGGTGGCATGTTAATATGGGGGGAGGCAGAGAGCCTACCAAGCTAGGGTGACAGATCCTCCTCCTTGGGAACAAGCCCTGTGAGCCCCTGGACAAGACAGAACCCACCCACCTTCGGCTCAACCTTTGTGGGCTTGGCCTCTTCAGTCTTCTCATCGCCAATGCACCCCTGTTCCAGAAGCACAGGGTCTGGAGTTGGACAGGCTGGGAGAAGGGGAGACAAAGCTGAGGAGACTGGTTTTACACAGCTGGGCAGCCCAAACCAATGACGGAGACCCACTGCCTCCTTTGCACAGGCCCCAGAAAGAGAGTGAAGAGTTCTCAGACTCAGAGGGAGGCCCGAGTGCTCATGTCACAGCAGGTCCCAAGCTCAAGGGACCCCATGACTGTCCTCAACTGACAGAGTGGAGCAAACCAAGAAGAAAGGAAGAAGCAGCTCAAGGTCAGTAGTGGCCCCAGCAATTCAAACTAAAGCCACAAAGTAGGTCACACTTTCATAGCCATTCGCTTGGTGGAAACCTTAAATAGCAATGACACGGTGCTGGCGCGGATGTGGGGAAACGGGCGCCCGTGTACACCGGCACCGTATGTGCTACAAAACTTGTACACCACCATGCAGAAACGTCCTTTGTCCAGTAACCCCACAGAACCCACCTACACAAACAAAACCTCCCACACCAGATAAAGGCCTGAGGACGTTTCACAGCACATATGTAGAAAGAGGCAGAAACCTTCACGGCAGTAAATTCCAACTCCAGGACAAGGAAGGGCAGGTCCTGTGAAATGCCACGAAGGTAAGAAGGAGATGGCACTGGCCTGGAGGGGCCTGGGTGGGTGAAACGTTGCTCCACACACACAGTGTGAGCTCAGGCACAAATACATCATCTCCAGGGACAATGGCCACAAACCCTCTGAGCAGGCTCCTGGGTGAGACGTGTGTGCACGCTAGACACGTGCAGAAACACATGCCAGGGGCACCAACTGGTTTAGTTTTAGATGGCATGTGGGGTGGAGAGATTAATACTTTTTTCTTTATATCTCAGTGCTTTTCACTGTTAATAGTAAAGCATGTACAATTTGTATCTTTGAAAACAAAATTATAAATACTTGTCACATTCGCCAGAGCCTACAGAAAGAAATCAGCACAGACTTCCAGGCCTTGGTTACCTGGCCTCCCTCTGGCTCCCATGATAACCTGCAAGGAGCCTCCCTCCCACCCTCCCCCAACCAAACCCTGGCCCATACCCGCCCAAGGGCTAGCTGGTCACTCACAGGTGTCGGGGGGTGCCTGGGTCTCGCTGGGTTCCAGGTCTTCACTGTCCCTCATGGGTCCACCTGGTAATAACAGACAACAAAGGCTCAGCATGTGTCCCACTCTCCCCCTTGCTCAAAGCTGTGGACAGCCCCATGGGAGACTCAGCAGCACCCCTGCTTATACTTGACAGGACACTGTGCCCAAAAGTGAGATGTGCAAACAATCACCAGTAAACCTGCAGGGGGTCGGCATGGACATAGGCTTCTGACCCTGAGCCGAAGGTCCCCATCACCACCAGTCTGTAGGGTCCTGCCCTCAGATGTGGTAGAGACTCTGTCCACCCAGCCCCAGTGCTCCTCTTACCACCATACTGAGGAGGCAGA
Source organism: Ursus americanus (assembly GCF_024610735.1). Lineage (NCBI taxonomy): Eukaryota > Metazoa > Chordata > Mammalia > Carnivora > Ursidae > Ursus > Ursus americanus. The sequence continues at coordinate 58,401,681 of NC_142147.1, forward strand.
AACAAATGCCCAGAACATTTACTCAGTTTTTAAGGGGCTGGTTCCCCTCTGCTTCCTTATATGTGGAAGGCAAATGTGAAGGCAGGAGCCCAAGCAGCCTTCCTGGCCCAAGAGGCAACTCTGAGGATGATGCCACTCGTCAGGGTAGTGGGGCTGTATCCCCCACCAGCTCAGGGCTCCTCACCTCTGTGCCTCTTATACACAGGGGAACTCAACTCTCAGGTAAGCCACTGACTGGTTTGGGCTCCATGCTGTCAATTTTACTACTTCCACAGCTGACCACCCCACTTCCCATTTCTTCTACGGTCTGCTCTCCTCTGGGGTGGCTGCCTCACCTGGCTCTTCTAGGGCCTTAGTAAGGTCCTTCACCAGGGAGGCTGCCTTCTTGCAGCTCTCAGGATGCTGTGCCACCACCCAGGGCCGTACTTTGTCAGGCAGGACACTCAGGAACTGCTCCAGCACCAGAAGCTCCAGCATCTGCTCCTTGGAGTGCACCTCGGGCTGCAGCCACTGGCGGCACAGCTCATATAGCTGGGCCAGGGCCTGGTGGGGCCCATCTGCTTCCTGGTAGATGAAATTCCGGAAATGCTGGCGGGAGAACTCAAGGTCCTTCCCAAGGACAGTCTTGGGGTCCTCCTGCTGCTCCTCAGCTGCTGATCCTAGCATAGGCAGTTCTGGGGGAGTTGGGGAGCTCCTGGGGGTGGCAAATGCCTTCTCCAAAGGCAACATCTTTCCAAACCTTCACTGGGAAATGTGACTAGCCAGGGACAGGGCACGTGTTGTGGAGGGCGATTTCAGGTAACTGCAGCTACAAGGGAGAGACAGCAGGAACAGCGGGATGCTCTGGGATCTCAGCCAGAATCCAGACCTGCACAGGACAGACAGAGATGCCCACACAGTGAGAGCAAGCCATGGGGCATCCATATCAAAGGAGAACAAGCAGGGTCCCCTGAGCTCATCAGTCCCACCCACCACACCCAGAGTCCGTGCACAATTATTTCCAAACAATCTGCTTGTTAAGTTCCAGCAGGGTTCTACACTTGTATAGGTAAAAATTTACAGAAAAAATGGGAGGCAGAAACTCATTTTGTAAGAATGGTATTACCAGGATAAGAAAAAAAATCAGTCACAGCTAAAAGAAAAGTTATAGAATCACACTTTCAAAGATGTAAAGATCTCAAAACATTATGAAACTCATTCCAACAATGTATACTCAAAGCATGTGATATCATGCCAGATTTGGGTGTATACCAGACTTCCTTTCACCTTTGGAAGGGCTAGGTATGATGACTGTTTCTCTCTTTTTTTTTTTTTAAGATTTTATTTATTTATTCAACAGAGATAGAGACAGCCAGCGAGAGAGGGAACACAAGCAGGGGGAGTGGGAGAGGAAGAAGCAGGCTCATAGCGGAGGAGCCTGATGTGGGACTCGATCCCATAACGCCGGGATCACGCCCTGAGCTGAAGGCAGACGCTTAACCGCTGTGCCACCCAGGCGCCCCATGACTGTTTCTCTTATTAAAACAACTAAAAATTCAAAACATAGCTGACCCCTGAATCCCAGTTTGAACTGCATGGGTCCACTTAAGGTGGATTTTTTTGATAAATACAGTACAATACTGTAAATGCATTCTCTCTTCTTTACAATTACAACATTTTTTCTTCTTACCTTATTTTAAGAATACAGTATTTAAAAGGTATAGTATACAAAATGTAAGTTAACAACTGATTATCAGTAAGGCTTCCAGTCAACAGCAGACTATTGGTAGTTAAATGTATGCTAAGTTTGGGAAAAGTTATATGCAGATTTTTGACTACGCCCTAACCTTCAACTTGTTCAAGGGTCAACTGTAGATCAGTGAACAACCAGTATCTATTTCTGGAAATGGCACAGGACTGCAGACCTGGCCTGACCGACCAACAGAACCAGGTGGGAAGTATAAGAACTTGGCCAGGAGCAGAGTACCATGATGGGGGAGAGGAGAGACTGTGGTATTTAGGTCCTGGGAGTTCAGAGTCTGCTCGGCCCTCTCCTCACCCCCAGCTGATCCTGATGAGCAGTGGCATCATTGAGAGAAGCTAGATTCGGGATGTTTAGGTAAAATCTCTTGCCAGTGAGCAAGCTTAGCGACAGAACCCGACAGGCCACAGCTGGCCAGGCCTCCAGCTGTTGGCTTCGGGCTCCCTGATGCTTTCACTGGCTGTGAGCACACAGGGACATAACTCCAGCTCCTCCCAGAACCTGCTGAGTCTGCACTTTTCCCTGTGTAACCAGAACATCCAAAGACCCCTCTGGGAGGGAGACATCCCACACAAAAGCTGCACCCAAACCCAGCGGGAATGCTCTTCTTGGCTCAATCACAGAAACCAACATTTTCTTCCAAACACGTCTGAGGAATTCAAGAAAATGTGTGTGATCACAGCTATGGTGAGGATGTTTTCTCAGCAACCCCACTTTTACAGAGAAAGCTGCAATGCAGGACCGGGCATCAACGACCTCCTCCAGGGAAAGTGAAGATGTGCTCTGACATTTCACCAGGGCATGGGGCCCAAGGACGTTGTAGCTGTGGGGGTATCTGATTCCATTTATATGGAGTGTCCAGAACAGGCAAATCCACACAGATGGAAAGTAGCTCAGTGTTTGCCAAGGGTAGAGGGGGTCAGAGTCGGAGTGACTGCTGATGCGCCCAGCATTTCTTCCTGGAGTGAAAAAATGTTCTAAAATCAACTGTGGTGTTGGTTGTACGACTCTGTGAATATGTGAAAAATCAATGAATCACACACTTTAAACAGGTGAACTCTTTTGGTATTTCAATTATATCTCAATACAGCTGTTACAAACAGAGGAACAAAACAAACAAACAAAAACAGTTGGCAGAGGCCCCAGGGCCCACTGCTCCCCTCTCTCTGAGGCCAGACTAAGGGTCCGAAGACATGCCATGCAGAGTTCCGTTTCCCTCAAGGAAGAGACAGCTATGCTGCACCATCATTACCACCACCCCCTCATACTCCCCTCTCCATTTCCTTTGTATACCCCTAACCTCAGCCAACCCTGCTCCCTACAGCCCTCTTTTCTTGTCCAACACAGGTCTGGACTCTGAAGGGGCCCACCACAGAGACCTTCCCTCCATTCACACTTCCTCACTCCCTCTTACTTACATGTCACCTGCCTCCCCCACTGGAATGTAAACCCCAGGAGAGCAGAGGTTATTCACAGGGAAGTCTCTGGGCAGTGCCTGGCTCAGTATTTGCTGACTGCATAAATTATTATTTTTTCCAACTTATTTTAGAGACAGAAAGAGCACAAGAGGGTGGAGGGGCAGAGGGAAGAGAATCTCAAGCAGACACTACCCACTGAGCATGGAGCCCCACGCAGGGCTACATCCCAGGACCCCGAGATCATGACCTGAGCCAAAATCAAGAGTCAGAGGCTTGGGGGGCGCCTGGGTGGCACAGCGGTTAAGCGTCTGCCTTCGGCTCAGGGCGTGATCCCGGCGTTCTGGGATCGAGCCCCACATCAGGCTCTTCTGCTATGAGCCTGCTTCTTCCTCTCCCACTCCCCCTGCTTGTGTTCCCTCTCTCGCTGGCTGTCTCTGGCAAATAAATAAATAAAATCTTTAAAAAAAAAAAAAAAAAAAGAGTCGGAGGCTCAACCGAGCCACCCAGGCACCCATGCATACATTATTTTTAAATGGGTCCAGTTCTCTACTGAGAGGCATTCTGGCTATTTCTAGTTTGTGTTGGCCATTACCCTCATATCCGTGTATCTGGGATCAGGTTGGGCATATGTTTGGAAGGTAAAAGTAGCAGTGGGATACCTGGACCACTGGGCATGTGCTGTGACCCATAGCAGCCCACAAGAGGCAACCCAGCACCTGCCACCCATTTTAGCAGTTCTCACCAGGGTGCTCCTTCCTCATACCTCTGCACCAGGGGCCCTCTGACCACATAATCTGCTCCTTGCGCTCTGTCGGTCGGCTGCCTGCTTTTTCATGGCATTTTTCTTATAGCTCCCTTTCTATTAAGTAATTAAAGCGGTCTCTCTCTGGCTTGGTCTTGCCAGTGTCCCAGTCCATGGCTTGTCTTTTCAGTTTATGCTCTTTTAGCTAAAAGGTTCTAATGTTTATTGACAAATTTGCACTTTTTCCCCCCCTAAACAAATTTCTGAGTTCCAAAACTTGATTATAAAGAGCTTCCTTCCCTACCTCAGGATTAGAAATGTACTCTTGCATTTACTCTGCTAGGGCCATGAGTGGCAAATGCAGGACAGTCTCAGTTGTGGATACTCAACTTTGCCTTATGGCTAAAGCAGCCAGAGGACCTGTATGCCCTGGGCCTGGCAGTGTCTCCGTTACAAAACAGGCTGCTGGTTGGCCTTCCAGACTCTAGTTTTTTTAACCATGTTGCTGCCGTTAACTAATCTAGAGCCTCACTGGCAAGAGAAGTACTGCCAGCTCCAGCCAGCGGCACAGCCACATTTGTACCAACAGGCACAGGATACATGGAGCTCTATGTGGCATACGGGCAGATGTGTGGTCACAGAAGCAAGTAAGTTTCATTTTCTTAGGGTACCAGAGGCATGACAGCTCTTTTTTTTTTTTTTTAAAGATTTTATTTATTTATTCGACAGAGAGAGAGACAGCCAGCGAGAGAGGGAACACAAGCAGCGGGAGTGGGAGAGGAAGAAGCAGGCTCATAGCAGAAGAGCCTGATGTGGGGCTCGATCCCAGAACGCCGGGATCACGCCCTGAGCCGAAGGCAGACGCTTAACCGCTGTGCCACCCAGGCGCCCCAAGGCATGACAGTTGTGTGTGGAGTCTGTCTCCATAAAGTTACCTTGAACTTGCTAATATCTGCGTGCACAGATCTCATCTTCCTTCATCGGAGCCTCACAAACTGGTCATGCTGCTGCAAGGATGTTCTTGTTAGGTAGAGGGACCACCAGAACTGTTTCCTGTCCCCAGCTTCCTTGAGTAAGAAGGCCATTCCCCATTCCTCTTGGCTCAGTTACCAGGCAGCTACCCATCCCCACCCCCATCACACACACACCTTGGGGCCACCCAGGATTTGCCTCAGATGGGGATGGAAATTTCACAAATAAGTCCTGGAATGCAGAGAAAGCCATGGGCAGAGGGGCAGGTGAGCTGAGAGGTCTCCAAGCCCTGTGGGCCTCCTGCAGGCAAATCCCTCTCACACTGGGCTAAGCAGAGCTCAAGCTTGGCTCCTACTGCTCAACTCTACCTCCAGGCCCCTGCCCACTTCCCCCTGTCCACATATGCCCACCTCAGGTTACTCAAGATATTCACAGGGTCTCTTGGCCTCAACCAATAATTACTGACTCATTACAAAGTGGGGAAAGGTGCCTTTATAATGAAAAAACATGGATCAAGGGATCATCTTAGTATCTGTTGTCTTCTATGGTCCCTGCCAAGAGTGCAAACTCTGGATCCACTCCAGAGGACTGACAGACCCAAATCAAGAAACGTCCTGCACAACTGGCCTGGGCTTCCCAAAAGTCTCAAGGACAGAACTCAAAAGCCAGGAACTCACAGACCCAAAGAACAATACACATGTGGCCCTGGACCAGCAAAGGTACAGGACATTGTTGGGGTGTCGGGGGGCAATGGGGGACCAAGCCCTAGTACGAAGAAGAGGATGGTGGGGCTGTCCAGCTTAGCCTCCCGGGAGTCAGCCAAGATACACAAAAGATACGTGAGAGAGGAGTGGAGGAGGAGGGGGAGGGGGGAAAAAGGAGGGGGGAGAGAGGAGGAGAGGAAGTGGGAAATGAGGAAGTGACATACATACAAAATATTAAGAGGTGAATCTGACCAAAAGACATGCAATTCTAAGATCTTTCCTTAGAACACTTATGATTTTTTTTTTTTTTTTTTTACAAAAGGTCCAAACAATACCCTCAGTCGTCCCCACTCCCCCTTGCCGGCTCCTCCAGCAGCAAGAAAGGGAGACCCATTCTGGCCCTTCTCTTGGGTTTCGTCGCCCACCAAACGGATCCTAGCACAGGAACAGACAATCCATCCCCGGGCGACTGGGAAGAGGCAGGGCATCCGAGGGCGTCAGGGAGCCTGGCAGCAAAGACAACCCCTTATCCCCAGGCCCCACCTCGGGTCCCACCCCAGGGCGGCTCTGCATCTCCCCTCGCTCAGCTGAACGCAGTCGGGGAACCTCGGCCCCCTCCTGCTCCCACCCAGGCCGCTACAGACTGCCGCTCCTCCCCCCTAGGGACATCCTCAATCGTTAAGTCCCCTCTCGTAATCCCCTCCCTCTCCCAGGCCCCAGGAGGGTGCCCTGAACCCTTCCCTATTCTCACACTGAAGACACGTAGCCAGGCCCCCTCTAACTGCGGTCTCTCAGCCCCGTCCTGCACCGCCCCACATCCTGGGGAATCGCACCCCCAACCTCACTCCCTCTTCAGGGGCTCCCAGCCTCCTCCCCTCCCCCTCCCCTCCCGGCCTCACACCGCAGAATCCCCTCCTCCCCTCCACCACCCGGGGTCGCTCCCTGCCCCCACAGGTCACCTCGGAACGCAGCTGCGCGGCGCACGCTGGCGGGACCGCTACGATCCGCTTGGGAAAAGCACGTCGTAGCGCCCCCCGGCCGCCGGCCAGCCTTACCTCTGGCGTAGCGGTCCCAGGCCGGTTCCAGCCGCCAGGAGGTCGGCGCGATGGCGTCAGCTCAGACTGCGCGTGCGCGCCAGACCTCCGCCGCGGACTACCACGCCCAGAACGCAGCGAGCCGTTCCCCAGCGGGCTGAATGGACAGCCAATCAGAGGCAGAGCTAGCCTCGCTCAGCGTCTAGGCCCCCCGTGCGCCTGCGTCATTTTCGATCCATGGCAACGCGGTAAAACAAGAGGAGGAGGAAAAAACACCGCCCTGAGAACCAGAGATGAGTAGAGACTGAGGCAGTGAGAGACAAGAAGACGCAGAGGCAGGGAGTGAGAGAAACGCGAGAACCCAGAGCCATGCCTACCCAAAGATGGAGAGAGAGCGACAAGGAGACCAAGAGTCCCAGAGTATCAGAGATAGCGGGATACATAGAGGAGGGGAAAGAGACAAGGGGAGGCCGACAGACAGAAGCACCGCAAAAGGAAGAAAGATCAAGAAGGGGAGGTCCAGAGAAGGGAAGACTCAGACATGGGTAGAGCCAGAGACAGCGCCAAAGTCAGGGACAGACAGAAATGGGTAGACCCACAACTGGGAAAACAAAAATAGAGACCCAAAGACGGGAGACCTTGACATAAGAAGAACCAGAGATGGAGACAGAGATGATGAGAAGCAGAAACGTGGAGACAACAGAGATGGAGAGACCCAGAGCCTGGGACAGAGATATGGAGGCACTGAGACCCAGGGACGCTGATTCCCTAAAAAGGGAGATTGGTTCTTCATGTCCAGGAACTGATAGAACTGGAAGACTAGCCATGCTGGGGGCTTCGGGAGTTGCTGAAGTGGAGGAAAATGTAACAGAGAGGCAACTGGGGTGAGTGATATGCTCAGAAGCGCAAAACAGATGTCACCACTTCACGCGACGGGACAAACAGGGCAAGGGCTAGGACGCTGCTTCCCATTCTAGAATTTTCTAGATAACGACAGTTTATAAGGCTCACATTTTGTGCAAACTGATTTTTTTAATGGGGGGGGAGGGTCAGACAAAGTGGAAAAGAGAGAATCTTAAGCAGGCCCAGGGTGGAGCTTCCTGTGGGCCTCCATCTCAGGATTTTGAGATCATACCTGAGCTGAAATCAAGAGTTCAAGCTTAACCGGCTGAGCCACCCAGGACCCCCTGTGAAAACTGATTTTTTAAAACGTTTATCTGAGCGAGTCATTTTATGTATTTTATTTAAATACAACAACATTCACATTTTTGGGTATTCAGTCCAATGAATCTTAACTTGTATAACCACCAACACAAAACAAAGAATAGATCCACTGTACAACTAACTCCTTCCTGATGCTCCTCTCTCCCACCCACAGCCCTGGCAACTACTGATCAATTTTCCATGGCTATAGTTTTGCACCTTCCAGAATGTCACATAAATAGAATCTCAGACTAGGTGGCCTTTTGAGATTTGCTTTTTTCACTGAACATAATTCCTTTAAGTTGTATCAATAGTTTGTTCCTTTTTATTGCCAACTACTGTTCCATGGTTTCTATATACCACAGTTTGCTCAAACATTCGCCCACTAAAGGACATTTTGGTTGTCTCCAGTATTTTGCTATTACAAATAAAGCCGCGATGAACATGTTTGTGTGTGAACCTTCACAAGTCTTCATTTCTCTGGGATAAATGACAAAGAGTGCAACTGCTCGGTTATATGGCAAGTAGATGTTGTAAGATACTGCCATGCTCTTTTCCAGAGTAGTAGTACCATTTTATATTCCCAGGAGCAATGTATCTGTGAACAAGTGTCACCACATTCTTACTAGCATTTGGTGTTCCCATTTTTGTTTTATTTTTATTTTAAGTAATCTTTACATCCATCATGGGGCTCCAACTTACAACCCTAAGATCAAGAGTCGCATGCGTCACCTACCAAGTCAGCCATGTGCCCCAGTGTTTTTTTATTTTAGCCATTCTGATAGATGTGTAGTGACATCTCATTGCGCTTTTAATCTGCATTTTCCTAATGATTAACAATGTTGAACATACTTCCATATTCTCCATCTGTATATCCTCAGCAGTGAAACGTCTGTTCCTGTCTTTTGCTCATACTTGAGTTTTTAAAAAACTGTTGTGTTTTGAGAAATATTTATATATTCTAGATACGCTCTTTGTCAGATATATGGTTTGCAAACGTTTTCTTGCAGTCTGTAGTTTGTCTTTTTATTCCCTTAACAAAGTCATTAGCAGAGCAAATGATTTTAATTTGAATGATGTCCAGTTTATCACTTTTTCCTTTACTGGGTCATGCTTTTTGTGTCAAGTTTAAGATCACTACTTAGCCCCAAGGATTTCCTCTTATATTTTTTCTAAAAGTTTTATAGTTTTACTTTTTACATTTAAGTCAATCATCAATTTTGACTTAATTTTTATATAAGAGGTGAAGCTTATGTTGAAGTTCATTATTTTCCTTATGGATGTTGGGCATCTTTTTTCTGACACGAATTCTAACACCAAATATGTAGGTTTTTTCCAACACCACCCAATTCTCCAACCCAACAGGATGTCCAACAATTCAGTTCTGAGACTACCCAGAATTAAGGCAAACTGCACAGGTCAAGGGCGTAGTTGCACAAGACTGTTCCCACTCCAGATGCCAGCCATACGCTACACACACTTCTGCTCAGCTGACTACAAATTCAGTGGTTCCCCAGACCTCACCTCAGGTTTGAGAATTCACTAGAATGACTCACAGAACTTAAGAAAGCACTTCATTATGTTTACCAACTTAGTAATAAAGGATATGACTTAGGAACAGCCGAATGGAAGAGATACATAGGGCAAGGTGGTATGCACAAATCTCCTTTGCATTCTCTAGGAATGCCTCCCTCTCAGCACATCAGTGTGTTCAACAGCCCAGAAGCTCTCTGAATCTCCTTGTCCACAAGTTCTTATAAACAAATCTCCAGCCCCACCTCCCTCCCTGAGGTGAGGGTGTGCGGCGGAAAGTTCCCACCTTCCTTCTAGTGACCATTACCCATCCTGAAGCTATCTATGGGACCCAAACCAAGTCACCTTATTAGCATAAACTCAGGTGTGGTCAAAAGGGGCTCTTTATTAATAACAAGACATTCCTATCACTCAGGAAATTCTAGGGGTTTCTTTCAGGAATGAGGGACAACGACCACATATGTTTTGTTATACGACAGATACCCAACTGCTCCAACACCATTCATTAAAAAGGCTATCCTTCCCCCACTGAATAGCTTGCACATTTGTTAGAAATCGGTTGAGCATGTTTTTGTGGGTCTATTTTTGGGTTTTCTATTCTGTTCCATTGACCTATGTGTCAGCCAAAACCACAAACTCTTGGTTACTGTAGCTAAATAGTAAAGCTTAATATCAGTTATTCCTCTCACTTTTCTTCTTTTTCAAAAATTATTTTTGGGATAGTTTCTTTCTATTCTACGTCTAGTGCTTTGCCATATAAATTTGAGAGAAAGCTTCTCTATGTCTACAAGCTTATTGTATGTCTTATGTCTCTTACCTATGTCTTCCTGGGAGTTTGATGAAAATTGCATTTAGTATCACTCTGTAATTCTTTTGTCATTGTCTGGTTTTAGTATCCAGGTAATGCTGACCTTAGAAAATCAATCAGGAGGTGTTTCCTCCTCTTATTTTCTCAAAGTGTGTAACTGGCATCATTTCTTCCTTAAGTGTTAGATAGAATTCATCAACAAAACTATCGGGGGTCTAGAGTTTGTTTTGAAAATAAATAAACAAACTACTTCAGGGTGCCTGAGTGGCTCAGTCAGGTAAGCGTCTGCCTTTGGCTCAGGACATGATCCTGGGGTCCTGGGATCAAGCCCTGCGTTGGGCTTCCTGCTCAGCAGGGAGTCTGCTTCTCCCTCTCTCTCTGCCCCTCCTCCTTGCTCGTGCTCACTCCCGCTCTCTCAAAATAAATAAGTAAAATCCATTTAAGGATCCAACTACTTCAATAGATAGAGGCCTAGTCAGTTTACTTGTAGAGTGAGTTGATTGTCTGTCAAGAAATTGGGCCACTTTACCTAATTTGCTGAATTTATGAGCATGGAATTATCCAAACAGGACTATCTTCTTTTCCAACCTCTGTGGGATGGAAATGTACTACAATCGAATGAACACTGGGCAACATCTTCCTTCTCATCCCAATATATGCCATTACTCTGGGGCACACTAAGTGCTCAACCCACCAAGACCTCGTCTTCTCAGTGCCTAGAGCCCTGCCCCCACTTGGGTCAGGTATTCATATACACCCCAGCTATCATCATCAACATCCTGGAGATTCTGGCCCTCTTGTCCTCTAGTGCTCTCCCAGCTAGCTTCTTCAACTCTGCCCACCTTAGGAGCCCTTCAGCCAGTCATGTACACTAGAGTTTGGGAAGCAATGCCATCTATGAACTACCGGTGATGTAGTAGTGGGGAAGGCTGCTGGTGTTCCTTCTCTTTCAGCCTCCTGAGTCAGAGAAGAGTAACGTCAATGCCATCACCATTCACAGCAACAATAATAACGAAACATCATCAACAACAAGAGCAGCAATGATAACGGCAACAAGGATGGGAGCAAGAGTGCAGGAGCAACTAATACACACCGAACACTATTACACCCCACGCACGCTCCACACCTCACTTCTCTTAATCCTAATGAGGTGGGGCTTGTCCACATTTTAAAAGAGAGGAAGTAAGGCACATAGAGGTTCAATAATTCACCTAAGATCACACAGCTTTTGAGATGTAAACCCATGAGAAACCCAAATCTGACTGAAGTCAAAAGATGGACTGTTAGCCATGACACTAACACTTACGTGGGCCTGGTCCAATGTTTTTTTTTTTTAAAGATTTTATTTATTTATTTGACACAGAGAGAGACAGCCAGCGAGAGAGGGAACACAAGCAGGGGGAGTGGGAGAGGAAGAAGCAGGCTCCCAGCGGAGGAGCCTGATGTGGGGCTTGATCCCAGGACGCCGGGATCACGCCCTGAGCCGAAGGCAGACGCCCAACGACTGAGCCACCCAGGCGCCCCTGGTCCAATGTTTTAATGCAATTTCATACAACTTTTCTTTAATAACTGGGTTTCTAGTACAGGCCTGAGTAGTCAAGGATTTACTACTTAAATGAGTACCTATTCACTGTCAGGCACGGTGTTTTCTTTTATAAACAAAAGGCCCAAAATGCACACTTGCATGCACACACAATACTGCACATAAGGATATTTCAATATATAAGCTAGAATCGAAGCCCTATGAAGGCAGAAATTTTTCCATTTAACCAGCTGTTAAGAGCCTATGCATACTTTTGCATATCAGTTCCCTCCACATTATAGGAATTTTCAATCTTACAATAAAATATAATTACAGCTGATACAGGCCACAAGAAAGAAATCAGATGACATTTAACATCCAGTAGTATGAAGGCGGACCTTGTTACCATCTTTCGCTCCCACAAATATGTTATCACAGTAACAGCCATTTCCTTAAAAGTTCTAGTCTTTCTTCAAAAGGATAAATCTCACTAGTCAGTTCTTCATTTTTGTTTTTGTTTTAAAGATTTTATTTACTTATTTGACACACAGAGAGAAAGAGAGAATACAAGCAGGGGGAGCGGCAGGCAGAGGGAGAGGGAGAGGGAGAAGGCTCCCCGCTGAGCAGGGAGCCCAATCCAGGACTTGATCCCAGGACTCTGGGACCATGACCTGAGCTGAAGGCAGTGGCTTAACCAACTGAGCCACCCAGATGCCCCAGTTCTTCCTTCTGATATTGCTCTTATCGAATCAGAGAACCAATTAATGGTAAGATGCACATCTTATATGCTAAGGGGAAAAAAGGTTGCCAATTAAACTATAGCATGCCATTGATTACTCTGATATCTGAGATGTCAAAATGTGAAAAGAACATGTATATTAAAATAAATTAAATACAGTGACTTTCAGATTCTGTGTCAGGACTAACTTCCAGGCACATACATTTTCTGCAATTGTGTTAAAAACTTGAATGTGGATTTGTAATGGGGCAAATGTCCTATAAGGGGGGTTTCTCCAGAACTCATTCTCTGACACACTAGTTGTGCTGCCCCAATAAAGTTATTACCAGATGTGCAGAGGATCTAAAATGTAGCAGTGCCATATGTTTAAATGATAGTATTTGGGATATAGGTGGGTAGAATAAAATGCTATTGACATTAATTTCATCTGTTCTTTTTTCCTTTTTAAAATATGTGGCCACTGGGGCGCCTGGGTGGCTCAGTCGATTGGGCATCTGCCTTTGGCTCAAGACATGGTCCTGGAGTCCTGGGATCAAGTCCTGCATCAGACTCCCAGCAGTGGGGAGTCTGCTTCTCCCTCTCCCTCTGCCCCACCCCCCCACTCGTGCCCTCTCTCAAATATATAAATAAAAATCCTTTTTAAAAAATGTAACCACTAAAAAAAAAATGAGCTTATATATGTGGCTCACGCTATATTTCTATCAGACAGCACGAAGATCAGATCTCCAACTGGAAGCTTTCCCCACTAAAGTATATGTTTGCTGTCTCAGGTATGAGCTGATAACATAAAGGTTAGCATCAATTTAAAGTACTTTTCAATATAATCACTCTATACTGGCTAATCTAAAAACTCATTCTTTTTACTCAAGTTTTGGCAAGAGTTCTTACCAAAACCTCAAACTCATCACATTAGCCAAATCTTCTGATACAAGGAAAGGCAAGAATTCCAACTTAAAAGGAAACATAGCAAAAGGATTCTCCCAATTTGGAAAAGAGGAAAAAATGAAACAAGATGAAATCAGAGAGGGAGACAAACCATAAGACTCTTAATCTTAGGAAAAAAAACTGAGGGTTACTGGAGGGGAGGGGAGGGGAGGAAGGGGTGGCTGGGTGATGGACATTGGGAAGGTATGTGTTGTGGTGAGTGCTGGGTGTTGTGTAAGACTGATGAATCACAGATCTGTACCCCTGAAACAAATAATACATTATATGTTAATAAAAAAAAAGAATTCTCCCAATTTCTTATACAGACACAATGTCTCCAAAGCTTCTGTTCCAAGGAGTAAAGGATGAACTCCATTGTTTTCAAAGAACTGCTCTTCGATACGAAGTCTCTGACACTAAGTAAAGAGTCTGACAGAGCCACTGTCACATTCACTGAATCCCCATAGGTGTCTCTCTAGTGTGCTAACTCTGGTGTCTAATAAAAGCAAAGCTATTCTGGAAATTTTTCCCACACCTGAAACACTGGTACAGGGTCTCCTGAGAACGTATCTTCTAGTGCTTGGCCAGACAGCAGCTGTCCCAGAAGCTTTGCCACACTGGTAACTCTCATAAGGTTTCTCACCAGTATGAGTCCTCTGGTGCCGAATAAGACCAGTGATATTCCTGAAGTTTTTGACACTCCTTACAGCCCTAGGGTTTCTCACTAGTATGAATTCTCTGGTACCAGATGAGGTTAAGAGCTCTCAATGCAAGTTGTCCCACACTCTTTACACTCATAGTGTTTCTCTCCAGGATGATTTAAGATTTTAAGTAATCTCTACACCCAGCGTGGGGCTCAAACTCACAACCCCAAGATCAAGAGTTCCATGCTTTAACAACTGATCCAGCCAGGTGCCCCAGAGTGATTTTTTTTTTTTAATGCATAATGAGTTGACCATTGCAGTTGAAGGATTTTCCACATCCATACACTTACAGGATCTCTCTCTGGTGTGGCTTCTTTCATGTATAATAAAGCATGAGATATTAAAAAGGGCCTTTCACACTCTGTACATACATAGGACTTCTCTCCTATGTGAATTCTCAGACAATAAGGTGGGAAACTTTGAGGAAGGATTTTTCTCACTCTACATCTATATGGTTTTTCTCCAGCATGGATTCTGTGATGCAAAACAAGGGAAGAGTGGTGGTTGAAAGACTTCCCACACTGTTGCACTCATGGGGCTTCTCTCCTGTGTGTGTCCTCTTGTGCTCGATAAAGGCGAGAGCTGGCACTGAATGCTTTCCCACAATTATTGCATTTATAAGGATTCACTCTGTATGGATTCTTCGATGCACAATCAGGATGTAATCCTTAGAGGAGGATTTTCCACGGTCGTTACAGGGATAACGTGTCTCTCCAGTATGAGTCCTCTGGTACCCAAGGAGGTGAGATTTTTGTCTGAAGGATTGTCCAAATTTGTTGCATTCATAGCATATACCTCAAATTATTTCTCCTCTGCTCATGAGAGCACACACCCTGATCAAACACCTCCTCACATCCCACCCCTTTGTGTGGCTGCCTTTCCCTGACAATTACATCCTGTTCACTAAGAGGTGCAGAATGGTTATAAAATCACCACTCTTGGTACATTGGGAGGGCTTATCTCTTGTTAGATTTCTACCAAGGTGGCCTAGTTGACCAGCTTGGCTGATGGCTGTTCTATAGTCATTTTCATCAAGTGTGTGACCTTCACAGCTTCTCCAATGTAACAAGAATGCTTAACATCTTGAGTCATGTTCACAGAAAGCTTTTGTTGTAGGACTTTTTTGAGATGGAACAAAGACTGAGCAGAGACTCATGCTTTCTCCATATTCACAACCACCACAGCCTTTCACCCGAACTTCGTGTTCTTTTGGGTGGATGCGTTTCCCTCAAATGCTTCTCAGGGGTTTTTATGCAGCAGTTCTACCTGTTCCTCACTTTCTCTCAGATTTTTCCTAATGTATATAAACAGGAATCATCCCTCATGAATCTTACCATTTTCATGAAATTAGATAGTTCCACCCCAACAATATCCTGACTTGATGTTTCCATTTTGACCTTTGTTTCCCAGACTGGAGGGAAAGAGGGAGAAAATAATTGAATCCTTAAAGTTTAAAAAAAAAAAAAAAGGAGTTAAAGAGGTGGCATGTAGATATTAAAATTGGCAAGGCACAAATCTACTAAAAGTGACCCTCTGTCCACCCTATGACAGCAATTTCACTCATAGGTGTATAACTAAGAGAAATGTGTTCATAGATTCACTGTAACATGGCTCTTAACAACCCAAGACTGGACACTACCCAAATGTCAAAACTAGGGTGCAGATGAATAACTTGTGGCTTATTCACATGATGAAATACTATACGTCAACAAAAGTAAATGAACTACGAGTACACAAAACAATATGGGTAAATACCTCAAGCATAACGTTAAATGAAAGTCAGACCAAAAGTATGTTTACGTAGTGAAAATTTTAAGCTGTACATTTATATTTTTCAGCATCTATATTTCCACGGAAAATTTTCAAAAATCAAACACACACCCCAAAATAAGCCAGGCATACATGGATTTTGTTCAGGTATAGACCGCCAGGGTGGGGAGAGCTCATGATGATGATAAACGATGGAGCCATTTACATAGAATAAAAATAGCTTCAGAGATTTTTTAATCTTAGCGGAGAATGAAAAAGATCTCCCAAAGAGGGCTGTCTTACCAGAAGAGGAGTCAAGGTGGGGTGGATTGTAAAGGAGAAACCTCCCCTCCTCCCTCTCCCAAGGCATGAGTAAGCAGCAGCCTGGCCATCCCTATCATACGTCAAGAACTCTAAGGCCATTTATTATGATCCCACCAGCTGCCATATGCACACTTGCCCATTTGTGCCACCCATTCACAACCAACAATCCCATTTACAGCTCAGTTCTTAATGACTGATCAGGCAGTTCCTAACCCCCTGGATCCACACACAGACCTCAGCCATTACATGCTTCACTGAAAGTATAACGTGTGTGACAGTGCAGGTCATGATTCTAATTAGACCCTGGCGCCACCACCTTGCAATAGTACTAGAGAGCACCCTGCAATGCCCCTACAGGTTTCCTATGACCACAGCTGTTATAGAGCTCTCAAATAGGTGAAAGGATTCACAGCTTCTGGGGAACATCTCACTCTAGGTAACTACCCCATTTTCTCTCAATTCTCAGGATTCCTGGCTAGACCAGATCTACATGCAGGACAACAGAGAGCCCCCTCTGCTCCAGACCCTCATGACCACACATTTGTGGCTCTTGTCAGAATCACAATCTCTCCATGTCTGCCCATAAACCCATGTCCTCTTTTCACATCACATTTGCGTCACACATCCATAAACTCAAGCTTACTCTGGCCTCTGGGCTTCTTCCTTACGCACCAGCCTTCGCTTTAGGCCAAAGATACCCAATAGTTGGTTATGACGTATTTCAGGCTGTGGAGACAGAATTCCAGATGGGGTGCTGTGTTGTATTTTTTTTTAACTGAAATTTTTATTGAAGATGACTGTGGATTCTGATGCATTTGTAAGAAAGATTAGGGAATGGCACCTTGCACACTTTATCTAGTTTCCCCCAAAGGTAATATTTCTCAAAACTATAGTAAATATCACAACTAGAATACTCTCATATGATCCACTGATCATACTCACATTTCCCCAATTTTAGCTGTACTCATTTGCTTGAGTGTGTATCAAGTTTTATACAGTTTTATCGCTGTGGTAGACTCTGGAGCAGTTCCAACACCAAAAGTATCTCTACCACATGTTGCCCATTTATAACCACACTCACCCTCCTCTAGTGCCCAGAATAATGCTTTTAATACCTTCTTGGTCTCCTAAGGATCATTTCTAGTAAAGGGCATCATGGAAGGACAGACATCTGAAATCTCCCCTCTGATGATTACTCGTATTCCATCCAGGGTTCCTCCTGTTGCTTTCGTCTTTCATTCATCCTCCACGTTTCTTTTTCCTTTCTGTGTCATCAGCTCAGAGCACAGAGATGCTACACCTCACCAAATACCTTTTTATGCTTCCGAGTGACATATTCTCTTAATTATGAAAAACAAAGGGTCCTCTCTTCTGAAGAAAACAGGGTTCTTGACAACCGCTGCTTTCTGCCATGTTTTGTTTTATTTTGTTGCTATGTTGATTCTTTTTTTTTTTTTTTAAAGATTTTATTTATTTATGTGACAGAGAGACAGCCAGCGAGAGAGGGAACACAGCAGGGGGAGTGGGAGAGGAAGAAGCAGGCTCACAGCGGAAGAGCCTGATGTGGGACTCGATCCTGGATCGCCAGGATCACGCCCTGAGCCGAAGGCAGACGCTTTAACGACTGCGCTACCCAGGCGCCCCTGCTATGTTGATTCTTAAACACTGGATCATCACCTTAAGCAAGAGGCAGCCCAGCTATGATAGTAACTGTCCTCGGGCAGCCATTCTTCTCTCACCAAGAGACCCATCACTGCAGCGGCCCCCAGCCAAGAGCTTATGCTAAGGATATAACAGGAAAACATGTTTGTGACCCCACGAGCTTTAGCATGAACATCAGAGCACGAGCAGTTGAGAACACCTGGCTTGCTCAGGGTGGAACACTGCCCTTCCTGAAACCCCCTCAGATAACGAGCGGCCAGGAACGCCTGGTCTGCTAAGGGTGGAATGCCACCCCAACCGAAACCTGATTGCGTGACAATAGCCAGAGGGGTCCACAGAAACATGTTTAAGAATAGGCCTCACTTGCTTAACGTTACATCATCCACTCCCGTGACCTTCCCCATGATGCACTACTATTCACTAGGATGTGCTACAGATCACGAGACTCCCCTTGATTGTCTTTGATTGTTTATCGCCAATAAATATGCGAGGTTGCAGCTGTTCGGGGCGACTGCACTCTCTGCGGTCGTCCCCTGCACCCACGCTGTCTTTCGCAGCTAACCTGTCTGTGCCTTGTCCTTCACCGAATCGCGCTGCGGCTCCGCGGGTGGGGTCGCAGCACATCACCTCTGATTAAGTCTTTAATTTTGCATTTCCAAGATCACACATTAAGAGAAACAAAAATCTGAAGATGTTTTTGACCCCAATTTAATTCTATACTAATGAAATGTCAGTAATATAAATATGTTCCAGAGATTGTTCATAGGAAAGATAGAAAGACTGTGGAAATTTGCCAAGGGCCTCCCTGTGCAGAAGTGTCTGTACCCTCTGGGGAGAGGTGACTCCCACCATCCCCAAACAACCCTGCATCATATGCCAACAGAGTTATTTCTTCTTCTCCATGCTTATATTGCTGGTTCCTGGAATAAATCACCACCACTCCATTTTCTCATTACTACCTGTGGTTTCAGGTTTCCTGCCTAGACACTCTGCTAAAAGCCACGGAATAGAAACTGGGTCTTCTGCAAAGGACAATCTCAAAGATTCCATGGAAATGAGTGAACCAAGTACTTCTAATTATAAATACGTTCATGGATATGGGATTTCGAGCTGATATCCCCTAGGAAAGTGTCAGATTGAACTGAGAGATGGAGTCAGGATCTCCAGGATCATTTTTAGTCCCAAAGAAAGTGATGATGTCATCAAAATGGACTGCTGCACTAACAGCCAGTGAAATAAGAATTAACTAAGGCTGAACAAGTGGGTGGAAGAATTCTCCTGGTGACTATTTGGAATATTTAGCATTATTTTTACTATTTTATATTCTGATGGTTATGTGATCTACTTCCAATCCTTAGCACAGTAAAATATTGTTTAAATGGTTTCTCATTCTTACTGACCTCTCAGAATCCAGGATTAAACACTTTCACCAAACCTCTTTATATGTAACAGCATTGTGGTTCTTTGCAGAGGTTCTGAAAGAATTGGTCTTCATTTTTTTTTTTAAGATTTTATTTATTTATGTGACAGAGAGACAGCCAGCGAGAGAGGGAACACAGCAGGGGAGAGGGAAAGGAAGAAGTAGGCTCCCAGCCAAGGAGCCTGAGGTGGGACTCGATCCCAGAACGCCAGGATCACGCCCTGAGCTGAAGGCAGACGCTTAACGACTGCGCTACCCAGGCGCCCCTGGTCTTCATTTTTAACAGCCAGGCTGTGCAGTCAAGCACGTCTGAAGTGTCAAACTTCAGAATGAATCCTACCATACATCAATGCCATTATGTGACATGCCCACCATAAAAGACAAGGGCTAAACCTCCTTTGGCACTAACTACCACAAAGCTCACAAGGTACAGCCTGAAACCTGTTCTGAGGCTTATAGCTTTGTAGAAAGAAATGAAGGTCCCTCCTGGCAAGCTGGGAAAACTAGCATATTTGGGATGTTCAAGAAAAGAGGAATTGACCCAAATGTCTAGGTATTACACATGCAGTCTACATGAATTTTCGGGGTTTTTTCACACTCAGTATAAAAACGCAAACCAGAGTGAACAACAAAAACCACTGGAGTGACTGAGGCTAGTGAAAGCATGGTCCTAGATCCTTCCTAACCTGGGGGCAGTTCAGAGTCACTGAAGAGAAGCGCCATAACCAAGGTGGGGTTTACTTTGGGTACGAAGTACCATTGAAAAAGGCCAGGAACACACTTCTAAGAAACAAGAAATCAAGAACTAGCAATTGTGCAAACAGCAAAGCTGTTGGTTTCTACACATAACTACGCATCATATGTGACTCCGTTTTCAGAGGTTTCAGGAAAGGATCTAGCCATATATCTGACATCCACTCATGAAGGAGATCAAGTCCAACTGTCCAAGATGCTGATTTGATGACTTGTAATGCCCTGGATCTCCTTCTGTCCAAAATCTTTCTTCCCCGCTCTGTACCTTGCATTCCCCAACCAGCACATTACACTAGGCTCTCGTTTTTATACCTACTTTCCCTCTCCCATCCACCTGGCTCCTCTGAATCTGCATATTAGACCGCTGACTTCTTACCCTCTCAGAGCTCTGCCAGTCATTGTACACTGAAGAGCCAAAAAGCTGAATGCCGGGAGTCCTACTCTGACAGTACCCACCCACCCATGTTGCTCCTCCCAGTAAATGGCCACTTCATTTTCCCAGTGGAGTGGGCCAGAAACCTGGGCCTTATCCCCCAATCTGTGTCTTTTCTCAAAAGTCACATCTAATCTGTCAGCTCTGACTTTCAAATTCTTCCAGAACCCCACCACTCTGCACCTCCTCCACCACTGCTGTCCAAGCTACAGCCATTCATTTAAAGGAAGAAAAAAAAAAAAAATATATATATATATATATATTCCTGTTCTCTTCCTAGAGAATCACTTTGGTATAGATGAAGTCAAACTGTATATACAACTTTGGGTCCTTTTTTTGGTTTTTCCCAGTTAATATTATGGGTAGTTTCTACATCATTAACATGTCTTTATTAGCACAAAAAAAATGGTGCAGCCCCTTTGAGGAACAATTTTGGGTTGAAATCAAAATTTAAAATGCAAAGCATGTGGCAGATCAACATTAAAAATTCAAAACTAACATAAGAGGACCTTGTCCTTAGTGTTATTTCATCAAACTTTTGTTCCAGTTACATATGCATACAAGTTATGAATGTAAGTGTGTTTCTTATAATGCCTGGGTCAAAAAGAAAAAAGAAAACCCCAGGCTGGAGAAATCCTTACCCTTTTCGCAAGGGCACATGTTCAAGATGCCCACTAAAGCACTGTCGGGAACACTGAAAAACTGCAAACTTCGCAGCTCTGCATCAATAGTGGGGGAAGGGGAATAATTTGTGGCATCTTCACAAGGTAGAATATTGTACAACAGTGAAAACAGTACATGTAGAAACCAAAGCCTGGTGAGAGAAGCAGACTGCAGAAGTTCACATATAAAGCACATCAATCCCCCTCCACACACCCCACACCTCATGTTGCTCGAGGCTACAGATATTATAAAGGGAAAAGCTCTAATAGCCTGAAGATAAAGGTGAAGTGTCTGCTACATGTGTCACAAACCCCTTCTGTGATCTTAAGTCTCTTGGGGAGGGCCCGCTCCCTCCTGCGGTCACACTGGCGTGGCCCTTTTTCATTCACTAAGCAAATGTTTACTGAACGCCTACTGTGTGCCAAGCCCTGTTCTAGGTAGGGATAGATCAGCAAGGGATGAGACAGATGAAGACCCCTGTCTGGTGGAGCGGGCTTCCTAGTGGTGAAGACACAAAGAGCAAAGTGCAAAGTGTCTCCATCACTCACTCTGCAAATGCAGGATGCACACAGACGTGGGTCAGTTTTCTGAGTGAGCACTGGTGTCCCTGACTGCCCCCATCTCTGCCCACTGTTCAAAACCCAGAAACCAAGCAGATTCAGGGAACACACTGCTCAAGGACGGCGACAGGACCAAGCTCCTAACCATCTGCAACCCAGCAGCGAAGTTACTGGGCCAGCAGACCCTGTTCTAGAGCTCCCGAGGATTCTGGCTGTTCCTGAAGGGAGCGGTGGGAGACGGGGCAGAGAAGGGGCGCGATCTGACACGCGACCTCCCCGGCTCCCACGGGCTAACAATGAGAAACCGATGGTGGGGAGGGCAGAGGCAAGGGAGGAGGTGCCTGTCAGAGAGAGGAATGAGTGGCGAAGCGGTTGAATTCCAGAAATACCTTAGAGTTAAAGACGGAGAAGATGTGGAGGTTGGGGCAAGATCAAGATTAAGGTGGATGTTGAGGCCTGTGCGCAGGAGTCGCCATTTACGAGACCGGAAGGACTGAGTTTGGGGGAGACCAGAGGCTCAGCTGAGGACCCCAAAGTCCGAAGTGTCTGTCGCCAGGTGGGGGACAGCATCAGGGCATTAGCATCCTGCGGGGAGGGGCAGGCCAGTCCACGACCGGAGACTGGAGGTGGGGGTGAAAACTGGGAGGGCGGAAACCTTAACAGGCACCCCAAAGGCGCAGTGAGGGAAACCGGTCTTTGGAAGGGGAAGGGGGGAGGAGACACCAAGAGGAGAAAGCACCCTTGAGAACCGGACCAGGGAAACAGGAAGGCTGTGCCAGCCCAAACCTCGAGAGGAGCGAGAGGAGAGGGACGTCCACCCGGACAGGGAGGGAGCAGGGAGGCGCCGCCCGAACAGCGGGAGGCGGTGGGGGGGACTCCGCGCGCCGGGGGAGGAAAGGAGGGGCCCCCGCGGAAGGACAGAGGAAGAGATCAGAGGACCAGCGCCTCACCTCCGGCCACCGCCAGCTCCTGGTCTCCGCGGGGCGACCTGAGGTCAACGGCGGCGCGCCGGCCGATTGTGCGCGTGCACGCGCTCCGGATTCCCGGATGAGGCTTCGCCAAGCAGGGCGCGTGCGGCCCGGCGCGTTCGTGAGGGGGCGTGCTCAAGTCATTTGCCAGTTTCTCCATTGCATTTTCTTTCTTATTGAGATGCCGAGTTCTTCATATATTTTGTCTCTCAGTCCTTTCTTGCGTCTATGAGCGACAGTTACCTTCTCCCGGCCTCTCGCTTGCCTTTCCACTTGCATACTACTGCTTCCTAATGAACACATTTCTTGATTTTAATGTAGCCGGGCTTATCAATTAACCTTGGTTTGGTTAAGAAACGCTTCCCTACGCCAAGAGCACAAAGATGTTCCGTATTTTCATCTGAACCCTATCGTTTTGCCTTTCACATTTAGAGCTACACTCCTTAGGAACTGATTTTTGTGGATAGTAGGGGTCAGCAAACCACAGTAAATCCACCTGTTTTTGTTTAGTTAAGGATGGTTTTTAGATCTTTGAATACTGAAAAAATAAAAATAATAGTATTCGTAGCACATGAAAATTACATGAAATTCAAATTTCAGAATCCATGAATAAAATTGTATTAGAATGCAACCAGGCCCATTTGCTTACAAATTGTCTGTAGCTGCTTTCACACTACAACAGTTCAGTTTAGTACTTGTAGCAGAGACCATATGATGTGCAAAGCCTAAAATATTATCTTACCCTTTACAGAAAAGTTTGCTGACCCCTGGCACATAGTGAGATATGATCACTGGATTTTAACTATTTAAAATGCTTGCAAAACCATAAGATATTACTTCATACCCACTAGGATATCTATAATCTAAAAGACAGGCAATAATACGCATTGAAACGAATGTGGAGAAATCCGAACATTTACATACTGTTGGTGGGAATCTAAAATGGTACAACTGTGAACAAGTTTGGCAATCCCTCGAAAGCTCCCTCAAACCATGTAACCCAGCAGTTCCAATCCAGTTATCTACTCAAGAGTGTTGAAAGCATAAATCCACACAACTTGCACATGAAGGATCATAGCAGCATTATTCATAATAGCCAAAAAGTGGAAACCCAACCATGTCCACTGACATATGAAAAACAAAAGGTGATATATCCACACAATGGATTATTATTCAGTCATAGAAGGAATGAAGTACTGACACATGCCGCTACATGGATGAACACTGACAACATAACGCTAAATGAAATAAGTTAGTCACAGAGGGCCACATATTTTATGATTCCATTTATATGAAATGTCCAGAGTGCTCAAATCTGTGGAGATAGAAAGTAGATTAGTGGCTGCCAGGGCCTGGGAGGAGAGAGAGGGAAAAGCAGGCTCCCCATGAGCAAGGAGTCCCAACAGGGGGCTCAAACCCAGGACCCTGGGGATCATGACCTGAGCTGAAGGCAGACATTAACCTACTGAGCCACCCAAGGCGCTTTTTTTTTTTTTTTAACTTGAAAACTGTCTAATCTATTTTATCAGAAATGACCACTGATTCAATTCAATTCCCTTGGTCACTATAAGCTTAGATGTCTGTATACTTAATGTCTTTGCTATTTTTTTCTCCTGGGACTTGGTTATATACACTCTTGATCTGTTTATCTTTTGGGGTCTCAAGTGCTGCCCTTGTAAATGTGGATTTTTTATTTGGCAAAGGCAGCCTGAACCCCACAATCACCTTTTCTCCAGTGAAGCAATTTCCCCAATTGTTTCCCATGACAGGATTCCAATGGCTTTGTTGCCCCTGCCTGGTATTTAACAAGTGGAAGGAGTCTCTCCTCTCTAAATCCTGCTCTCTCTTGGTTCGTAATATCACCCACCCTGGCTTCCCTCCTCCCTCCTAAGCCATTTCTTCTTCATCTGGCTGCCTCCTTTGTTTTTCCCATGATCAGCTGCTTCTTCGGTCACCATTCTGAGTTTTCACTTAACACAATCAGGTCTACAAGGCTCTAGCCTACCTCATCCTGCCTGCTCCCCTCATCTCTTCCTCTCTGATGCCCCTACAACCCCTCCTGCGTCAGTACATACTGTTCTCTCTGTGAGGGAGTCTTCCTCCCCTACCCCTTAGTTAACCTCTCCTCCTCTTACAGCTCACGTTGATGTTTTCATGATTGATACATAAATGTCCATCTTGGTCTCTAGCTGGACAGCTCCTTGAGGCTGGACACGTTGTCTGTTGTCTTCCACAGGGGTTCAATGTGCCAACACCTGAGATACTCACCAAATGTTTTCTGATTTGAATGAACTAGAAGACATATTCCAAGATATTAATAATGACTGCTCACCAAATAATGAGTATTTGATGAATAAAGATACTCACCAAATGTTTGCTGATTGGAATGAATTGGAAGGCATATTCCAAAATATTAATAATGATTGCTGGTAACAAGGGAGATTCTGGATGCAATTTCTTAAATTTCATATTTTTCTGTACATCCCGAGTATTTTTTTTTTCAGTGAGGAAGAATTACTTTAGAAACAGAAAACAATGAGGCGCCTGGGTGGCTCAGTCGTTAAGTATCTGCGTTTGGCTCAGGGCCTGATCCCAGGGTCCTAAGATCGATCCCTGCATTCAGCTCCTGCTCTGCTGGAGCCTGCTTCTTCCTCTCCCACTTCGCACTTCCTCTGCTTGTGCTCCCTCTCTCGCTGGCTGTCTCTGTCAAATAATAAATAAAATCTTCAAAAAAAAAAAAAAAACAAGAAACAAAACAACAAAGGTATGCACCCAAGATTTGGCTGCCCACTGTTCACTAGTGCTGGCTCACCACCATCTAACTTAGTTCAACAAACATTTACTAGGCATCTGCTGCAGTATTCTAAGGGCCAGGGATACAGCAGAAACCAAAACAAGATGTTTAAACTCCGGCAAGAGAGATAAACAAGTACAACGCATCATGTATCAATCAGTTGGCAGTCAATGCTTTGGAGATACATAAAGCAGGGAACGAGGATGGGGGAGTGAGTGTGTGTTGGGAGGGTTTCTCTTAAATAGAAAAGTCAGGAAAGGGCTCACTGAAAAGGTGACGTCTGAGTAATGAATTGCAGGTGATGAAATGATCCCAAAGGTATTGGGGGAAGAGGATCCCCACAAAGTGAACAGTGATTGCAGAAAACCTGAGATAACATGCCTGGCATTTGAGGAATACCAGGGAGGCCACCGAGACTGGAACAGAGTAACTAAGGGGGAGAGCAGAGAAGGGGCCACGGAGGTGACAGAGGCATCAATTAAAACACTGCCAGGCCATGAGGTACCTGGGTGGCTCAGTTGGTTAAGTGTACAACTCTTGATCTCAGCTCGGTTCCTTTTTTTATTTAAGATTTTATTTATTTATTTGAGAGAGAGAGAGCAAGCACAGCAGAGACAGCAGAGGGAGGACAAGCAGACTCCATGCTGAGCTCAGAGCCCGATGCAGGGCTCAATCTCAGGACCCCAAGATCATGACCTGAGCCGAAATCAAGAGTCGGACACCCAACCAATTGAGCCACACGCTTGCCCCTCAGCTCAGGTCTTGATCTCAGGTTTGTGAATTCAAGCCCCAGCATAGAGCCTACTTAAAACCACCACCACCACCACCACCACCCCCCACACACATTGCCAGGCCAAATACATGATGAAGTAATACAACTGAGATAACCTGTATTATGGTTAAAGATATGTGCTGCCTCTCCCCCAGGGAGGATTCTACATCCTGCCCCAGTGACTTCAGGCTTGGTTGTGGACTTGCTCTGACAAGGAAAGGTGAGTGGAAGTGCAGGTGTGCTATTAACGAGCAGCTTTCAGAGCTTCTGCATGAGGCCCCCTGTCCTCCTTTCCCTCTACCATGAGGCCAGCAGCTCCCCAGAAAGAGAAAGGCTGCTCTCCAACTGAGTGAAGGCAACATGGAGTAGAGCATTGGGTTGCAATCCCCTAAGATTTTTGCTGCCATTTGTTAATGTAGATAATTTACCTTAAGCTGACTAATATAACCAACCATCAGAAGTATTGCTTTTTTAAAAATATATTTATTTTAGAGAAAGAGAGAGAGCACGTACACAAGGAAGCACAGGGAGGGGCAGAGGGAGAGGGAGAAACCCCAGTACACTCCCTGCTGAGCTCGGAGCCCAATGTGGGGCTTAACCCCAGGACCCCAAGATCACAACCTGAGCAGAAACAAAGGGTTGGGTGCCCAACCGACTGCACCACTCATGGGCCCCAAAAGTACTGCTTTAAGGTTAAAATTCAGAATGACAAAAATAAAAATAAAATTAACATTTCAAGGGCTGGCAAGGATGCTGATCAACAGAAAGTCTCATCTGTTACTGTGGAAAAGCAAAATGGTACCACCACTCTGGAAAGGAACTTTGCAGTTTTGTACAAAGTTCACGATAGACACCATATGACCCAGCAACTGCACTCCTAGGTATTTACATAAGAGAAATGAAAACCTGCTAGAGACTGAATGTTTGTGCCTTGCCCGAACTCATGTGGAACTCCTAACCCTCACTGGGCTGGTATTTGGAGGTGGGGCCTTTGGGAGGTGATTAGATCTGAGGGTGGAGCCCACACAAAAAGGATTAATGCCCTTATAAGACACCCCTGAGAACTCTCTCACCCTTTCCACCATGTGAGGACATAGTGAGAAGACAACTAATCTGTGAACAAGGAGGCAGGCTCTCACCAGACACCAAATCTGCTTGTGCCTTAATTTTGCACTTCCCAGTCTCCTGCCTGAACAGACTAAGACACGTATAGACAACACTGAACTTTTACTTCAGACCTGGCCTCCTGGAGAAATTCCCCCACCCTTCTGTGTTCCAAGAAATGGCTAACCATGCAAAAGGCCACCCTGCTCTCACATATTCCAAGATAAGACCCAGATAGACAGGAGCTCCACACTTCCTCAATTACTCCATCCTTCCTGTCACCCATAAAACTCCTGGATGACTCCTTTCTGACTCTCTAAGACCCCAGGCCCCCTTTCTTTTCTTTGAAATGTTACACATTAATGAATACAAAGACGGGTGTGGATTAATAGAAACTAGAAACATGGTGGTAACCATTGTCAACATCCCAAGCCTCCATACTGAATTAGCACATCTGACCTCCCACACACATTCTTAGGCTATGGACTTCTTTTAGGATGTTGAAAAGTGCCCTTCCCCTCGGCCAACCTAGGGGACAGGAGGTGTAAAAAGAGGTAAGGGGCCTCTTTTCCGTAACTTTTCTGAAACTTCCTTTCACTAAGGGTGTTCCTTAACTGGACTTAACTGTCCAGAGCAGCTCTGACGATCAGGGCTGTGTGTATGCCCAATGGGCATCTGGCTGAGCAGCCATGCCTACTCTCAAAGTAGACAAACACCACCAGAGGCTTGTTTGTTTTTAATCTGTGCTTATTAACTTGCTGGAAAAGCAACACACACTGAATACCTCACCAAACAGGAGCAGGGAAGGTTAAAGGTCTACAAGAACTAGAAAGGGAAGTGTGTTAGTTTCCTACGGCTACTGTAACAAGTTATCACAAGCTTTGTGCCTTAAAAATATACACATTTATTCTCTTACAGTTCTGGAAGCCTGAAGTCCAAAATTACTTTCACCAGGTTAACAAGGTGTCAGCAGGGCTGGTTCCTTCTGGAGGCTGTACATGGAGAATCAGTTTCCCTGCCTTTACCAGCTTCTAGAAGCTACCCACAATTCCTTGCCTCATAACACCTCTCCATCTTCAAATGCATCGATCTAACTTCTGGTTCCATCATCACCTCTCCTCTGACTCTGACCCTATAAGGACCCCTGTGATGACACTGCCCGCCCCATAACCCAAGATCATCTCCACATTGCAAGATCTGGAGGCCATTTAGCCTTCCAACAGGAATTCCTGATTGTTGTATTAAAGAACTGCAACCTAGCCTGTGGGAGGATGAAGGAGGTCTTGGGTCTGCACATATGGTTAAAACAAGTCATACTGGGGGCACCTGGGTGGCCCTGTCAGTTAAGCTTCTGCCTTCGGCTCAGGTCATGATCCCAGGGTCCTGGGATTGAGCCCCATGTAGGGTTCTCTACTTAGCAGAGAGCCTTCTTCTCCCTCTCCCCCCTGCTTGTACTCTCTCTCTTGCTAGATCTCTCTCAAAGAAAATCTATTAAAAAAATAAATACTAGTCATACTGGTCATGAGTCAGGCAGGGCTTTTAAGGGGTGATGCACCAGACTCCTCACAGCCCACTGACCTCACAATTTCAGCTGTTAGCCCTGCTGTACCCAGGTGTAGTATCTCCAAAGCAAATGAAGAGTTTTCCTTCTATACTGCCCCAAGGAGCTCCTTTTCCTAACCAGTAGGGAAGTGTAAATTGGCAGTAGCTCTGCTGGAGTCTCAGGAAGGAACAAGTGGAAAGAGCACAAGAAGAGAGAAAAAGTGCAGGTGAAAATTTTCTGTAATGCTTGTGTGTGTTTTCTATTGCTGCCATAACAAGTTACCACAAACGTAGCAGCTTAAAACAACACAAATTTATTACCTCACAGCCTTTATCCAGTGACTATCAAAGGGAGTCATTCCCAGGGCTTTGCAGTTCTCACTTGGCCGACACTGTTTCCACAGGTGGGAAGTTCCCAGATCACCCTAGACCTCTCTGTAGCCTCCTACTCCTCATTTTCTGAGACCCATCTTCTCCTCACAATGACCTCCAAGTCCCAAAAAAGTAAATTATTCTTATGCTCTGGGCCATGGGATGCTCTCACTCGAAAGACACTTCTTCCTGGATGCTCCCCATCTGTGCTTACAGTTGCCCTGTGACGCTGATCTAGCTCCTTGGTTTAAAAAAAAAAAAGTCGAAAGAAGCCCAAAATTTGCCTCCCTCTGGCTTCCTCTTTCTATTCCTTATCAAATTATTATAGCAACAATGTATGGCTTATAATAGAAAAGAAATCATACACAATTGTAGGCCCCTAAGAAAACCACATTTATTTCTCCATGACCAACATCCAATCTACATCCGTATGTGCACATACCTTTACACAGCTGTAATAACAGGAAGTCTTCTATTTTATGCCTCTTTTATCGTTGTTGTTGTTGCCTGCCGTATTATAAGCATTTTTAAATGGTAACAAAACCTTCACAACTCTGGTTCAGCATGACTGCATAGAACAAATCAGAAATGTCCTAGATGAACAATGGTGGGAGGTGATAACAGAAACATAGGAACTCATTACATTTTTATTTCCACAACTAAAGTAATGCATCA
The DNA here is from genome assembly GCF_024610735.1 of Ursus americanus. Lineage (NCBI taxonomy): Eukaryota > Metazoa > Chordata > Mammalia > Carnivora > Ursidae > Ursus > Ursus americanus. Next base: position 58,431,516 of record NC_142147.1, read on the forward strand.
CATTTCCCAACAGCAGCCCTTTCCATCTTAGTATGAGCCAGCTTCAGTCTTAACAGGGACGATTTCATTGTTCATTCACAAGCAATGTCCTCATCCAGTTGCCCCTTCTGAAACACATCCTCACCATCTGACAGGATTGTAACATAGGAAGACCTACAAACAGTAAAATCTAACTACAGTTCTGTGGTTGCCATGGGGTGGAGAATTGTGTGCAGTCTATCACCAACATGTCTTCACTGATACAGAGTAGACAGTGACAGTAAGAGCTGCCAAAAGCTTTTCTCACTGATTATACTTGATCCTAATAAGAGTTTGCTTATGTACAAGGCAGACATTCCTTATTAAATAATTCCACATACCAATTACTTACTGAATACAGTCACAGGTTCTTTCCTGTTTAAGCACTCTGATGCATCTCCAGGGAAGTATCTTCTTGACGTTCACAGATTTTATTCCAGTGTGTGTGCTATTACATTTGATATTGGCTGCATCATTCCTGATGCCTTTTCTACACTTATTACCATCCTGTTTTCCCCAGGAGTTCCTTATTGTATAGATTTAGTAGTATGGCTAAGGAATGCCTCACATTCATCAATTCACTGGATAGCTTAAAGAATTCAGGGAAAAGTCACCCCTGAAGACATTCCTCCTTCACACAGCTTTTTGAGACCAAGTCAGGAGACGAATGTGGCCCACATTATGTTTCCATGGGTTGCTCTCCAGAGTGTGTTCTTTGATGTCGGATGAGGGACGAGCTCCTTCTGAATGTTTTTCCACACTGAGGACAGTGGCTGGGACCCTCCCTGCTGTGGAGTCTCTGATGTACTGCCAGGTGAGAGTTCTGCTTGAAGGACTTTCCACATTCAGGACACTGGTATGGGGTCTCCTTTGTGTGAATTCTCTGGTGCTTGGTCAGACAGGAGCTATCCCTGAAAGCTTTACCACACTGATTACACTCATAGGGCTTCTCACCAGTATGAGTCCTCTGATGCCGGATGAGGCCAGCAATGTTCCTGAAAAGTTTCTGACACTGGTTACAGCCATAGGGCTTCTCACCAGTATGAATCCTCTGGTGCCGGATGAGGTAAGCACTCTCAATGAAAGTTTTCCCACACTCTTTACATTCGTAGGGTTTCTCCCCAGAGTGGATTTTTTGATGTACAATGAGGTGAGAGTTGCGGTTAAAGGACTTCCCACACTCCACACACTCAAAGGGCTTCTCTCCAGTGTGAGTCCTCTCATGCTGGGTAAGGTATGAGCCATCCCGGAAAGCCTTTCCGCATTTGCTACATTCATAGGGCTTCTCCCCAGTGTGGATTCTGAGATGCACGGTGAGATGGGAGATGTCGGTGAAAGGTTTCCCACACTCATTACATCTATATGGTTTTTCTCCTGTATGAGTTCTTTGATGCAAAATCAGAGATGAATTTCGGTTGAAGGTTTTCCCACATTCTAGACATTCATAAGGTTTTTCACCAGTGTGAATTCTCTGGTGTTGTGTGAGAGCTGACCCATCACTGAAGGCTTTCCCGCATTTATTGCATTTGTAGGGCTTCTCTCCTGTATGGATTCTTTGATGCACGATCAGGTTGTAGTTCTTGGAAAACGATTTTCCACATTCATTACAGGTATAAGGTTTCTCTCCAGTGTGAGTTCGGTGATGCAAAACAAGAGAAGAGTTCCGTTTGAAGCATTTACCACACTCAGTGCATTTATACGGTTTCTCCCCAAGGTGATTCCTCCTGTTTTCATTAAGAGATGAACTCAGGGTAAAGATGTCCCCAAAGTCCTTACCTTCATACAGTTTCTTCCCTCTTTTTGCTATTTTTTGTTCACCAAGAGGGGTAAAATGACTGAAAGATTTAACACTTTCAGGGTATTTATAGGGTTTCTCTCTCATCTGATCTCTTCCAAATTGAAAAACTTCCATGGAATGGTTGAAGGCTTTTCCACATGCATCACTGTCACTATTTCTCTTAGCCACGTAATTTTTCTGACAACTGTGTAAAGCTGGGTCACAATCCAAACTTTTAACATCTGAGTCACATATATGAAAACTGTTCGTAGGTACTCTCTTAGATGGCAGAAGGTCTGAGCTTGCACTCAAACGCTCTCCGAGTCCAGAATATTCACAAATTGCTTCCTGAGCCCCTGGCTTCTCCTGAGTTAAAGCTGATTGCCTCAAATGTCCCTCCCGGTTCTTACAGTCCCAATTATCACCTAGAATGGAAAGATGGGGACCCTCTCTTGTAAATCCTTCCATTTCCACGTCACAGGATGGTTCTTCCTCAGAAACATTCTGTCATTTTCAATCTCATGTCTCAGGCTGAAAAGTAAACAATGAAAAAGACAGACTTAAGTACATAAAGCTATACCTGGAAGAGGAATAAAAAATGATGACAGGACAGTTGTGTGGATCGTATTTTTATTTTTTTATTAATTTTTCCCAGCTTATTTCTTGTATTGGGATATATTTGACACGCAATGTTACATTAGTTTCAGGTGTAACACATAGTGATTTGACAAGTCTATATGTTATGCTAAGTTCAGTACAAGTGCAGCCACCATCCATCACTGTATAACACTACTACAATACCACTGACTATATTCCCTGTAAGGTACCTTATAGGACTTATTCATTTCATAACTACAAGCCTGTACCGCCCAATCCCCTTCACCCATTTTACCCATCCCCCACCCCCTCACTCTGGCAACCATCAGTTTGTGCTCTGTATTTATGGATCCGTTTCTAGTTTTTGTTTGTTCATTTGTTTTTTTAGATTCCCCATGTAAGTGTAATCACATGGTATTTGTCTTTCTCTGCTTAACTTATTCCACTTAGCATAATACCCTCTAGATCCATCCATGTTGTCACAAATGGCAAAAAAAAACCCTCATCCTTTTTTATGGCTGAGTAATATTCCATCATCTATACATACCACATCTTTATTCATTCATCTGTCAATGGGCACTTGGGTTGCTTCCATATCTTGGCTGTTATAAATAATGCTGCAATGAACAGGAGGGCATATATCTTTTTCAATTAGTGTTTTGTTTCCTTTTTGGAGGTAAATACCCAGCAGTGGAATTACTACATCATATGGCATTTTTATTTTTAATTTTTTGAGGAAACTCCATACTGTTTTAGACAGTGGCTGAACCAACTTACATTTTGGGTATTTTGACTTTTTCAAAAATTAACATCTGTACAAGAGGAAGGTAAAGTGAAAGTCAAGGGATGGAGCCAAAAACAGTTTCAAAGACCCACACAGCATTTTCACCCTCCTAGAGAACAAGCAGGAAGAACAGGACAGACGAATATCACCAAAAGAATGAAACTGAGATGTAGGAGACCAGAGGTCAGGTGTCACTGCTCACACCGGAACACCATCTTGGTTACTGTGTGCTAGTCTCTACCACCCACTGCCCATATCAACAATCAATACACATTTTCAAAGCCCCAACTTCACCATGTGCTTATGACAGTGCTGAAGGAGCACTTTTCACCCCAGATTTATAGTCAGAGTTCTGTCTTAGGGATGGGACAAAGCACAAGCTTGATAACCCAGAAGTTCTGAAAGTCCTAGATCTGTCAATGACCACCTGACAGGGTTACTATGAGAGTTAGATCATGTCTGATGCTGCCTCTGACCTGGGGAATGGACTGCATTCTGTAAGTGGCTGCCAGTGTCTCCGCCATTATTGATCTTCCTCTAATCACTCCCTACCCCTTTGACTTCATGATATCAAGACAACTGGCTCCTCATTTCTCTTAAACAAAATGAAATTAGATCCTTACCTCAGAAAGAAATATTTTTCTTAAAAACTCTAAATAGAGAAAAACCCCCAAAATCAAAGTTTGAATTATGTAGGACGCCTTCATGATCAACAAACAAAAACCATACAGATAAGGATTAACAAATTTAATATCAACGTTTTACATTTCCATGCAACAAAAACACAATAAGAGCCAAAATGCAAGTGGCAAATGAAGAAATATCATAAAATATAAGAGAAACAAAGGTACAGTGCCCAAGATCTATAAAGAATTCTTACAGAATAGCACAAAAAAGGGGAAAAGAGAAACAAAAAGGCACTTCAGAGAAAATACAAATATTCTGATAACATGAATATCTGCTCCTCTCACCATCGTTCAGACAATTACAAACTGAAATGTTAAGAAAACAAAATGTACACTTTTCATATGAGTAAAAATAAAACAAGGCATGAGAATATAAAGCTGAGGCATCTCATGGAAGAGTGCTGGTGGGCATGTGAAGTGGTCCACTCAGCAGTACAATACGGTAGCAGCATCAAAACATAAAAAAGGCACATTCTACTATCCAGCGATTCCACCTGGGGGCACCTCAGACTCAGAAAATATGAGTCCCAAGCATAAATGGATATCAATCTATACCTAAGGAGACAGTCTTAAAGACCAACAGAGAGAAGACAGAACACTGGTGAAGGAGTAAAAACTATCATGACGGATCACTTGATAGCAAAAGTAGAAACCTGAAAGTAACGGAAGGTTATTTTAAAAGTGCTAAGAGGGAAAAACTCTCAGATACACTACTGCTCAAGAGTAAGGGTAACACAAAGACAACTTCAGAAAAGCAAAAGAGTTCATCTCCAAGGATACTAGCCAAAAGAATCGGAAAAAGTTGTTCTTCACAAAAAGAAAAAAAAAATTAGAAGGAATGGAAAGAGAAGGAAATGGTGAACATGTATTTAAATCAAATCCAACATATAAAATGCAACAATATCACATAAAATACAGCAATAACAATGACTGGGAGTTAACAACAGGATGGACTAAAATATCAAATGGCAGTGGGTTTTTAGATGGGAATGGCGTAACAAAATTAAGTGTCCTGACATCCTTTCATTGCTCATAATTCACATTAGACCTAGTCAAATCAGAAATAAGAGAATAAATATACTGTAAAACTTCCAAACCCACAGAGCAGTAGTTTTCAACCAGAGTCAGTGTTACTCCCCAAAGGACATTTGACAATGTCTGAAGACGTTTTTGGTTGTCATGAATGGGGGGGGGGGGCAGATGCTACAGGCATCTAGGGAGTAGAGGCCAGGGGTGCTGCTAAACACCTCTCAATACACAGGACAGTCCCCCAAAACATAGAACGGCCCAGCCCCAAGTGTCAATAGCGCTGAGGCAGAAAAACCCTGTTGTAGTAAGACAGAATAAAGAAAAGAAAATCAGAGTAATCCAGAAGAAGGTGGTAAGGGGGAAAGCACAGAAAAAACAGGTTAAAAAGAAAGTATAAAACAGGATGTCATCAATAACAATAAATGTAAATAGCCTTGAGAAGCCAGATAAAGATGCCACGTCGAGTGTACTAGAGCGTGTGTATGCGCAGACACACCTAAAGCAAAAGGACACAGAAGCAGAAGTCTGGAACAGACAAATCCAACCAAAGATTTTGTGGTTCTTTGCCAACCAGTGATAAACTTCAAGTACAACAGGGCAACAGAGCAATGGCAAAAAATGTCCATATTAACAGCATGCCTCAAAACGCAGCCAAACCAGCCAGGACTGTAAATCAAAATCAGCAAACTCAACTGTACTGGGAGGTGTTAATGAACCTCTTTCAGAAATGAAAATTCAGAAAAACTGACAGAGATAAGCAGGAGAGATGTAATTAGCTAGCCTGATCCAACAGTTGGATGAAGAGCCATGAAACAACTAGAGCCAAACAAATGCTTTCTAAGTGCAAATGGAACATTTGCTAATACTGATAATAAACCAGGCCAAAGAACAAGTTCAACCAAGACCAAACCACAGTATGACATAGACCACACAGCCCTTATTATTTTTTTTAAAGAGTCTTATTTATTTGAGCGAGAGTGAGCGAGAAAGAGAGAGAGAGCACGAGTGGAGGGGAGGATCAGAGGGAGAGGGAGAAGCAAACTCCCCTCTGAGCAGGGAGCCCAATGCAGGGCTCAATCCCACGACCCTGGGATCATGACCTAAGCCGAAGGCAGACACTTAACCGACTGACCCCAATCACCCCAGACCACAGCCACTTAACTAGAAAAGTGGTCAAGTTAAGAACCAGTAGCAGATACGCAAGTAATGAATCAGGGAGCTTTACATCGAAAAGTAGGTATGTACTGTATGGTGACTAACATAATAAAATAAATAAATAAATAAATAAATAAATAAATAAATAAGAACCAGTAGCAGAAAGAAAACCAAATACAAGAAAAACATTAAGTAAAACAAACTTCTATTTATTGAGAAAACAGAAACCTATTTCTCAGGATCAGAGATCAAAGAGAAATCTCAACAGAAATTTGAAAATACCTAGAACCAAACTGAACAACAGAAATGGTATATCTCAAAACATGTGGCAAATGAGGATGCAGCTAAGACAGTTCCTCAGAAAATGTTGGACTTTAATGCTTATGTTAAAAAAAGAAGACGGAAAGTTAATGAGTCCCATTCAACTTAACACTTAAGGGAAAGAACAAAGGAGTAAGCCAACAGGAAGCAGAGGTAGGTGATAATAAAGGTAACAGTAGAAATTAAAGACCAAAATAAAGAACATCCAAGGAGATAAAACCAAGTCTGTTATTTGAAAGACGTACTTTGACAAGAGTGACCCCCCAAAAAAAGAGAAGGCACACATTAGTGTATTGGTCATGAAAACGGGATTTTTTTTTTTTTTAAGATTTTATTCATTTATTTGACAGAGAGAGAAAGAGAGAGAGCACAAGCAGGGGGAGAGGCAAGCAGAGGCAGAGGGAGAAAGAGACTCCCCGCCGAGCAAGGAGCCAGATACAGGACTCGATCCCAGGACCCTGGGATCCAAACCTGGGCCGAAGGCAGCCACCCAACCAACAGAGCTACCCAGACATCCCTGAAAAGGAGATTTAACTAAGAAACAAGAAAGTTACCAAAATGGCAACAATGGATTTATCCTAAGAATGTAAAGACCGCAAAACATTAGAATGTCTATTGATGAAATAACCCATATTTTCAGATGAAAGTAGAAAACAGTCCCCTACACCCTGTCTCAATAAATTAAGAAAGTAACTTGAGGAACTCTCACCCAGACTCATGATCAAACTGCTCTCAGGTTCAAGTAGCAGACCCCCTTAACCTGTATGAATAAATTTTAAAAAATTTTCAGAAAGTGCTTTAAGGAAAGCTCCAACTCTTGACGAAAATTCTTAACAATTAGGAACACAAGGAATCAAAGTAAATATCACACCTAATGTGAAAACATCGATTTGTTCACTTTGAAGCCAAGACCAAGACCCGAGAAGCCTGCTACATCCACAGCATTCACCAGTGATGTGACCCACGATGTCACTTCTGAACACTGTGACTTCATCACCTACAGAAAAGGCCTCCTAAGGCTGCCCTGCCACCATACTGCATGTTTCCCATACTGGGTCTTCTGGGTACACTGGGGCCCGGGTGGCCTGTAGTTGTCCTGTGAAGACACAGAGAGCACCTTCGTACAGGTCTGTAGGGGAAGGATGCATGTATGTACTTAAAAGAAATGAGTCAGACATATATACACCATGCTACCACTTGGGGAAATTTTTTAGACACAAATATTCTGGAAGTAATGCCCTGGCAAGACACCTACCAAAGCTGTGATCATGACTGTCTTGGGGATATGGACACTGGTCCTTGAGGAGCAAAGGGAACATCCATTCAATCTATACTAGCCATTTCCTTTATTGCAGTAAGAATTAGATACCACTAAGAAAGTGAAATGACAACCCATCAAATGGGAAAAAATATTTACAAAGCATACGTCTAATAAAGGACTTATACATAGAAGATATAAAAAACTTACAACTCAATAACAAAACAACCCAAATTTTAAAAATAGGCAATGGATGTGAATTGACATTTCTCCAAAGACTTACAGATGGCCAATAAGCACGTGAAAAGATGATCAACATCATTGTCATCAGGGAAATACTAAGCAAAACCACAGTGAGATACCACTTCATAACCACGAGTGTGGCCAATATAAAAAACAGACAATAACAGGGTGCCTGGCTGGCTTAGTCAGTTGAGCATCCGACTCTTGGTTTCGGCTCAGATCATGACCTGAGGGTTATAGGATCAAGCCTCACGTCTGGCTCCATGCGGAGTCTGCTTGGGATTCTCCCTCTCCCCCCACCACTCTCTCAAAAATAAATAAATAAATAAATAAATAAATAAATAAATAAATAAATAAATAAATAAAATCTTAAGGAAAAAAAAAAGTTAAACATAGTTACGTGACCCAGCAACTCTATTCCTGGATATCTACTCAAGAAAAATGCAAAGGTGTGTCCACAAATTTGGACATGAATTAAGAGTTCGCAGCAGCACTATTCATGATAAACAAGTGGAAACTGAAATAAATGTCCATCGACTGAGGAATGGCTAAACAAAATGTAGAAATCCAAACAATGGAATATTCTTCAGCCACAAGAAGGAACAAATTACCAATACACGGTACGACAACATAGATGAACCTTACAAACATTATGCTCAGTGAAAGAACTCTGACACAAAAGACTACGTATTTTATGATCTCATTTATATGAACTGTCCAGAACAGGCAAGTTCATTTAGACAGAACATCAATTAGTGGTTGCTAGGAGCTGGGAGAAAGGGGGAATGACTACTAATGTGTATGGGGTTTCTTGCTGGCCTTATGAAAACATTTTGGAATTACAGTGGTGACGGTTGCACAACTTCGTGAATATACTAAAAGCCACTGAATTGTGCACTCTGGATGAATCATATGATATCATGAATTATATCTCAATAAACCTATAATAAGTAAATTTACACCTTCAAGAATGATGCCAGTGATCCTCAGCATAGATGTGTCCCCTATAAGGGACAAGTCTCTTCCACCCTGAACCAGAGCTCTTGACCTTGGTAGCACTTCCACTGGCTGCATCTGGAAATCCATGGGTGTTAGGTTGTCACAAAGATGGAGGCAGCAGAGAATGCTAGCTAGCATCACGCCCGACTGGGCTGGGGATGCAGATTTGCTACCATGCTCAGGACCACCGCATGATGCTTGACCACCTCGTGTACCAAAGTCCCTGCAGGTATCAACCTGGGTACCTTAGGACAGAATAGTACTTCATGTGTTACAAGACATTAAGGTAAAGGTGCCTTCATTAAGGAAAAGCAAGCTAAAAAGAAATCAGGACAGTCCCCTGAATTTATGGACTCATTCCCTATTCTGCATCTCCGTGACAAAAACTGGCCATTCCAACTATACCCTTTGTCAATGAGGGCCTGAGGGCCATAGTGAGATTACTGCAAAAAAGAACAAATGATCTGGGGCACCTGGGTGGCTCCATCGGTTAAGCATCTGCTTTTGGCTAAGGTCCTGATCCCAGAGTCCTGGGATCGAGTCCCTCATCGGGCTCCCTGATTGGCAGGGAGAATGCTTCTCCCTCTACCCCTCCCTCTTGCCTGTGCTCTTTCTCTCTCATGTGCATGCTCTCTCTCTCTCGCTAATATATAAATAAAATCTTTAAAAGAAAAATGATCATCAGTATATAGGAGGACATTAGGGCAGACTTTGGAGAAATATTAGGGAATTTAACATAGGAATCACACTGAATTTTGTTAAGGTTGTTTTTAAAACATCTCAGATGGGGGCACCTGGCTGGCTCAGAAGAGCATGCAACTCTTGATTTGGGGGTTCTGAGTTCGAGCCCCACACTGGGTGTAGAGAGTACATAAATAAGTAAAACTTTAATAAATAAACTAAAATATCTCAGAGTACTGCCTTCCTACATATTCATGTACTACTTTAGTAGTACAATACAAAATCTATGCTGTGAAACATTCACCTTGATGCCATTCACATATTTTGGGGGTCCCCTGTGTCTCCCCCACTCTTCTTCTGACACTGTCCTCAGATGTCCACCATTCCGCTTGTCTGAAGCTCCAGTATTACCAATTTTCCCCAGCCTGTCCTTCTCTTCCTCTTCTTCTTCTTCCATCAAAGAAGGTGGTCTCCAAGGCTTTTTTATACACTGAATGTTGCCCCAGCACAGGCTGAGACTTCAGGTCTGAAGAACTCTTTTCTGTAATAAATTGTCCTGATGCTGTTCCAGGCCATATCACAACGGGTGACTGATCCTTGGCTTGTGACTAAAGGCCAGCTCATCTGAACAGCCCAGGTCGCCTTACTGCGTAAGTGCTTAGAACCTGCTTTCAAAGTACTATCTTTTTCCCTTTTCTATTTAATACACTTGGTCTGGGTCCACTTCCCCAGCACTCATCGTTCCAGCAACATCCACATATACCTCACCTCATTCAGTTTCACTGAAGACAGAAAATTCTTACTGTCCCTTCTTAATTCAAACCTTCAGCACTGAACTGCTTCCTATGTCTTCTAAAGTACCGTGCCCAAGTACTTAAATATAGAAATATATATTTTTATATAAATGCCTTTTCTTTTAAAAAGAAAAGATTTTATTTATTTATTTGAGAGAGCGAGCAAGAGCGAGCATGAGCTGGGGAGGAGCAGTGGGAGAGGGAGATGCAGACTCCCCACTGAGCAGGGAGCCTGATGATGGGCTCAATCCCGGGACTCTGGGATCATGACCTGAGCCAAAGGCAAATGCTTAACCGACTGAGCCACCCAGGTGCCCCTGCCTTTTCTTTTATTGATTCTTTATACACACATAAGACTGAAGGATTTTTAAGTCACATGGATATTTAATATTATCTATAAAATTCCTTTTATTGAATTTGAACTATTGATCACAAAGAGTGAGCATTACACAAAAATTAACTCAAAAGAGATCACAGGCCTAAATATGAAGGCTGAAATCATAAAATACTTAAAAGAAATACAGGCATAGATTTTGGGAAACGGTACAACACAAGAGCATAAGTCACCAAAAAAAAAAAAAAAAGATAAAACTGACTAATCAAAATTAAAACATTTGTGCTTCAAAAAACTTCACTAAAAAAGTGAAAAAAAGTAAAAAACAAACAAAAAACAAAACAAAAAAAACCCACACAACCCTTGGAGAGGCACCTGGCTGGCTCAGTTGGAAGACCGTGTGACTCTGAATTTCAGCATCACTAGTTAAAACCCCACATGGGGTGTAGGGATTACCTAAATAAATAAAACTTTTTAAAAAACCCCACAGAATAGGATAAAATATTTGCAAATTATATATGTGATGAGGCACAGGCATCCAGAATAAATAAGTCTTTTTTCCTTTAAAGATTTTATATATTTATTTGACAGAAGGAGAGAGAGCATGCATGCGGGTGTGCGCATGCGCTCACAGGCACACAAGCAGGGGGAGCAGCAGGCAGAGGAAGAGGGAGAAGCACGCTCCCTGCTGAGCAAGGAGCCCAACTCAGGGCTCAATCCCAGGACCCAGGTGGCTCAGTTGGCTGAACATCTGCCTTCAGCTCAGGTCATGATCCCAGAACCCTGGGAGGCAGTACCATCATCAGGCGCACCCTGCTCAGCTGGGAACCTGCTTCTCCTTCTCCCTCTGCATCTCCCCTCTGCTTGTGCTCTCTCTCCCTCAAATAAATAAAATCTTTAAAAATACAAAAGATCAGGAACCCTGGGTGGCTCAGTTGGTTAAGTGTCTGCCTTCAGCTCAGGTCATCATCTCGGGATCCTGACATAGAGCCCTAAATTAGGCTCTCTGCTCAGCGGGGAGTCTGCTTCTCTCTCTCTCTCATTCTACCTCTGTGCATTCTCTCTCCCTCGGTCTCTCCCAATTAAATAAATTTTAAAAATCTTTAAAAAAAATAAAAGATCAATAACCCACTTAATGAAGAGGCAAAGGATCTGAATTGATAGTTCTCCAAAGAAGATATATAAACAGCCAAATAAGCACAATGAAAAGATGCTCAACACCATTAACTTTTACGGAAATGCATACCAATACCACACTGAGATACCACTTCACATCCAGTAGGATGGCTATAATCTGTTCCACTCCTAGGTTGTGATCCAAGAGAAATGAAAACATACATCTACCAAAAAAAAAAAAAAGCAGCAGCATACATGAATGTTTACAGAAGCATTATTTATGATATTCAAAAAGTGGAAACTCCGAAGTCCATCTACTGATGAACTGATAAACAAAATGAGGTATGTCCACATAACCAAACATTCTCATCCATAAAAGTGAGCTAGGTACTGACAGATGCTATTCTACTACACAGATGACCCTTGAAAGCATTATGCTAAGTCAAAGAAGCCTCCCAAAAGGACTATATATTGTATGGCCACTTACATGAAATGTCTAGAATAGGCAAATACATAGAGACAAAAAGTAGATTAATGATTGTCTAGAGCTTGGAGGGATAAGAGACGAGGAGTGACTGCTAATGGGCATAGGTTTTGTTTTTGGGTATGATGAAAATACTTTAAAATTCATATGGTGATGGATGCACAACCTAGTGAGCATTACTAAAAAACAATGAATTGTATACCTTAAACAGTAAATTGTATAGTATGTGAATTACATCTCAATAAAGCTATTTTTTTTTTTTAAATAAGGAGGTGGGGCACCTGGGTGGCACAGTGGGTTAAGCATCCTATTCTTGCTTTCGGCTGAGGTCATGATCTCAGAGTCCTGAGACTGAGCCCCACCTCGGGCTCCATGGTCCGTGTGCAGTGTCTACCTGAGATTCTCTCTCCCTCTGCCCCTCCCCATCATGTGTGCACGCTCTCTCTCTAAAATAAATAAATCTTAAAAGGGGGGGGCGTTGAGTTGGCTGGGGTCAGAACCACTAGTTTAGACCAACAAGAATGTTTCTGATACCTTAAAACTTCACAAGAGAAGTAACAGTTGTATAGGGATGTGCCAAACTTGTGTAGAATTCTACTCCCAGGCACTGACCTCTGAAGGACTTTACCTCAGTTTCCATGACCCGGCAGAAGGATCACTTGGGCTGAATGCCTGGAAGTTTGACATCAGTGGTGCCAGACCTCAGCTGTCCAACCCTAGCCAAATGGTTCCTGCCACCTCTGTGCAGCATCCATAATAATGTGTACTTTGTTTTAGTGATGCATCCTTTAATAAAAATAGTTTCCCACCAACCTTAGCTCTGTTCTAACAGTCACCCACCTGACTACCAATTGTGATAAACTGTGACTCCGTTTTGATGAACGACTGCTATGAGTTCTCAAGCCTCCCCCTTCTCCTACTGCCCCACACATAGGCAAGCTAACTAGAAAGCCTGGGTGCTTTCTTGTTGTTTTTAGCAGGACATTCACACCATGCAAGCCCCAGTAAATGGTAGGCCACCCTCACTCCAGTTCCACTCTCTAATCACAATTAAATCCCAGCCAGTCTCCTTTTCCTGATCTCTCAAGCTATTTTTGGATCACCATGGGAAGTCTGCCCTGCTCTCCCACAATCTGAATAGGTAATAAACCTTTTACTCTCTTGGGAGGTGGGTATGTGTGTAAAACGTAAAAAGAGAACGTATGTGCACATGTTTTCGGCAGGGAGAAAAGAAAAGCTAATGTGACGAAGTGTTAATAACTTGAGAATCTGGATGGTTTTACAAGTGTTTATTGAACTACTTTTCTGTGTGATACTTTTCAAAATAAAATCCTGGTTGGGAAGAAAGAAGCAATAGAATGGAGGAAAGTTCTGCTGGAAAAAACAAACAAACAAACATAGGCTTCGTATTCAAAACAAATTTTTACAAGCTCAAGTCCCTAAAAACCAAAAATTGTTTTAAAGATTTATTTATTTTGGAGAGAGAGAAGGTGCTCACATAGGGGAGAGACAGAGGGAGACAGACTATCAAGCAGACGCCCCACTAAGCACAGAGCCCAATGCTGGGTTCCATTTCGGGACCCTGAGATCATGACCTGAGCCCAAATCAAGAGTCAGTCGCTTCCAGGCCCTGGTGGCTCAGTCGGTTAAGCATCTGCCTTCCACTCAAGTCATGATCCCAGGGGCCTGGGATCCAGCCCCACACCGGGCTCCCTGCTCAGCCGGGGAGCCTTCCCCCTCTCCCCGCTCCTTCTCTCTCTCCCTCTCTCTCTCTCCCCTAAATAAATAAAATCTTTTAAAAAAAAAGTCGGTCGCTTAACCGAACCACCCAGGAGCCCCCCCCCCCAATTTTTTTATTGGCAAAGAATAACAGACGTTTCTGGGGTGATGGTAATTTTGATAAAGCTTTGGATTCTATTTGTCAAAACTCATCCAGTGGTACAATGAAGAGCTACACATTTCACCCTTTCACTGTAAGTCAGTTTTGCCTCAAAAATTTCAAAAAGGTGTTTGGGGGGGAGCTCTGTAAAATCTGCAACTTCCTTTAAATGTTCCCCCCAAAAGATTAATGAATGGTTGAAAAGATAGAGGAAAATACATGGGATAAAGCAAGTATACCAGATGTTAATGGGTCGGTATAAGGTCGCACAGGTACTTCAACTTCTCTATATGTATGAAAACTTTCCCCATGAACTACTGGGGGAAGAGGCGTTGAAAAAATGAACCACTACACCAAGGAATCGGAAAATCAAACGGCCACTAAACGGGTGGAAAACGCGGCCCTCATTGGGAACAGCAGGAGCTGACTTTGCAGCTATTAGGTGGAGAGAAAAAAACAAGGGATCTGACACCTGCGGGGCTCCGTGGGAAATGGCACAGTCCACAGGCACAACGCGGCCACTTTGGCCTGAGACCCACCGACGGCGACCCACCCACTATCCGGCAGAAGAGCAGTCGACCCGGGGTTCGCCCCAGCGGCCGCGCCAGGACACCCGACAGACCAGGGCAAAACGGTCCCTGTGAAAGGACCGGCCGGATACGAGCGCGTAACCCCTGAATGACACGAAGGAAAGAGCTGAGGCGTCCACACCCGCAGTAAAGGCTGCGTCCTTAGTCTCTGGGGCAGCCGTGCCCGGGGCCGACCCGCGCCCCTGCGAGCCGGACGCGCCTACTCCCCTCGTGAAACCCGCCCGTGGACGCGCCGCACACGCCACGCCAGGATTCGGTGGACCCCTCCCCCGGCCAACATACCCTCCTACACACACACATCACCATCCCAAGGGAAAGTGAGGCACCGAGAGGTCGAGGGGCGAGGCCGGACTCACCTCGGCCGGGGAGTCGGCTAGACGCGAGGCGGCGGCCATGTTTGGGGCGGGTGCGCGTGCGCGCGCCGGGACCCGGACGTGTGCGTCCCAGGAGGCTCCGCGGTTCCCCCCTGCCGCGGACGGTGGAGACGGGTGTTTCGTAGCTCACGCCGCTCCTGGGGCTGCGTCAGGCTGTACTCCTCCGCCCGGGCCGGGATTGGCGGGGGTTCCAGACTCGCCTCCCCCCGCCCTGCGTCCACACCTCACTTAGCGCTGACCCCGCACTCGTCCGTCGACCGAGGGAGTTCTCCGGTAGAGCCGTCCCAGCTCCCTCTTTTATTTATTCACCCAGTTATTTATTGACATGAATAGACTCACGGTAATTTTTTTCTCCTATGGTTTTAACCCGACGCCATCATTATTGTACAGCCTTATTTTTATTTATGGCATATTTTATAACTTTAAATAACTTTAAAATAATTCTATACCATAATTTATTATTTATTTCTGAGAAAAATACGTTAAAATTCAGACAAGTACACCTCACTATTCGTTGACAATGTAATTATTTACTTAATCGAAACAAGCTACACAAATTTTTTAAAAAGATTTTATTTGTTCATTTGAGAGAGAATAAGAGAACACAAGCAGGGAGAGTGGTCGAGGGAGAGGGAGAAGCAGGCTCCCCAGTGAGCAGGGAGCCCAACGTGGGGCTCAATCCCAGGACCCTGGGATCATGACCTGAGCGGAAGGCAGCCCCTTAGCCGACTGAGCCACCGGGGCGCCCCAAGCTACACAATTTTGAATTAATAAGACAGCTAAGTATTTTAGGTAGAATATTAATAAAAATCAGTGAGTGCATTACAGAAAAATATATAAAAATTAGTAATAAGCAATTAGAAAATATGCTTTGAAAAGAAATACTTGTTCTCAATTTTATGTATGTATGTGTATAAAATAATTCCAATAATTCGGACATATACAAAAAAAATAATACTCATACTCCCACCATCCAGCATTAACATTGGGGCAGGGTTTGAGGTCCAGGGTACTAGGCTGGGATCCTCCAGCACAGCCTGGGAAAGGATAAGGAGATGGTTCTCAATCTCCTCCAATATATTTTTTAATTATAAAGGGGAAAACAGTACCTTGACAGTGGAGAAATCTGGCAGGCACCACTTGAACCATCACTTTTTTGGATTTCTTGTCAAAAATGCACCATCTCAATCTTATCAAAAACACCAGACAAACCCAAACCGAGTGACTTTATAGAAAATAAATGAGCAGTATTCTGCAAAAGTGTCAAGGTCATGAAAGACATGGAAAGACTAAGGAATTGTCACAGATTGGAGAAGACTAAGGAGACACCACAAATAGATGCAATGTGGGATCCTGGAACAAAAATGGACATTTGGGGAAAGACAGAATTCCCGTGAAGTCTGTACTTCAGTCATTAACATTGAACCAATGGTCATTTCCTAGTTGTTGTTTTTAACAAGTAATCTCTACACCCAACTTGGGGCTCGAACTCACAACCCCGAAATCAAGAGTTGCATGCTCTTCCAACTAGAGTCATCCAGGCACCCCAGTAATTTCCTTGTTTTGGTAAGTATATCATGGTTACCTAAGATGTTAACATTAGGGGAAGCTGGTGAAAGATCTACGGAAGTCTATTATTTTTGCAGCTTTTCTATGTTAAAAAGAATACCATAGGTCAGGCTCCTCCGCTATGAGCCTGCTTCTTCCTCTCCCACTCCCCCTGCTTGTGTTCCCTCTCTCGCTGGCTGTCTCTATCTCTGTAGAATAAATAAATAAAATCTTTAAAAAAAAAAAAAAAAGAATACCAAAGGGCACCTGGCTGGCTCAGTAGGTGGAGCATGTGACTCTTGATCTCGAGTTGGTGAGTTTGAGCCCCACTATGGGTGTAGAGATTACTTAATAAAATTTAAAAAGAGAAAAAGAAAACCATAGGCCCCAAATGGTATTACTTAGGCCAAGTCACCAAACCGGGACTTAATACCTATACTAACTGCACTCTCAGTCTCCCTCAGAAATGTAGTCCTAACCCGTTTTCAGGAATTTTCTGATCACCACCAAAAAGGTAATCTGTCACATGGGCCCTCTTCATCCCCCAAAGGAAGGCTAATCCACCTAGTAAGACCTAAGACCCTTTTGTCCCCAAATGAAGGTGACCTCACTAATAATCCTTTTTTTTTTTTTTATGACTTCCTTGTCCTGCCCTTAAAAACACTTTCTATTCTGTAGCCCTTTGGAGCTCCTATTTATTGATGGAATGCTGCCCAATTCATGGATCCTTTAATAAAGCCAATCAGAGTTCAAATTTACTTGGTTGAATTTTGGTTTTTAACATTTGTAAGATTAAAATTACTTCTAAAATAAAAATTTAGGAAGAAAGCTCTAGTCCTGGTGAGGGATAGAAACAGAAACATGTTCACCTTTAGCCCAGAAGGCTGACTTATAGCCTGTATAGTTCCTTAAGGATCAAGGAAGTGCTGGTTGTTACGTTCTTTAACCTGTGACTTGTGACTGCCTGTATACCTCACCGATAGTTAATACCAAGCTGAATGATAAGCACAAGAGAAATCTTGCAAAATAGTTTACAGAGTAGAAATTCAAAGAAGACATTTATGATTTAATACTGCCTGCACATTCCCTCCCCCTTGAGCACTAAGCATACAACCAAATTTCATACAGCAAAAATGCACCTCTTTCTGCCCACAGATACTGCCCCTGTGCTACTTAAACAAACTTACTGATTGCACCAGAAAATGTATTAAGAATTCTTTCTTGACCATAATGCTCAGTAATCTCACAACAGGCCTGTAATTATTCATATGCAAATAAATTCACCTTACAGTAGGCAAAAGGTTATATTGAACAGTATTGTGATTCGATTTTTGTAAAAAGGGTATAGAAAAAGAATTGGAAGACCAGAAATACAGTTTCTGGGCAAATCACAAATCAGTGAAGTTTTTGTTAGTGTTGTTTGAATCTTCTATATCCTTATCAATCTCCAACTACGTGTTCTATTAAATTACAGAGAGAGGAGTATTAAAATCTCCAACTATAATTATGGATCTAGTTTTCCTTTAATTCTACCAGGTTTTGCTTCATTTATTTTGGAGTTCTGTTGTCAGGTGCATACATATTTAGGATAGTTATGTCTTCTTCGTAAATTTCATCTTTTATCTTTATGTAATGTCCTTTCTTATCCTTGGTAATTTTTTTTAAAGATTTTATTTATTTGACAGAGGGAGAGACAGCCAGTGAGAGAGGGAACACAAACAGGAGGAGTGGAAGAGGAAGAAGCAGGCTCCCAGCGGAGCAGGGAGCCCAATGCGGGGCTCGATCCCAGGACCCCAGGATGACGCCCTGAGCTGAAGGCAGATGCTTAATGACTGAGCCACCCAGATGCCCCATCCTTGGTAATTTTCTTTGCTCTAAAGTCTACTTTGTCTGATAACAACATAGCCATGCCAACTTTCTTTTGCTTAGTGTTTGCCATATATTCTTTTTCCATATTTTTACCTTTAACCTACCTATATTATTGTATTTAAAATAGGAATCTTGAAGGTACCATACAGTTGGGTCTTGTTTTTGTTTGTGTTTTATCCATTATCAAAACAGTTTAAAGGCATAGAGTTGAGCAAAAATCAAAATGGCTGCACTAATGTTTCAGCAAAGCTAGATTTTAAACCTTTTTAAACCTAAAGACAGGACACAGGAAGCTGGGAGCAAATACACAATTCCTGTCAAAACCAGCTAGATCCTGTATTTTCCTTTCACCTCCCCCCCCCCAATCCCTTCCACCAACCATGCTTGCAGTTTTTTGAAGGCCATTGCCTGCTGTAGTCTCCTTTGCCTGGGAAAGCAATAAAGCTATTTATTTTTATTCCAAACTCTGTCTTCGCATTGTATTTTGGCTCTGAAGCATCGAGGTCAGTTTTTGACAACGTTCTGACACTGTTTAATTGTTTACATCATTCTCTTTTTTAAAAAGTAAACCTTACACACAACATGGGGCTCAAACTCCCAACCCCGAGATCAAGAGTCACATGCTCTACAGACTGAGCCAGCCAGGCACCCCTACATCATTCACTTTTAATGTATTTATGGATAAGGTTGAATTTAAGGCCTACAATATTATGTTTTCTCTTTGTCTCTTCTAGGATTGTTCCTTTGTTTCCTCTTTCCTGCCTTCTCTGGATTGTTTGAATATTTCGTAGCATTCCATCTTAGTTTATCTATTGGCATTTTAGCTATATATCTTTGCATTTTTTTAGTGGTTCTGATGAGGGAGCAGAAAGCTTGCTGAGGACAAAGCACAAGCTGACACCTGGCAGCCTTCTCCCTCACCCCCCACTCCTGGGTGGGATATGCGTGACAGTCCTCCAAGAAACTTCCAGCTATCTTAACGTTAATGCCTTGCTAGAGGGAAAAACCTTAACTTGACAATGGCAAGGCCTCAGGTATCCTGTGAGTCTTTAACAAATGAAAACCCTTTTGAAACCTCCCTTTTCCTTACCTCCCCCAACTCCCAAGTATATAATCAGTTGCCCCCACAACCCCCCCTCTCCACGCAGCAGCTCTTACTGCCCACAGGTCCTGTCCCCATGTTTTAATAGAAAACCACCATTTCGCACCAAAGACATGTCAAGAATTCTTTCTTCGTTGTCAGCTCCTGACCTCACCCCACCAAACCTCACCCACATTCCAAAACTACATCAGTTCCTCCAGGGATTATGGTATACATATCTAACTACCTTTTAGTAGTCTACGTAGGGTTAATATTTTACACTTCAAATAAAATGTAGATACCTTACAGTCATATACATCCCTTTACCCATATGCATTATATCTACATACATTGAAAAGCCCTCAGGCAATGTTACAGTTTTTGCTTTCTATGTTCATGCTATGAAAATTACACAGGGAAGCCTCACTAAAAAGGAATTGGGAAGCCAAAAGTTGGAGTTGTCCTGCTGTACCACTCCAAGTCAAGAATCATCTATAACAGACTCTGACAGAAGAATCTCAATAGGAAAGAATCATCAATTACAGGCCCCAACAGGAAAAGATGGAAATTGCATCTCCCACAAGAAATCAACTGCTCCAGCAACTCAGTCTATGAGAAACTGTCATCATCCCAAACTCTTACTTTTCTCCAATGGAATTCTTTTTTTAAGATTTTATTTATTTATTTGACAGAGATAGAGACAGCCAGCAAGAGAGGGAACACAAGCAGGGGGAGTGGGAGAGGAAGAAGCAGGCTCATAGCAGAGGAGCCTGATGTGGGGCTCGATCCCGTAACGCCAGGATCATGCCCTGAGCCAAAGGCAGACGCTTAACGACTGAGCCACCCAGGCGCCCCTCCAATGGAATTTTGTTCAGAATACTCCTTCCCAACTTCCTCTTTCTTCCCCATAAAATAACGTCCCTCTCCTCTCCTCTGTTTTTTGGCTAGCTTATGGTTTTACTGTAGTTTTTTTACCCCAAATTGCAACCCTCTGCTATTCCCAAATAAACCTATTTTTACTGGTAAAATAACTTTTAATTTTAAAGTCAACAATGCAATGAGGAAATTTTAGGATACCAGTTTTCCTTCTGGTATCATTTCCTTTCAGCCTGCAGAACTGCCTTTAGCATTTTAATAGAGCAGGTATGCTGGTGATGAAGTCTTCTACTTTTTCTTCATCTAAGAATGCCTTTCCTTTGCTTCATTTCTGAAGGATATTTTTGTTAGATATAGAACTTTCATTTAAAGGGTTTTTTTTCTTTCAGCACTTTAAAGATGTTTTCTGACTCTCTTGTAGCATCTATGATTTTTTTGTCTTTTAAGATTTTATTTCTATTTATTTGTCAGAGAGAGAGCGCAAGAGCACAAGCAGAGGGAGAAGCAAGCAGAGGGAGGAGGCAGAGGAAGAAGCAGGCTCCCTGCCGAGCAAGGAGCCCAGTGCAGGACTATCCCAGAACCCTGGGATCATGACCTGACAGGAAGGCAGACGCTTCACCGCTGAGCCACCCAGGCCACCCGCTTCTACCATCACTGAAACCATTGTTCTCTTACATGAAATATTTCCTTTTTAAAATTATTTTTTCTTGTTGCTTTCAATATTCTTTCTTCCTTCCTTTCTTTTTCTTTCTTTCTTCTTCTTCTTCTTTTTTTTTTTTTTGGCAGGGGGCAGTTTTCCACAGTTTGATTATGGTGTATCTGAGCATAGTTTTCTGTTGGGGATGACTGCACTTCCTGATTTTGTAAATTTGCGCCTCTTACCAAATTGGAGTTTGTAGCCATTATTTCTTCAATTACTTTTTTCTTGACCAATCTTTCTCCTTTCCCAATGCTTTAATGATACAACTTTAGACATTTTGATATTGATCCGTAGGTCACTGAGGCTCTTTTCATTAATTTTGATCATTTTATTCTTCCTGTTCTTCAGCTCGATCTTCATTCAGCTTGACTGATTCTTTCCTCTTATTCTGCTCCTGAGCACATCCATTTGGTGAACTCTTTATTTCAGGTATTTATTTTTCAGTTCCAAAACTTGCATATGGTCTAATTTCAACTTCCAGTTTTAAGTCCCTACTGAGAATTCTATCTCTCCATTTCATTTGTGTTTACCTTTACCTCGTGGAGCATAGTTATAATAGCTGATTAAAGTCTTTGATAATTGCAACATCTGGTTCATGTCAAGATTAGCACCTGGGTGTTTTCCTTTACGTGTTAGTCATTGTTCATATTTGCCTGGTTCTCTTTATGTCAAATAATTTGGATTGTGTCCTAGGTATTTTGAATAAGACTCTGGGATTTGTTAAAATCAGCTGGAAAATGCTTAATTTTTGTTTTATCAGGAATCAATGCAGCTAGGTTTAGACTGTAAGTTCTGCCTCATTTTCTGTGGATGATGGTTCCAACATCAGTTCAGTTTTATTTCATTTTATTTATTTGAGAGAGAGACAAGGAGAGTAGGAGCTGGGGTGGGGGGCAGAGGGAGAGGGACAACAGACTTCCTGCTGAGTGGGGAGGCTACCGTGGGGCTCTATCTCAGGACCCTGAGATCATGACCTGAGCCAAAGCTGGAGTCTTAATCAACTGAGCCACCCAGACACCCTCCAGTGTCAGCTTGGTTTTAAAGTCTGCTATGGTGTTTGGGTCTACCTGCCATATGCATCACTCAGAGTTATTCTAGAATCTGGATGGTGGTTTATATTTATTTTAGTTCCCAAACCCTTTTCTATGCTGCTTCTGCTGTTTCATATTTGCTCATGAGGGTGAGCCCAGGACTTATGTCAGTTCATAAATGGAATTCAGGATCCTCTTTTTCAGATCTCTCCTCACCAAGATTTCCCCCCACACTTTAGGGTACCCAGCAGCTCTTTATTTGAGTTTCTCTGGCCAGAAATTTGGGGTTCTTTCAGAGGTCAGTTCTGTCCCACTAGGGCCACATTTAGTGTGTAGCAGTGAGAGGAAAACAAAAGAAAAAGTAATTGAGATCCCCCCCACCACACAGTCTTCAGACAGAAGTGGCCTTTTTCTGGTTTCTCTGGCCAGGGAGACAAGTTTCTCTAAGTTTTAGCCCCTGTGCTATTGTGCAGTTCCATGCAATGGGGTATGCTTTCCAGGCAAAGTGGTGAGGGAAAAGATTAGCAGAAATCCCCTGAAATTCTTTGGTCAAGTAAGGTTTCTCTTACCAGTCCTCTGGCTAGAAATAGGGGGGTGGGGGGAGGTTCCTGGAGTTTTGTGCCTATGGTACAGTTCCAGGATTTGGCCTGCTCTTCTGTAAAAACTAGGAGAAAATGTAGGGGGAGAAAACACAAACCACACCTCTTTTACATACATATCATCATTCAAGTTTTTATTTCTGTACCCAATCTGCCATTGTTTACTTTTTAGAGTCCTTAGGTAGTTGCTTTTGAACTCTATTCAGAGATTTCATTTGTAGTCGATTGGAGAAAGAGGCTGTAATTGGCTTACACCAGCTTGACCAGCACCAGAAACTATACGAAATTTTAGAAAGGACAAAACTGTAGAAACAGCAGGTCAGGGTTGCAAGAGTCTTGGATGAAGAGAGGGAATCAACTAAAAGGGGCACAGGGCACTTTTGAAATAATGGAAATGTTCTCTACTTTGGTTGTGTTGATGGTTATAAAATTGCATACATTTGTCAGAACACATTGAACATATAATGGGTGCATTTTATTGTTCATAAATTATATCTCAGTGATGGTAATTAAAAGAAAACAAAACAGGACATACCAAGTCCCACCTACCAGAATGGCTAAAGTTAATAGGACTCATAATATCTTTGCATTGGCAAGAATGTAGAGCAACTGGAACTTTCACATACTACTTGTAGGAGTATAAATTAGTATAACTACTTTGGAAAACTATTTGGCAGCATCTACTAAATCTGAACAACAGGACAACCTGTCACCCAGCAATTTCACTCCTAGGCATATTCCCAATCAGAAAGGCACACCAAGATGCAACCAAAGCTATATGCAAGAATGTCCATGTCCATGGTATTTACGGTATTCATAAAGGTCCCAAAGCATAATCAACCCAAATACCTACCAATAGAATGAACCGAGTTTGGCATTTTCATACAGTGGGATACTAGACCAAACCAACCACTACTTACACAAAAAAGGATAAATCTTAAAAACATAGTGTTGAGCAAAAGAAGGCAAAAAGAATACATACTTAAGAACTCCATTTATGCAAAATTCAAAAACTGGCAAAAGGAATCCATGGCAATAGAAATCAGGATAGTGTTTTTGTAAACCTTTGGAGGAGAGATGATATTGACTGTAATGAAACAGCAAGGAAGCATCTTGGGGGCGATGTTAATATTTTATTTTTGATTTGAACTTTTGTGATGCCCCCTTCCAGAATGGAGAAAAGGCCTCCCAGAGGCCAGGCCAGGGACCCAGAGGACATAGAATAGGGGGTTTTCCTCCAGAGGGAAGAATCAGGGTCTTAAAAAAAAAATAAGCTTCCCAATCACTAAACTCTACCTCTGAAACTAATAATACACTGTATGTTAATTAACTGACGTTAAATTAAAAAACCAAACCAAAACAAAAGCCTCCTCTGTGGTCAGAACAAGATTTCGCAAGTGCTGTACCTTGGAATCTGCCTTTTCTTTTGAGAATCCAGTCTCTGCTCACCACTGTACATTGGGAGTGGGGGTGGGGCTCAGAACTTGCCCTTTAGCTTCAACGTCAGTGGATCCCAAGGACTCTCGGGCCCTGAGCTGTCCCCTGTGACTGGACAGGAACTGAGCTACTGCTTATCTGTGGGAAGATCTGTGCGCAGATATCCGGGGGCCAAATGTCTGCCACCAGTGCTTCTCCTCCTCCAGAACTTGGAAGTCTTGCTGGGAGCCGGAGTTGGATCCGGAGAAAGGCCCATGCCCAGACTGCGGATCTGGGAGATGCCCCCCCCAACCCCCCGGTGATAGCCAACAGCAGGCACCTGCCCCCACTGGAGCCGCCTGCGACCCTACCCGGGTTCATCCCGGCAGCCCCGCCGCCGCCGCAGCACGAGCGCTAAACGCGCAGCTTTACCACCAACAGCAAGGTGGACACGGGGCTGTCCATCACCTCATACTCGCAAGGCAGCCGCGCACCCCTCCCGGTACTTGCGCACCCACTTCCGGTTCCCCACCACCCCTTGCGTGCTCCCCGGCCGCCTACATCTCCCAGAAGGCCGCGGGCGCGGCGCGCCACCTCCTCCTGCCCGTCGCGTTAGCTACGGCGGCGGCGCCCTCTACCGGCGACAAGGGGAGAGGACAACGGTTCCTGGGTGTCAAGGTCCTCAAGGCGTTTGGTGAGGATCCCAATCGCAGGGCTCTAAGGTGACCCCACAGGTGAAAGGAAAAATCATCCGCGAAGTTCAGCCTGCAACACAGGCCATCAAGAGCCTGAAATCCTCCGCAGTCCTCACTGGATTCACCCTTGCCAGCTACACGCGGAGCACCCAGCCGGCCTGTAGGGGCGGTAGAGACCTTTATCTGGTGACTGAAATTTTACCTTTGGCCCCCCCTAGCTGTTCTTACTAGAATATATATTTTTTAATACAAAGAAAAGTCAATGGCTTAGAGACAATTTGTCTAGAAACAAATGAGGGGTAATTCCCTCAGCCAAAGATATGTGAACCTTAGAAAATATTGCATTTATTGGATTTACTTTTCTTCAACATTCTGTTTACATTTTCAAATATTCAGAAAACTTAACAAGATTGCGTGAGCACCCATGTACCCTGCCCCTAAATTAGACAATAAACGTTTGACAATATGTGTTTTATCACTATACATATATACATCATTGGGTTTTTTTTCTTTTATAGTAACCAAATGGGATTAAGAGTGACTGGATTTAAACAGACATAACCTGCGCCTCAGATTAGCACAGACGCTTTCTAGGTCCGGAACTGAAGTAAAAAGACCTCAGCTCTCTAAAACTCACCATCATCTGAAAATCAGAGTAATTAGAGAGCTGTGAGAGGACTATATTAATACTTATGTGCTCTACGCACACACTAAACCCTCAATCCAAATTCACTATTGTTTAACTACTAAGGCCTTTTTAAGAACTGCTAGAAGTGGAATTCCTAGATGCCAGAGAGAACAGTATGAACATTTTAAACACTTTTATATATTATGAAATCTCCCTTCATACGTCTCCCACCTACATTCGCCAGCAGGTGCTTCCGAAGTCAAGTTCTTAGGACCAACAATAGAAATGAGGCAGGAAACCAAAGGCATAGGCAAGGATATATTGGGGTGACAGCTCAAACTGAAGGAAGACAGTACTAACACACAGCAACTAAACTCACCCGTCCAAGCCACGCAGAGGACCTGCTTATATAGAGAAAGTGCTGCCCGGCTGGGGTTCCCACTTAGGTCCAATATGCTAATGAGGGAAGGGGGGAATGATTCGTTCTGATTGGTCTATATTGGCAGTCAACTCAGGCAACTCAATGGTGCCTTTTGGAGCCCGGGTCCTCCGTTTTAAGTACGCCTTGTATATAGGGGTTGGCTGTATCCTGGCTGCGTCCTGGTTCTGCTCTATAGTAGAAGCTGCGTAACAATAACAGAGCGCCCCAGGTAGACAATGTGTTTCACCTGGAACTTGTTCCCATAGTCCTTTCATGTCTCTATTGTTTCTCTTGCTGTGTAACAAGCTACCGTAAATGTAACAGCTTCAAAGAACATGCATTTATTATCTCATTGTTCTGTGAGTCAGAAGTCTGGCATGGCTTAACTGGATCCTCTGTTTTCGGTTCTCGAAAGGCTGCAACCAAGGTGTCAGTGAGCTACATTCTCACCGATAAACTTAGCTGGGTAAGAATCTGCTTCCAAGCTCATTCAGATTGTGACTGAATACATTTTCTTGCAGCTGCAGAGCTCACGTACAGCAGCCTGCCTCTTCCAAGCCAGCAGGAGTCTCTAAACACTCTTTTCGAGACTTCAGACTGACCAAGTCAGGACGACCCAGAATAATCTCCCTTTTGATTAGCTTAAATCAACTAATTTGTAACCTTAATTGCATCTTCAAAATCCCATCATCTTTGCCGTACAAGCTAAACTAATCATGGTGTAACATCCTTAGTTTCTCCGTTTTTTGTTCCTCCTGCAATGTCCCAGCCCTTCCCTATTCTACCTGCCTCAAATGGTTTATTGGGGGAATAACACTGGTAAAAGAGAGAAAAAGGATAAAAGGGGGAGGAAGCAGGATTGTGGAGGAAGCACGGTCCAACTGCAGTGCTGTCCAGCAGTAAGGTCCAGAGCAGAGACTGCTCGTTAAAGGACTGTCATGTTAAGTGCAAACATTCAGGCTTTTGGACCATGGCCTTACTTGCTTAGTGGCCAGGGCTGCTAGGAAAGGAGCATGACCTTGGCTCCTGAAGGAGCTCACAGTGAACGGCAGGCCTCTCCTTGAAGGGGAATTTGGGCAGCAGCCAAACCAAGTCTCTATCCGTGGCACCTTCTCCTCCGTTGACATACATATTCCTTTTAAAGAATAAGATCCTTCACTCAGTTTACAAGGCCATGCCTGATCTGAGCCCTGCCCCTCAGCCTCATCAGTTCTAGCCCCTTGGTGTGTGTGGCCTCTGATCTTTCAATTCCTAGACTTCCTAGACTTCCATCAGGCACAAAAAGCACAGTACCCAGGGCCAAAGATACCTTTAAGGGTCCACAAAAATGGTATTTCTTTTAAAATTAGAAGTGAAAGAGGAGTAGAATCTCACCTGGATTATATTAATCTTTATACCAACACAGTCATAAAATATAATTTTCTGTATTTTTTTAAAAGATTTTATTTATTTATTTATTTGACAGAGATAGAGACAGCCAGCGAGAGAGGGAACACAAGCAGGGGGAGTGGGAGAGGAAGAAGCAGGCTCATAGCAGAGGAGCCCGGTGTGGGGCTCGATCCCAGAACGCCGGGATCACGCCCTGAGCCGAAGGCAGACGCTTAACCGCCGTGCCACCCAGGCGCCCCAATTTTCTGTATTTTTTAATGAAAGAAGAAGTCCACGAAAGCCAAAGTGCCTCAAGCTTGGGAAAGAAAGTCACAATCTGTGCCTACTGTGTTGCTCCCCACACTAGGTTCTCTGCCATTATCAGACTCCTCTGCTTATAGCACCCTTGTCTCTACTCCTTCTTCTAGTCAGCACCTCATTTCTTCAGATTTTCTATTGCTTTCTATGGCCCCTAAGTGTATGTCAGCCCAGACTCTTCCCTGAACTCCAGACTAAAACAGTTGCCCAGGTCCTTGACGTTCCACTTGAAGGTCTAATGAACATCTTACAGGTCCCAAACCAAACACTCGTGCTTCCCCCATCCCCAGCCCCTCTCACAGCTTTGCCTGTGTTGGTCACCAGCATTTTTGGTCTTTCCCTGGTGCAGGCTGAAACCTCACTGGTATCCACACTCTCCTAATTCATATCCTGCATGTGATTGGGCATCAGGTCCTGACAGCATCATGCTCAAATCTACCCAGAATGCAACTTGCTTTCACTTCCAGCCTGGCTGCCAGCATCTCTCACAGTGATCATGTCACAAACCTCCCTGCTTCTTTCCTTGTCCGCAGGTCTATTTCCCCACAGCAGCTAGAGAGTTCCTATGGCACCTCCCTCCTTTGCTTAAAAATTTCACACGTTTCCAACTCCTTCGGGGTAAAAGTTCATATCACAGCCTGAAAGCCCTGACCGGGTCAGCCGCTGTTGCCTTTCTGAGCTCATTGTCCAGTCCTTTCCCTCTGACTCACTCAGTTTCAGCCACATGGGTTTTCTCCCTGGTGCTCTCACATGCACAATATGCTCCCACCTCAGGGCCATTGCAAATGCTGTACCCCTTGCCTGGAACATCTTCCACCAGATATCTACCTAGCTCATTCCTTCACCTCTTTAGGTCTTTACCCATACCTGACACATACTAGATGCTTAATGAATTCATTGACTGAAAAACAGTCAATTGAATTGTGACAACTAGTGACAACTGAACAACTCTTATTTGAAACATGATCTCTGGGAACATTTTAGCATATTTATTTTCATTAGTTGTTTTCTTCCCCTTGTGGGTTGTTGTTGTTGTTGTTGTTGTTGTTTTTTGCCCTAGTTAAGATCACACCATACAGAACTTTTCTTATATAACATTATATCAAGATTAAAAACAATGACTATTTCTGTTTTGACCAAAAGCCACTGGTAACCGGGAATATGTATCAGTCAGTTATTACCATAAGAAAATGGTACAACAAACTGCCCTTAAAATTCAATGGCCTAGGGGTGCCTGGGTGGCTCAGTTGGTTAAGCCTCTACCTTTGGCTCAGGTCGTGATCACAGGGTCCTGGGATAGAGCCCCACATCAGGCTCCCTGCTCAGCGGCGAGCCTGCTTCTCCCTCTCCCCCTGCTCCTGCTCTCTCTAATAAATACATAAAATCTATAAAAGAAAAAAATACCGCGGCTTAATACAATAGTCATTTCATCTGGCACATAAGCCCACAGGTCATCTTGGGGTTTGCTGATCTAGGCTGTGTTTAGCTGAGCTGGCCTTCAGGCTTCATGAAGAGCAGATCTGCTCCCTTTCTCTCCCATCCTCCTTAGACCAGTGTGTTAGCCGTCTTGTTCTTATCATGGCAATGGCAAAAGTACAAAAGGGTAAGTCCAGACACAATAGCACATTCTACACCTCTACTCCTATCACAGCCACTAACCCCCTTTTTGCCAACG
Organism: Ursus americanus; assembly: GCF_024610735.1. Classification (NCBI taxonomy): domain Eukaryota; kingdom Metazoa; phylum Chordata; class Mammalia; order Carnivora; family Ursidae; genus Ursus; species Ursus americanus. Next base: position 58,460,860 of record NC_142147.1, read on the forward strand.
CAAGCAAGTCTCATGCCTTATTCCAAAGTCAGGGGCAAAGAGAATAGCATTTATTAGTTATTCATTGCCATGCAAAAATTACCCCAAAATATAGTGCCTTAAAACAAGAGTAGTAGGGGGCCTAGGGGGCTCAGCCATTAGGCATCTGCCTTTGGCTCAGGTCATGATCCCAGGGTCCTAGGATCAAGTCCCGCATCGGGCTCCCTGCTTGGAGGAAAGCCTGCTTCTCCCTCTCCCACTCCCCTTGCTTGTGTTCCCTCTCTCGCTGTCTCTCTCTGTCAAATAAATAAATAAATAAATAAATAAAAATCTTAAAAAACAAAAAACAAAAAAACAAGAGTAGTAAGCTTTTTCTATAAGAGCCAGATAGTAAATATTTTAGATCTGCTGGGCCACATGGTCTCTATTGCAACTACTCAATGCTGCTTTTGTTATAGACAATAAGTAATGAACAGACATGACTGTGTTCCCATAAAACTCTACGGACAGTGAAATTTGAATTTTATGTAATTTTCAGATGTCATACAATATAATACTTCTTTTAATTTTTTTTAGCTATTTAAAGATGTAAAAACTATTCTGTTTGTGAGCCATCCAGAACCAAACCAAAACAAAAAGATAGCCAACTAGATTAGGCCTGGAGGCTGTAGTTTGCTGACTCCTAGCTTGAAACAACAAACATTTTATATCCTCACAGTTTCTGTGGGTCAAGAATTTAGGATCAGCTTAACTGGATGGTTCTTCCTCAGGGTCTCTCATGAGGCTGTAATCAAAATATTGTCTGGGGCTGTGGTCATATAAGGCTTAACTTTGGGGCACCTGGGTGGCACAGCGGTTAAGCGTCTGCCTTCGGCTCAGGGCGTGATCCCAGCGTTATGGGATCGAGCCCCATATCAGGCTCCTCCACTATGAGCCTGCTTCTTCCTCTCCCACTCCCCTGCTTGTGTTCCCTCTCTCGCTGGCTGTCTCTCTCTGTCAAATAAATAAATAAAATCTTTTAAAAAAATATGAGGCTTAACTTTAATAGAGGATACATTTTACAAGTTTATGTAGTTGTTGGCAAGAGGCCTCAGAATCTCATTCCTTCAGCCTCTCTACATGGCTACTTCAGTGTCCTCATAACACGGAATCTGGCTTCCTCCAGAATAAGAAGAGAGAGAGAGAAACAGTCAAGACTAAAGCCACACTGTCTTTTATAATCTACTCCCGGAAGGGATGTACCATCACTTCCGTCACAGTCTATGAGTCACACAGACCAATCCTGGTGCAGTGTGGGAGAAGGGAACCACAGGACAGTGTGAATTCTAGGAGTGGGGAATCACTAGAGGCCATCTTGGAAGCTGCCTACAACACAGCACTTACTTCTTTTCCTTCTACCTGATCTCTTCTGAAACATGGTCTGTCAGACTGTAAAGTTTCCCTTGGTCTGGATTTTCCTAATCACACTCTCATGGTACAATTTAAGATGTTTTTCTGTCATCTATGTTCCCTGAAGTTTGCAGGCTAGGCTTCTTTCTTGCCCAGAGTCATTCCTGCCTTGGTATTTTGGTTACACTGTACTCATGACCTGACATCTCCATGCTACACCTCCTCCACGCAAGATTCCTTGAGGGCTGCAGGCTGCAAGTGTCCCTTGGATGAATCTTCCTTAAGGACTATAGGCTACATACATCTCTTAACATCCAAGTAATTCAGTAAGGAGAAAAGTGGAAGTCCCATAACTGCCAATGAGCTCAGGTCACCATGCTGGGGGGATTGGATATCAAGACCACTGGGACCACAGAGTGTCCTGAAGATGTTACTGGGGCATAGGAGGATTACTCTGGCATCAAGGTGAATCACAGAGCAAAGATTAAAGAGAACAGATTAAGACTGCTTCAGTAATCCAAGTATGAGGTACTAGGGTCCAGACTCTTTCCTCATAGTTCCTTTTAACTCCAACTCCTATGTTCATTTACCAACAGTATTCAGTTTCTACTCAATGCCAGGCAGCTGTTGTGCTAGGGGCTGTAGATTCTCTGGAAAATCTTCATGTATACAAGTCATCATCACATATGATAAGCGTGGTAAGTGAAAAGAACAAGAAAATATGAGGGAACAAAGAAGAAAGGACCCTAGGTCATATAGACTGTATTAGTTTCCTATTGCTGCTATAAGAGACTACCACAAACCTAGTGGGTTAAAATAACACAAATTTTTCATCTTACAGTTCTGGTGGTCAGACGTCTACAATGGGTTAGTATTCCTCCTGGAGACTCTGAGGGAGAATCCATTTCCTTGCCTTGTCCAGCTTCTAGAAACCACTCACATTGTGTACTTCATGACTCTAAATCATTCCGACCTCTGATTCTACCACCAAAGCTCCTCTGATTCTGACTCTCCTGCATGCCTCTCACATTTTTGAGGACCCTTGTGATTACATTGGGCCCATTCAACATGATCCAACATAAACTCTCCATCTCAAGATCCTTAACTCAATCTCATCTGCAAAGTCCTTTAGGCCATGTGTGGTAACATGTTCTCAGGTTCTGGAGATTAGTACATAATATCTTTGGGAGACCATTACCGAGCTCACTACACAGCTCAAGAAGGCCTCTCTGAGAAGGTCAGCCTTAATCTGACCTCTCCGGCATGAGAAGAAGCCAGTGTATAATGAGCTGGGGAAGAGCATTTTGGCAGAAAGAGAAGTGCTAGCAAAGGCTCTGAGGTGGGAAGAATTTGGTGCAATCAAGAAACTGATGTCAGGCAGTGAGGACAGAATGGATGGGTAGGGGGAAGGAGCAGAAGGACGAGTCTCAGATGCAATGAGGCTCAGATGTACCAGGCCTTGTGAACACTATTTAGGAGTGTTAGATGCTTCTGAATGCAATAGGAAGACACCTGGAGTGGGATTACCCTGGAGAGTGAGAAGATCTGATTTACATCATTAGAAATTCATGGCATACTGTGTAGGAAAGATCTTTAGCAGACATATGGTCACAAACTTTGGAATTTTAGAAGCCAGGGGTTAATGACCTCAACTTGGAAGTCATCCACATACCAGTCAAAAGTGAAGTGGTGAGGGGTATGAGTTACCTCAGACAGTTGGTCAACAAACAGTATTGGCTCTCCCATGCCAGATGCTGGGACTAAAAGGATAAACAAACAGATGTGGTATTTGCCTGTATGTAACTATCATCATAGCAGAGGTAGATATTCTAGAAAAAAATATAAATATTTAAGAGCAATGATTGGTTATGTTTAAGTAGAAAAATGACACAATCTGGTTTACATTTTTGAAAGATTGTGCCAGATGCCTGTTGGGACAGAGGTAAGAACGGAAGAAGGAATGACAGTTAAAGCACTACCGTGGTAGCTCCTCTGATAAGTGCAGTGACTCGGAGTAGGATGGGGCAATGGAAATGAAAAGGAGACCAACTTAATATATTCTTAAGGCGGACTCAAAATTTGGTGACTGATTAAAAATGGAGGTGGAGGGTCCGTGGCTGCTGGCATGAGCAAGTGGGTTAATGGTGATGCCGTCCACTGGTAGAGAAAGGCCAGGATAAGAACACATAGGGATGTGGGATTAGCATTCAGTTTTGACAGGCTGTGGTTGCAGAATAAATAGAGATGCCCAGCAGACAGGTGAATGTGTCCAATGCTCAGAAAATAATCTGGGATGAAGCTGTAGAAGTATGATTTATCAACTTTAAAAATGGTGTTTGAACCAGGAGAATGAAAGAGATTACACTGGAAGGAGAGGGAAAAAAAGGGGCTTAGGACTAGTCCTCAAAGAATTGGGGTCCAAAAGAGCAACTAGAAAAGGAGAGGGAGGAGTGATCAATAGCTTAGACTGATCTATCTTCCCATCAGCCACTTCAAGGGGCTGGGTTCACTCTGTCTGCTCACAGCTCAATCACTCCTTGCAAGGCAGATTTGAAAACAAATCCACGTGCTTCCAATGTGCTTCTTCACTTAGTATCACTTTTTTCTCTACTGGAGTTTTTCTCTGAGCACTTAAAATTGTCTGTTTTTTCCAAATTGGGAAGCTACACTCAAAAGTAAAGAGTTAACCAGAAAGCAGGGCATTTCTCTTAGAAGCATATGCTATCTTGAAATAGATTCGCAAAGTATGACCTATATCTCTCCATATTTGTCAGAGACCAGGAATGTGAAGCCCACTTACAGAAGAGGCAGGAGAACCAAGAAAGATGGGTGGAACATATCAGGAAACATTGATTCAGGATTGAGGCTGCAATAATAATGAATTTTGGGGAAAAGTTAATTAGAACTTGATCCTTCTTCCACTATGCAATGACATCAGATAAGTCATACTCAAGAGAGTTCATAAAAATGTAATGAATATAGAGAAGTTCAAACAGAACTCAACCCTTTTAACTGAGAGCAAATTCACTCAGGAGACAAACTTCACAAACGTGTTGAGTGTGGGAGAGTTTTCACTGAGAAATATTGCCTTTCATAGGTTTCAGAACTCATTCAGGATAAAAACCATATAAATGTATAAACGCAAATTACCCCTTACTCAGTATGAGAGAATTTATACTTAAGAGAAACTTAATATTTGCAGTGAATTCAGGAAATAATTTTCAAGGATGGAATGCTTTACTCTACATCTAAGATTTATAAAAAGAGAAACACTATAACGCAATCATTGGGAAAAGTTTCGTGCTCTTCTTCTTCCTTTCTCAACACCACAGAACACACACTGGAGAGAAACCTATGGACATACTCATTGTAGGAAAGGCTTTAAACATAGCACTTATCTTGCTACATCAGAGAACTCATACTGGGGAAACCCCCTATGTACGTAACCAATGTGGAAGAGTCTTCAGGAGGTGTTCTCACTTTTTTCAACACAAGAGGACTCATACTAGAGAACACTATGAATGGAGTCAATGTTGGCAGGCTTTTAACTACGGCTATCACCTTATTTGTCCTTAGGAAATTCATATAGATTTGAGAAACTCATTGACTGTAATCAATGGAAAAGCTGTTAGTTGGAGTTCCATTTTACTTGATATCAGAAATAAACCACAAAGGAGGCAGAATCCACAAAGTGTTTTTGACCCATAAACAGGTATCTGCATGTGTTAAGACTTTGCACTTGTGGTTCCAGGCAGTCATGGATAAGCAATTATGTTCTACATATGGCCTTGATTTGCCACAGAAACACCATTTAATGGGACTCAGGGTCTAGGCATGACGGACAATGTATCATAGAAATGACTGCCATAAATAATAAAATGTAAAGGTTATAAAAATACCATATCTTTTTATATCATACATGAATTAGAGAACCACCAAATTTGAAGTGTCATACAGAGATCAATCATCTTTTAGTATCATGGGGATCAACATATGCATAATTTTATAGTATTCATAGGAGAAAACTGAAGAATATGCCATCATTTTTGCCTGCACAATCCAAATGCCATCACTTCAAACAAATCAGGGAGCTTTATACTAACTCGCCAATATTTCACATATGGCATTCTACTATTAACTTTAAGAAGGTATCATAAAGAGTTATGTGCATCTTCACACTTCTAGGGGCATGGCCAGGATCCAGGCAGGATTAAAAAGATATACCACAGCCTGGTGAAATGTCCATACTCCAAGGCTAATGCAAACCTCATGAACTTCAACTAAAATCTCTTAACATGATGGGATCAGGAGGCAGCCTGACCAATAGCTGCCCAAAAGGCTATCTGGTGTGTTCTGGAGAAGATATGAGGGAAGATATTCATGTCCTACACATGAATGCTGAAGACCTTCCTCTCCCTCCCCCTTTATGAAAATCCTTTGAAATTCTGACTTTCCTCCTAGACCCAAGGGAGAGCTCCTACTTCTCTCATACACCATGGAATACCACCTTTCCTTTCCAGCACAACCACCAAATCCTTTCCCAGGATAGCCATCTCCTTGCTGTCCCCTGGATGTTGAGACTCCATTCAGTTCCAGACCTTTACTGATAGCAAGCCCAGAAACTTCCAACACCACCTGCTCTCAAATTTAGCATATGGCCTTATAACTAAACTTGATGAGAGGACTCTGGAGCAGAGCTTCACCTAAGAAGACTTCTTTTGTGCCTGTGGCTGAGTCACCCTCCTCATTGTGGAGAGCCCATCTCCCTCTACAGATGCAAAAAATGTTAGCCACTCCCCTTACCATAAGCTTTTCTTACAGACAGGACATAGACCCAAGTGTCAGTCCTGGCCAATAGGGTCTGAGGAAGCCCACAAGAAAAAGGGTTTCTGGAAAAATTTTATCCCTTCTCTGTGCTAAGCAGAATAATGGCTCCCAAAGATGTCCATACTCTAATGCCTGGGACCTGTAAATGTGTTATTTTACAAGGCAAAAGGGACTTCACAAATGCAATTAAGTTAAAGATCTTGAGATGGTGAGATCATCCTGGAATACATGTGCTGGGCTCAATGTCAACACAATTGTTCTTGTTTAAGAGAGGCAGGAGAAGCAAAATCCGAGAAAGCAATGTGATGATTGAAGCAGAGGTCAGAGTCAAAAAGAGACTGCTAGCTTTGGTGACAGAGGAAGAGGCCATGGGTCAAGGAATGCAGGAAGTCTCTAAAAGTGGAAAGGGCAAGGAAAGGGATTCTTCCCTAGAGCCTTTGAAAGGAATGCAGCCCTTCCAACATCCTGATTTTAGCCCATTAAGACCCATTTTTGACTTTTTTCTTTCAAATTTGAGAGGAAGCAGAATGAGAGAACACAAGTGGGGGGGGGCAGAGGGAGAGGGAGAAGCAGAAGCAGACTCCCCGCTGAGCAGGGAGCCAGATGCAGGGTTCAATTCCAGGACCCTGCAGATCATGACCTGTGCTGAAGGCAGACGCTTAACCAACTGAGCCACCTGGGTGCCCATATTTTGGACTTCTGACCTCCAGAGCTGTGAGATAATAAATTTTTGTTGTTTTAAGCCACAAAACTTGTGGTAATTTGATAAAGTAGCACAGGAAACAAAAACTCCCCGATGCCAATATCTTCAGCCAAATGTTGCATGGCTCCATGTAATGCTTGAAACTGTGATAACCACTTTGAGACCATGGGGACACAAGCCTTAGGAATAACCAGGACAATACACTAAGGGAGGTTGAACCAAAAGATGGACAGTATCTGGCTAAGGGTGATAGCTGAACCCAGGAACTATCCCTGGAAGCCCTTTGCCTCTGGATTTTATGCAGTGTCAGATAATGAATGGTGGCATATTCTGTTACTTGGGGGAAAAAAAAACATAAATTTCTTGCATTATAACCCTTTCTTGCTCCCAACCAGCTTCTGCTTTCAAGTCTCTTCCTTAGTCATGCTGAACCACGATTTAGGGAGGGAAGTAGCCATCACAGGTAACCAAGTTCTGCAGGCTCAGGCTGACCCTTGCTCATTTGATTTAGAGCCAATCCTCAGGAGGTGGACAGCCCACAAAGAGCACAGATCCACTGCCATCAGCAGGAAGGGTCAAGTCACCTCAGCTGCAATCTCAGGGGCACAGACAAGGGGCTGCAGAGAAGGCAGGGAGACATTTCAGAGATCCAAAGGTATGATGTGAAAACACAGAGTGGGACCAAGGACAGATGGTGGCTTCATCAAATTACACATGCAGACATGGGTACAGTCTCTCCCTCATGTCCCTCTTCATAGTAAGTGACGTAAGAGTGCTTGAAACAAACCATACACCTTACCTAAAAAAGTGCCAACTTGCTGCACTGCAAAATGAGTCTCCCACCACCTCCATAAAAAAATGTTCTGTGATTATAACTGTATGCTATGGATGGCTTTGAAGTCTAAATTTACGGGCAAAAAAAAAAAAACAAACAAAAAAAACAAGGGAGGTTTTGAAGTAGTAGCTTCTGGGACCATTTCTCCTTGAGTCTGAATCCATCTTGATTGTTCTATTTTTTTAAGATTTATTTATTTATTTGAATGAGAGAGTGGGTGGGGGAGGGGCAGAGGGCAAGGGAGAGTCTTAAGCAGACTCCACTCTAAGCATGGAGCCCAACTTGGGGCTCGACACAGGGCTTGATCCCACAACCCTGAGATTATGACCTGAGCAGAAACCAAGAGTTGGATGCTTAACTGACTGCACCACCCAAGCACACCAATCTTGATTGTTCCTGTGAAAAACTAGTCAGTTCCTTTCCTCACATTTTGAGGAAGAAGGAAATACAGAGTAAAGTCCAAGGTCCAGGATCCCGAAGGGCCCTGCTATAATCCTGTTTCCTCTTGAATTGAGCTTAGTGATCATTTGGGATTTACAATTGGACTTCCCATCCTGGAACATGATATGCGTTTTTATTTATGTAAGTTTACTAGTAACTCTTTCCAGAAACTTATTTTCATGTAGTTCCCCTGCATTTCCCAACAAATTAATCCCAGATATTTTATATATATTTATACAGGATTACTACTTATATAGTAATAATTTATAGGTAAAATGCTGATTTATTCCTGCTTCTCCAACTTGAAGTTCTAAAGGTCTGAGTTCTGAGAAGTGTCCTAGAGGCTTGTGTTTTAAAGGCAAAAAGATACGCCCTTCTTCTTTTTCTAAGTGACTTTTAAACATGTGTTCCCCTTCACATGAAACAATCTGAGATGTTCTGTGTGATGAAAGAAGAATAGAGAATGGTGAGTGGAGACAAATCAGGTCCATGACTGAGTCTCAGAGCAGGTTTAGGACTCAACTGAATGCCACCGGCTGCCATAGTGATTTGGCCAATATACAGTTTTATATCTCTTATTCTTAGTCATATGTTGTTTAAATTAAGTCAGTGGAATATTAAAGGAAGCATACGGAAGAATGTTGATATATTTCAACAAGTCAGTACCTCAGTAAACGTGTCTTTGACTACATGGAGTATATGAAGAGAGGAAAAGTACAAATTAAACTTTGCAATGGAATGAAACAAGTATTATTGCTAATCCAGCCATTTTTACATGATCCACAATGCCTTTTCTGCAGTTCTAAACTCCCAAACCTTTTCTAATCAAATTTCTTCCTCTATTACGTATCTGCCAAATTTACCAGATATAACCAGGCTATTTACACATTGTGTTTCTCCAACTGAGTGTGACTCTTCATGTATTCTGCTACAGATGTATGTATATATGGCCAGATGTTGCCTCAGACCTGCTCAGGATGTTACATACTGTGTGGTATATGCACCTTACTATCCTGCTAAAATCCAAACACTTGTGGATTCCAAAATAGTTCTGGCCCTAAACGTTTTGAATGGAGGATTGGGGCCCTATGTGCAAACAGGATGCATAACATTTTTGATATTTTACATGGATAATAGTCAACATTTGTTCAGAAATGCTTTAACATAATCAAATTGCAGTAAATTAAGTAGCATGCTTAAGTTGCTAAATGAGAAAAAGAACATGCAATTTATTGTTAAAAGTTGTATTAAAGTGGCTTTCGTGAATCAATCTTCAATAATATACTTATAGAAAATCACCTTTTAACCAAAAATCATGTCTTTATCCCATATCATATAAACAGAAATAAATAACTGGAAGAACTTCCAAGGGGGCTTGCTTCCTAAAGTTGTTTAAGTCCTCCATCAAACCTGATGGTGAACCACTACAAGCATCCCCAGTCACATCCAAAATAAAGCAATAATAACATGACTAATTAATCTGGCTCTGCTGCACTACTTAGAGCTATACAATATCAATTCTTTTAAGTCAAAACATGGAAAAGGAAGAAGCCAAATTACTTATGGTGCTTTATCTACAATAGCCACAAAAAATCCAAGGAAAATACTGTTAGAATGAAAGACATCTGCATCGTCTCTGAGTAAATACTAATCAAAATCAAGACCATCTAATTGCAACAAATAAGATGAACAATGTGCAGCCTGCAGGTGGACGCTCTCCACAGTGATCATAAAAATTAACAATTCCTGGAACAAGTTTGGCAGGCAGTGGGCAGAATGACCCAAAGGGACACATAGGGCTCCTAAAACCTGCTAGGAAATTCCAAGAGGAGAGTACACCAGGTTCTGGGCATAAGAATGTTAGGAGAGCCCCAAGAACATCAGAGCCTGGGCCCTGAGGAAGACAAGACCACAGTGGGCCCTAGGACCTAACAAGATGAGAGAACGCCAGATACTGGACTCTGAAGAAGATAAGAAACTATGTAGTCTTTGGCTACCAAGGAAGATGAGAACACACTGGGCACACACCAGATCCTGGGCAGCGACTGACTTCTTTGATTTCCTAAACACGGGCACCCTGGCTCACAGAAGAGGACACTGGGCAGAGGATCCTACCCATCTCACTCCTTCTCCCTGACAAAGATTCTTTGCTTACCCAAACTTTAGTCAGGCTCCCCTGAACCCTCTTCCTACAATGCCCATCCATGTACTTCCTCCTAGAACCTAGTTTTAGCAAGACTCCTAAGTCAGTTTAACAAGACTTCTCCACCTTGAAATCTGATCAAACCGCTCAACCCCAGTGTTGCCCCCAGGTGGTATCTGATCACCCTGGCCTGCCTTCAGCAACAATCTTATTAGGTTGGTTCAGCCAGAAGCCCCCAGACACTGTAATTTTCTATCAACCAACAATCCCCCACCCACCCACACACACACTTCAATTTGCTTCTTAGCTATAAATACCACTTGATCTAGTTGTATTCACAATTGAGCCCAGGTCGATACGAGTGTCTTTTCCCCTGTGACATTTTTGTGAATAAAACCTATTTCCACTGTTTTAACTTCTGTCTAGTTCTGGTTTCGACAACCCACCCCCTCACCCATGCTTAGGGCACAACTGACCCTGCCCTTCTCCCCACAACCTGCGTGGACATTTATGCCCGGCCCTCTTCCCCTACTCTCCCCTCCCCGGGAGGGCAGAGAATCCCTCCAGCTGCACGTTCCCGGAAGGCCCTACCCACCTCCCCCCCCGCCCCCGTCCCCGCTTCCCTCTCAGAACTCAGGACTGATCTTAGCCCCGCCTCCGGCACACTTCCTGCCCTCCCCCTCCCCCTTCCCCCCTTCTTCCTCCCCTTAGACAAGAATCCACATTCAGCACCGGCCCCACTCACTTCCGTCTATCCTCTCACTGCCTCTTCCCGGAACTTGAGTGGACTTTAGCTCCGCCCCCCCCCACTACTCGCCCATCCCTCCTCCTTCCCCGACCTTGGCTGGACGTTAGCTCCGCCCCCTGTTTCCCTCCCGCCCTGTTCCCACCCTTCCTTCCTCCACATTGGGTAGGAATAGCACTTAGCCACAACCCTCTACGCTTCCGGCCCTGACTGCTCTTCCTCCTCCGCCCAGGGACGTAATAATCCGTCCCTCCAACAACCCCCCCCCAACTTTAATCAACTTCCGGCCCACCCCCTCTGCGCTCCTTCCCTTCCCAACTTCCGGTTTATCCCACGAATGGTCGCCCTCGTGGCGGAGTACAACTCTGTCCTGGCCTGCGCTGTTACTTCGAGAAGTGTTGAGGCCCCAATCCAGCTGGACCACCGAGGGTCGCCGGCGAAGGCCCTCTTCTGGACGGCCCGGGCTTCGCCTGCCATCCGAGATGGCTGGCCAAGATGGCCGCCGCCTAGGAGAGGTCGGGCGGGCACGTCGCAGGGGTGGCTGGGAGTTGTAGTCCAGGCCGACGCGCTGACGCATTTCGCTGCGGGCCGACGGTCGCCATTGTGCGCCGCGCGCTGGGTGAGTGTGGCGCGAAATCTGCTCCCGTCGGGGCTGTGCGGAACCGTCTCAGAGCCATTCTTCGGGGTGTGCAGCCTCAGTCCCTTCCCCGACATGCTCAGCAGCCGGAGGCCGGCCTTCCCTGCCGTCTTCCCGCCGCGGGGCCGGAAGGGGCGGTGTGGTCGGGGGACTCCGGGCCCAGAGGAAAGACAACTCCCTCCGGGAGTGGGGATTAAGGCGGGCAGACCCGTTCCGGGCGTGTGCGGACTGGGGAGGGGAGTGACTCCCGCTGGGTGGAAATAGGAGGAGGGTCTTCTCTGGACTAGAAGAAACCTCTCTAGGTGTCGGGGAGAAATGGAGACGACCCTTTAAGTGCGTTTTTGTAGGTTGGGGGTGGACTTGTCATTTCACGTTGGTAGGGTCGCTACTGGGCAAAGGAGGGCCCCCCCTTTGCGTAGCCCTCACACCTCTCCTACCTCCTAAATTCGACCTTCTCAGGACTGCCCACTCCCACGAGATACGTCGAGAAGGAAGGTATGGCTTCCGGGCTTCCGACGGCCTGGTTCCGTGTGAGTAGAGGCTTCTTTGAGTTTCTGAGTCTATCCCTGGATCTGGGTGTGGGGGTTGCCGGATGATAGTGGGATGCCACCTTTCCTTGAGATGACTTCAGACCGCAGAGCATTTTGGGGGGGATTGAGAGACTGGCTGGGAATGAGAGACCCTGCTGAACAGATGAACCGCAGGTTGCTTAGCTTTCCAAGGGAATGGTTAGAGTACAGGTTGGGTTCTGGGGGAATCTGATTTATTCTTTATATTGGGGGTAGACATTGATAGGTTTAAACAAGGATTAGACTCACATTTATATTTCACTAGCTACTTTGGCATCAGAACTAGAAGGGACTTGAGCTCAGTCATTAAGAAAAAACAGAGGAGGATGGATCCTTGACATGTGAAGGAAATAGAGGCAGCACAGGTAGTGGGTGGGGGATGAAGGCTTGGGTGTGATGGTTAAGCTCACGAAATTCCCTACTAGGAGGTATAGATGCTAATACCAGTATTGGAATCCCCAAGTAAATAAAAACTGGAGAAGTCTGGGGAAAGAAGAGCTCTCTCTGGCTTCACATGCCCTCCTTGCTGTGACCTGATTAGGGCCAAGCTTGGGTTTGCTCAGTTTCAGGCAATTTCGAGAACACATGAGACACCTGGAATGCTCTTGGGTCATCATGTAGACTGTGCCCTCATGTGCTGGGTCAGCCTTCCCCCTCCTGTCAGTGTAGGTGACGACAGACCGTGGCTGAACAGAAACCTGTGGGTTTTAGGAACCAGTGACCTTTGAAGATGTGACCCTGGGTTTTACTTCAGAGGAATGGGGACTGCTCGACCTCGAACAGAAGTCCCTGTACAGAGAGATGATGCTGGAGAACTACAGGAACCTGGTCTCTGTGGGTAAGGATGGTCTCCATGTCAATAAAGATCTGCGCTTTGCAGCACGAATGTGGTGCCTCTGAAGTGTGTGTCTGCTTGGGCTCAGGTTGCAGGGATGAGAGTGCAGTTGTAAAGGCCATGGAGCCTGAGGGAGGCGGCTTTAATTTGTGGGAAAAGGGCAACTTCACAAATGACTTTTGAAGCCACCTAGTCCATCCCTCAGAGGCCTTGAATGCTAGGGAGGTAGGTCTGTCAGAGATGTAGCTGACAGTAGTGGATGCACATTTAGAACAAGAACTCCATAGGATGTCAGGTCAGTGTTCCAACAGTTCAGGAGTATCACTGAAGACTGATCCCTTCCACTTCTTTGTGGTTAGTGTGGACTTTTCCATTTTTAGGTTAGTGGCTGCATGGCTGTGGCACCCAGCATCCTGTTCATATTCAAGGCCAAAAGAAGGGGAGGGGGCAGCCCTCGCTAGTTCTCTTTTCGCACCTCCCGTATTTAGCAAGGAGAAAAAAGCCCTGAGGTCCCCAGCTGACATATTTTTCTTAGTACTTGTTGGCCAGAACTGGGTCCCACTGCTACTTTTACTGGAAGGGGAGTCCAGGGGGGGCAAGTAGCTGACAAAGGGAATGGTTTAGGTTCTTATCACCACGATAGACCAGAAGTCATGCCCTTGCAGGGAAGAATTCAGGGACAGCATGTGCCACAGCAGAAACGCATTTTCTCCCGAACACAGACCCCCCAAGCCCTGTCTCTTTTCCCTTGGGCAGAACATCAGCTTTCCAAGCCAGATGTGGTATCTCAGTTAGAGGAGGAGGAAGCGCTCTGGTCGGTGGAGAGAGGAATTCCTCAAGACACCTTTTCAGGTGAGAACCAGGCTCACGGGAGTCCTGGCAGGGAATGGGCTGACTGGTTAGTCAGGGAGTGGTGTCTTAGAAAAGAAGATGGACAGGGGAAAACCCCAGATGGGGTGGTATGAGTAGCTGCAGACATGCTGAATCAAACTGTTTTCCTCTGGTCTCAGAGTCAGGAGTGTACCACTTCATTGAGCATGAACTTGTTGCCAGTGGCAGGTTGGCCATAGGGGCTCCACTGTTCTTCTGTTCTTCTTTCACGTAATCACCAGTAAGTGGTGTGTCTGTCCAGACTTTTTCTTTATAGATGTTTGCATGTATGTATATGAATATGACTTGGGAGTGTTACACTGGATACAAACAGGCCTGTTTCATTCATTTTAACAGATATAGTGTAGTCCACATTTGATTTTTTTCCTCTTGATAGTCTTTCAAGTTGTTGAAAAAAACTTTGTTGTGTTCATTTTTTTGGACTTTGAAGTTGGGTTTTTTTTGTAGGTAGGGTTTGTTGAGATAGAATATCAGCATCAACCAAGATAGAAGCGAAAAATCTAGTAGCAACAGCTTGCTCTCTAAAATCCTTTAAAATAAATGCAGCTGCTCAAATACATGAGAGCTTTCCCCCTTCATTGCCAGAGATTTATAATGATCTTTTTTAAGGTTTGCAGATCTGATAGTATGTTGAGTGTAGTTCACATTTCCCTCGTGAAGTTACACATATTCTTATGTGTACCATCCACCTTTAAATTTAACTTTAGTCTCCATAAAGAAGTTTTATGATTCAAGTATTTTTCCTTTCAGATGTTTTTATTCCTATTCCTGTCATAGGAAGGTTTTATAAATACTTTCTTGTGTTTCAATTGGTGCACTTACATGGAGTTTATGTATATGGCATGGAGCGTAAGTTCTTTCAGCACATTTTCTGAAGATTTTTCCACTTACCAGAAACACCGTATTTATCATAGACTAAATTCCCATAGTCCTTATTGGGTGCAGGCCTCCATCTTGGTCCCTTCTGCTTCCTTGATCTTAGTCTGAGTAAAGACCATATTACTGTATGTATGGTAGTCTTATAACAAACTTGGATAAATGGGAGTCCTCTCATAATTGTTTAAAAAATTCTTAGCTGTTCTCAACCACGTGGTTTGCCAGATGAACACTTAGCATCAGCTTGTTAGAATGATTGGACTTAGAATTCCTTGATGCAGAATTGGTCTGTCTAGTCCAGTTCTGACACAAGTATACAAGGAGATCTGCTCGCCTCACTGTGCCATGTCAGTGGCATGTCAGCACTCCTGAGTGCTGTTGAGCTTTCACCGTGGTTGCTGTTCATGTGTTCCTGTTAGTCTTCCTTTGTAGTCTCACATAGTTGATCCAGATGAGCCTGGCATGCTGCAAAATTCTGTCTTATTAGGTTCTCATTAATTTTCTCAGTACAGTCATTTTACCAGCAAGTATAAAGGAGGAGACAACTGTATTAGTATTTTTTGAACTTCTTTTGCCCCATTACATAATGACATTCATCACAGCTGGTACTTCCAAAACATGGAAGCTGAAAGGGTGAAGAGTGAATATCTGACTTAAATAGGAAAGATTCTCAGCTTTGATTCAAGTCAGTTTTATCTGGATAAAGAAATAGTCATCTAGCCCTTTCTAATAAATGATAATCAGTAATAGCCCCAGTTTTCCTTCATAGCCTTCCAAGGTGATCATAGTGATTTTCTCCTTTGAACAGTGACCTAATACACATAGATATGACCTTGTTGTAACATGCTGTTGGCATCCAATGACCCATCAATATTCATAAATTAGGTTGGGGAGGTGGGTGGATTTCTTTTTTGTGTTCTTTCTCTTTATCAACTTTTATATCAGTGTGTGCTGACTTTGTAAAGAAAACTTTGGATGCTCTCCCCTGCTTTTGTTCTGTGTGTTCAAATTCAAGTGACATTGGAACTACATGCTTCCAACAGTATTCAGCTATGAAATCTGCACCTGGTCCCCATCTTTGGTGATGATTTTCTGTTTGCCACAACATGGACTGGCACCTCTGTGACTCTCTGCCCCCCTTTTCTGGTCTCAGTTTGATGGCTCAGCATTAGTGTTTTTGCTTTTCTATATTCAGAGCCTTTCCTTTCATTCCCTACGTTGAAAACCTCCCTTCCAACCATTAGCACAGGTCACTAAGCTCTACCTCACTTGGAAGGTCCCCAGCAACACAAGCACTTTGTATCCACCCACTGTGGTGTCTTTCCTGGTTGTTCCCCTTGATCCTGCCTTCCAAAGTCCGTCCCTGTGTGGTGGCTCTGGTTGTGGCAGGTCTGTGTCTCATCCTCCCTGGAGCTCAAGTCTTGTGTTAGCAAACCTTCCAGCCTTGCACTTCTGGATGATCGGGTAGTTCCCTGAACCTAGTTGCCATGAGAGATTTTGGTTACCTATGGTTCTGCACATCTTGGGAGAATTCGTTTAACAGGTGAGAAGAGATTCCAAGGCTATGTCACAGAGCAAGATAACCATGTGCAGGGAGGTTCATCAGGACACTTTATTACAGACTGTGCCTGAGGTAATAGGTTCCAGACTCATCTCTGCTCTGTCACAAAGAGTTCTTTACATGTTGCTTTCCCTCCACTGCCTCCCCTTGTTACACCTCACAAATACCTGTTGTGGAAGTCCCCTTGGGTCCCATGTAGTACACTAAACACTTTGGTAGTGAACCGAAGACCTAACATAATCCCTGCCACTGTGAACTTCGTAGTCTAATAGATTATGGCCTCTACAAACAAGTTCCCCAGATATAACTCTGTGAACAGATAAGTAGTGGTAAGTACTGAGAAAAAAAAGAAGGTGATGTAAAGTGGGGGATAATGGGGAATTACTGCTTTAGAGGTGGTGGTTGCAAGGGGGCACTGCAGGAGTGAAATTTTAAGCCAATTCCTAAAGAAAAAGAATTCTACAGACGTATAAGAGTGGTGGTGAACAGAGCTTCCAGGCACAGAGACAGCACTTGGGGTGACCGTGAGAACGGAACAAGCCTGGCACATTCAGGAAACAGGCACCAAATGGGCTGGGAGGAGGTAACTAAGGTACAGTGACAGGCAAGCTAGGTTTGGCAGTGCACAGGCAGTGCACAGTCCTCCTTCACTGTGAGGAGAGTTTTGATTTTTATCAGGCAGGTGTGTGATGTGGCTTTTCAAGCACATTTTAGGTGCTTATGAAGAAAGAACTATGGTAGGGCACAGATGCAAGCAGGGCAGGGAGCCGTGGTAGGTAGCATCTGTGGAAGAGGTGATGACACCTGGCCTGAGAGAGTAGCAGAGGGGTTGGGGAAAAGCCAGCACGGCCTTCTCCCACTGCATAAGTGGATTCACTGAGGCCAGGCGAGTAATGGCCAAAGGAAAGGAAGCTGCCAAGAATCCCTCAGGTGAAGGCTTCAGGGATTTCCTGTGACTATTTGTAATGTATGCGTTTACCCACATACATTCTTTTTGTATATATCAACATTAACTTTATTTTTAAGATTTTATTTATCTGACACAGAGAGAGAGGGAGAGCGTGAGGAGGAACACAAGCAGGGGGAGTGGGAGAGGGAGAAGCAGGTTTCCTGCTGAGCAGGGAGCCCGATGTGGGGCTCGATCCCGGACCCTGGGATCATGACCTGAGCCAAAGGCAGACACTTAACTGAGCCACCCAGGCACCCCAACATCTAACTTTAAAAGGAGAATATACAGGAGAAAAATTACTACTCCTGAATTTTTGGTTTTAGTCAGTGACATGAAATCTGGTAAAGGCATAAACTTTTGAAGGGTAGAAACAGAGGTTTTGTTTTACTTGGTTGAAGTAATTTTGAAGAGAGTTACGTGAATAGTACAAAGAACTCCCTTATAGCTTTCACCTAAATTCAAGTTTGTGAAACTGTCCCACGTCTTGACTGGTTATGTTAATGAAGTGTGAATGAGAAGGGACTTAGAGACATCCAAGTAGAGGTTTGTGAAGCCAGTGGAATGCACCCCTCTGGACTTCAGAAGGAGTCCCGGCGGGGCAGAAAAACTTGGGAATTATAGGTGTTTGGAATGGCATACTTTATTTACTCTAAGATGAGGCCATCATCTCCAACAGTGGTCTCTGCCATCACTGGTGTAGTGGGTGTCTCTTCCCAATACAGGGGACTGGGTTTAAGTGGAAAGCTCAGCCTTTCTGAGGCAGTTCATTCTGTGTGGCTCTCCAGTTCTCCCTGACAACAAAAATGGCAGCACAGACATTAGCTGAAATAGAAGGGACACTGAGTAATAAGCGCTTAAGACATGGCATTCATCTTTAAGAAGGCACTGATTTGTGAAGATAAGGAATGTGGACAACTATTTGATAGCATTTAGATCTTTAGCCATCACTCTTTCCTTTGAAGAAAGTAGTGTCACATGTGTGGTTTGGGTGGAAAACTTGATATAATCTAGATGTAACCCATAGGAAAGCAATGGAGTAAAGACACTATATTGAAGGTCATGCCTATGGAACATTTAACTTTTGACTTGTCAAGGAATGAAGCAGGAGAGATGAGCCCTACAAATATGAATGTAGCAACACTCAAATTAGTGCAAGCTTTAGCAGAAAAAAAAAAACCAGCTTCTACAAGGAGATTATTTTTTGGGAGGAAGAGAAGGAATCCTTTTCTAGAGTTCACCCTTTGTGTTGTAGCCTGAGAGGACTCACATGGGCTATAAAGCAAATGTGTAATGGATGTAGGAAATCAATTGTTTCATACAAAGATAATTCAATTCAAGAACAAGACTGAATAAAATGTGTTTAGTGAGAAAGCCTGTTCTCAGTTCACCCTTTAAGGAAAGGCTCACATGGGAGACTAACATGCAAAGACCCTGAATGGAAGAAGTTCTTTTCATGAGTTTTTTGACATGAGAACTCAAACAACGGGAAGAAAGCCCAGGAATGTGATCATAGCTGGAAATGCTTCTGGCCTGATTCACTCTGGTCTGACTTGAGAAAGCTCATACTGGAAAAAATAAAAACACAACCCAGTTGTATTTGATGTGGAAAAGTTCTCACACCAAATAATTACCTCTGAGAACTCCAAAGCCAAGGGAATGTGACTGCTGTGGATAAGATTTCATGCATAGCTCTTTTATTCAGCATCACAGCAGTCATACTGGAAAACACCTGAGAATGTGATCAGTGTTAGGAAGGCTTCAGGAGGCACAGAACCCACTGGCAAGAAGTCCTTCAGTAGGAGTCCTCATTGTATTCAGCATCAGAGGACTCATATGAGAGCAGACCCTCAATGTAATCTGTGCAGGCAAATCATCAGCCTTAGCTCCCACCTTATTTGACAGAACAGCAACAACAAAACAAAAAAACTTGCACTGGAGAGAACCCCACTGAAGACTAAAAATAATGTCCCATCCTATTTTTATACCAGATAATCATATAGAAGGCAAACTCTAAATAAAACTTTCATCATATAAGTGTACAAATATAGCAAAACAGATCTTGTCTTTCCAACTTGTTCTGTTACCTGACCTGAACACCTAGAACAAATATTAAACTTAACACGAGAGCAGTCTTTGTTTCCCATGTGTGTTCCCAGTTGCTAAAGACAGTGACTCAATCTCCTGCTCAGGAAACTGGTGGGTGAATGAATGGTTGAAGAAACTAAAAAACAAGAGGATGTCTTCAAAGAGGAGATTTTGAAGACAATGCCAGGCTTTGAGACAAGAGGGTGGGTAAGGGATGATAAAGGGAAATGCTGAAATACATAGTGCTATTAAGAACTCTGCAAGGCTCACATCCTGGAGAGTGGGCCAAGAGTTTAGAATCCTGAATGACTATCATAACATGTTTGGCATAATCCAGCCTAATATTTGTGTGGTCACATACTGTGCAACCTTTATTCAAGAATACATTCTCTGTCACCTTCCATATATTTGCTCTTTCGGACCCATGTAATCTTGATGCTTTTATCTGGAAACTGCTCTGCCTGGTGTCCAGATGTAATCCCTGGAGTAATTTCAAGGCCTAAAAATGCCTTTTAATTGAATAAGAAGGGAAACGGGCACCTGGCTGGCTTGGTAGGAGGAGCATGTGACTCTTGATCTTGGGGTCTTGAGTTCAAGCCCCATGCTGGGTGTAGAGATTGCTTTAAAAAAAAAAAAGAAAAAAGGAAAACAGATGAATAAGCATTTGACTCTAAAAGTCTTAAGGAGGGGCGCCTGGGTGGCACAGCGGTTAAGCGTCTGCCTTCGGCTCAGGGCGTGATCCCGGCGTTGTGGGATCGAGCCCCGCATCAGGCTGTTTCGCTATGAGCCTGCTTCTTCCTCTCCCACTCCCCCTGCTTGTGTTCCCTCTCTCGCTGGCTGTCTCTCTCTGTCAAATAAATAAATAAAATCTTTAAAAAAAAAAAAATAAAAAAAAAATAAAAGTCTTAAGGAAAGAGGAAAAATAAATACAGTTTAAATAAATGAATCAGAAATGGAGAAGAAAAGAACCAAGAGCTAATTTTCGGGAAGGACAAAATGCAAAACCAACTTTGATTAAATAGAGGATAAATAAAAGGCAAATTAAAAACCTACACAGGGAAACAGCAGTATACATGCATTCAGCAACACGTGTAGTTTTCATTATAATGCTTTCTACAACTATACCAAAGGATGAGCCAGGTCTATGTACTGATGTGGAAGTCTCCAAGATAATGTGTATTTTTTAAATATATATTGTTTAAGATGTATAAAGATACATAGATGCATGTAATATCAATGTCCTTTTTTTTTTTTTTTAAATACACACACAAACAAATGTGTGTGTTGGTTGTTTATCACTAAATATAGAAGCTGGTAGGCTGTAATGGCCTCCTGAGAAGGAAACTGGGTGGGAGGGTAACTTTCCATTTTAAGAAGTGTTGTCCATAACCATGGTGATAAAATGGAAACCACTATGTCCTTTCCTCTGTGTTATCACTCCCTGACACAGTACAGGTGTCCAGTAATTACTTGTTGAGTGTAGGAATGAACAAACAAAACGGAAAGATTTCTGGAAAAGTGTAAGGTTGCCAAAATTGGTCACAGGAAAAATACTAAAGTTAACTTTTTTAGAACAAAGTGGCCAGCTCCCTATTACTGACTTGGGCAGTGAATATTTTCCAACTTCTTGTTAAAAGACAATTCCCATGGAACATGAACAGTTCAATGACAGAACAGGCTGGAATGTTGACAGATTCTGCAAAGTATACATAGCATTGTTCTCACTATAGCACAAAATAAGAAAAACATTAAAAAGGAAATATTTGTAACTCAGCAATTAACCACTTTAAAAAAAATAATTCTCTGAAATTGTTTTTACAAATTCATCAATGTGACAAATTATAAAACGATAGAGAGTAATGGCTTTGGCTTATACCATGAGTAGCCAATTTAACACAGAAAAGATTTTAATAGGTTTTTGAAATGGGATCTAAGAATAAATTATTTATGAAGTGATTAGGAATTGTTAAGGAATAAAGTATTAAGGAATTTCTATTTGAAAAAATTGTAAGTGGGATACAGAATAAGAAGAAATGACTGTGTTTTTTTTGTTTTTTTTTTTTAATGATTAGTTTCAGATATAGAGTGCAGTGACTGCTTTTTGAGGACTTAAAAAGGCTAGAAGTTTATGAAGTCCCTTTCTTAAGTCCTACCATCATTCCAGCCAGCAGCCTCTAGAGAAGTGTTGATGGAGCCATTCTACCAGTGGAAGCAGAAATCCAAGTCTCTGACATGGCTGGTCTGGGAAGAAGAAGGAGTGTAAAACAGGTGTCTTCTTACCTGGTGGCCTTCACTCCCATCCTGCTCAGGCTCTCAAGTAGAAGGGAACTTTGTAGCGACAGCAATCCTCCCATGATAATTTGCCAGTGGGACACAATTAAAATGCTAGTGAGATTCCCTATAATTTGACAGAAATATGGGAAAATCCAGACAGCTAAAACACTCAAATTGCGCTTTGAAGCTGTGTTGAGTCAATAAATACTGCCTGAGCGCCTGGCAAAATGCCATGTACTGTTACAGGGGTGGGTCACAGTGTTGAGCAGGGTAGAAGGCCTCTCTCATTGGCCTGAATTTATTCCAGAGCAGCCACTAGCATGTGGCTGATTACATTTAAACAGACTAAAGTGAACTTCAGCAGTTCAGTTCCTTAGTCACATTGGCCATCTTTCAGATGGTCACTGGTCACCTGCAGTTAGAGACTACTATGTTGGACAGTGTATCTAGAACATTTCCTTAAACAAAGAGAGCTCCATTGGGCAGTGCTGTAGAGAAGGTAGAGCGTGATAATGAAGCAGATACTTTGAAATGGCAGTCAGTGCCCTGAAGAAAAATGAAACAATGGAATATGTTAGAGGGGAGTGACGTGGGTGGGCAATACTGGTTCAAAATTGGGCAGGAAGACAGTTCTGAGGAGGTGATAATTGAGTTGAGAACTGGAAGGGGTACCAGGTGAAGATGTTAGGAAAGACTATGAGGCAGGGTTGAGGGGAGTACAAATACCTACAGACAAGACACACTTTAGCACATTTGAGGAAAAGTAAGATAGTGGCTGTGAGAAGCACCTTTTGGTGTAAAGGGCATAAAAGAACAGGGTTTGGATCCCAGCTGCTATGTTCCTCATTGTGGCCTGGGCAGGGCTCCTAGGCTCTCCCAGCATGGATTTCTTTTGTGTGAAGGATGGATGCTGTTGCTCAGTGGGACTATGGTATGTAAAGCCCAGGTCTTGGGGGACTTCATGTAACAGTAACTACTGTTATTCAAAGACTTTGATGTAAACATGGTCATCACCTTTGGCAGATCCTCCTCTGGGCCTAGCTTTAGGGTTTCCAAATGCACAAGACCCAGTTGACATCCTCAGCAGTCTAGTGGGGTAAACAAACTTAGGTGATTTCATGGGATGCCCAGCAGAGCTGAAGAGTGAGTGGGGAGGGGAGGAAAAAGGGTGAAGAGCTGGGGGCATTCTGGACAGGGAGGAAAAGGAACGGGAATGTACACAGGGATGAGGGGAGCTGAGATAAGCACTCTTCCTGACCCTGGTCCCCAACAAGATCGTGAAAAGTCACTATTATTAGTTACTGTTAAATTTGTGGACTGGTAGTCTTAGTGTACCTGGTTAGTCATGAACTCTTGAGCACTGAGGGAGAGATGGCTTACCCTGGAAGGGAAGCAGCAGAGACAGCATGAAAGAAGAAAACTAAGAGGAGGAAGAAAACAGCAGCTCCCATCAGCCTTTCCTACATACTATACCTAATCACTTGTGTACCTAATCAATTAAAAAGAGGAAACTAAATCCCAGAAAGATTAAGCACCTTGCCCAAAGGCTTGGAGAATTTGTATAACAACCTACTAAATAGATAGTTGCAAGTGAGGGGACTAAATTGCTCAAATCCCCACCCAGACCATTCAGTTGGTGGACTGAAAACCAGTACTTGGAGCTACAGTTGACAGAGATTATTTTGTGTAGCCCCACTCAGATGAGTGGGTCAGTCAGTCCCAGCTGTGCCCCAGCGAGTTGAGGATCCAGTTCCAACTCTGCCAGTTGGTAAACTTAAGGGGTTTCACTTTCTTTGTGAAGTGGGGTGAATACTTCTGGCACAGACAGTGGTTGGGGGATGGTCCAAAGGATAAGAGACTTAGAGGACTGCAGTGCCTAGAATGACACTTACCCACCGGCTTCTAGGCTTGTGACCCATCTCATTTACTGCATAGCACCCACTAGGTGCTTTAGGATTACCCTACAGAATGTGTGTTGTCCTGAAGGGCTGCTACAGCAGGGAGAGTCAGGCTGCAGATCCACTGAGCTCTCAGCACAACAAGGATCAGCAGAGTTCCCAACATCCAAACCTACAGAGGCTCTAAAACTTAAAACGGTAAGAGTTAACATTTTTGAATGAGCATTCAGTTCAAGATTCTGAGAAACTGCCCTGGTGCCCCCAAGGATAAGAGGAGGAACAAAATCCATGATCAGAATTAACGGAGAAATAAGGGGGATGGAGTGGAATGAAAAGAACCTACAGTTAATTTTCTTAAGAGATAAAGTACTAAATAATCCCTGTGATTAACCAAGGAGTAAAAAACAAGTTTTAGAAATTAGAAAGTTGGGAAGCTTGTGGAGAATGAAGATTTTTTTTTTTAAGCGTAATGCATGATTATTGCTCAAAATGGTACCTGTGGCTCAGCAAGGAGCCGCTAGGGAGCGCTACCTCCCCTCGCGCCCCAGTAGCCCATATCGGGCACTTTTGAGGTCAAGGGCTGCTGGGAATCCCTGGCTTCCTGAGTTACTCTGACGGAAATTTCAAGCTCCAAGAGCTCTGATTGAAAGGGAATACATGAACTTTGCTTTCAAATCAAGAATTTGCCGGGGGTGGGAGGAATGAACTCTCAGAAGTCCTAAGGAACAGGAAGGGCACATACAAACGAGTCGGGAAGGGAAGCCCCCAAATGAAATTAATAACAAAAGTTTAGGGGAAGAGGTCGGAAATGGGAGATCAACGCTGTAGTTGCTTTTATCAAGGAAAAAAAACACTTTAAACCTAGGAAAGGAGTGTGGCTGTGGCCAAGATAAAAAGCGCGGCCCAGGACGTGTTTTGCAACCCCAAGCGCCCAAGGCCCGTCCGGGGCGGCGGGCGCGGCCCCACCCATCGCGGGCGACTCCTGACCCCGAGCTGACTCACTTCTCGGATAGCGCGCCAGCAATTTCCAGCACCGGTTAGGTTTGTGAAACCGGTAAACCGAGGAAACCACAGACGAACCAAGGTTTGTAATCAGGAAATCTGGAGGGGGAAAAGAAAACCCTACGGGAACAGGGGAAGGATTTCGAATCTGGGGCACGAAGACGGATTAGGAATCCGGGTGACTCGCTGCCTTAGGGGGAAGCGACCGCGCTCTCCCCCGCCCCGCACGCCCAAAGGGAAAAAACTTGCAGATCAGCAAGATGGGTGTGGAAGTTCCAGCTGCGCCCGCGTCGCCCCAGAGCGCGTCCGCCGTCTCGGGGTATCGGGGGAGGGAACGAGAGCGGAAGAGGCCTCATCCCCGGGCCCAGTAACTAGCCAAGGGGCCGCCGTCCGGGCAGGGCCTGGGTCAGACCCAGAGCCTCAACATGGCGACACCGGAAGTCTCCGCCGTGGAGGCTCCTGGGAGTTGTAGTGCGCCGGTTTCAGGGCGTGAAGCACTCTGGGCCGGGTCGGAAGTTGCGGCTGGCGCTCTTCCGGACTGGGGGATCGGGGCGTGACTGTGGCGATTTGGGCGGTGTCGCCCTTTTTCCTCGGGGAAAGGGGGACGGAGGCTTGCTTCAGTTCCCCGAACGCGAGCGGAAACGTGTGCTTGTGGCTGCGGCCTCCGCCCGAGCCGCTTCCTCGGCAACGCGGCACTCTGGAAGCCCAGCCTCGGAGCGCCGCTTAAAAAGATGCGTGCCTGCAGATTTAATCTGCAGGTGCTCGGAAGGATGGGCACGGAGGAAAAAACAAAACAAAGCTGGCGCGACTTAGGCAGGCAGCCGCTGTTCTTCATGTCTTTACGAGGTTTTTTTTTGTTTTTGTCTTTGTTCTTTTTAATAACACAGCTGCAGTGACTCCACACCAGTAATTTCCTGCTCCGTTTTTTTGCTTCACGTGGTAGGCCTTTTCCTGCGTTGTAATAATCACACTAAAATCAATGTTATTTTTAATGCTTACATGTAAATCTTTTACAATTTTCTTGAGCCGTGTTTTAACACTGCCTGTTCTCCAGTTTTGCTCCATCCTATACCATTGCTCAGCAATGTGTCGTGGAAAAAGACCACCGAAATGAGGATAGGCTGTCTCCTAGGAACCCACGGCAGCAAGGGAGGCAAGGGCCGGAAAGAGGTACAGCGAAAAAAGTTAGGCTCTCACTGGAGGTTATTGACTTGCGGGGTAAAAAAGAGAAACTGGCAGTCGTTAAACAAGTTCTCATGGTCTGGGCTTGTTGCCACGGGTTTCAGTGTCAAGAGTTCTACCGTTATATGTGGTCTGGCCTTTGTCTCCGAATAGTCGTTCCCTTGGTGTCTTTACATCTGTGTTCCTCTTCAGAAAGCTCCCTGACCACAAGTAGATTAATCTGGTGAAAGTCCCCCGGCACTCCCCTGGGCATTTGTGGCTAAGGCTTTGAGTTCATGCTGTAAGTTCCTTACAGGTAGAGCTGTGCTAATCATGTATATTATAAACAGCAAGGGTGAGAGGGTACATTTGTTCTTGATATCAGCCCTGCCATTTGTGTTTATAAAACAACATAAATCTAATTGAAGTAAACTATAATCCGTGGTTACGTTTCTTCTGTTTACTTTTTTAAGATTTTAAGTCATTAGCATTTCTTCTTGGAGTTGCAGAGAGCTTTCTTATTTCCTGTTGATTTGTGTGTCCTCCTTAGCATTTTGGGACCATGCCAGAGTTGTGTTCAGCAGATGCTCTTGTGAACTCTATGCCAAGACACAGAGCCCCTGACTTTCCCAGTCATCTTTTTGGCCCCCATGGAGGCAGGATCAGGTTCTATTCCCTGTGCGTGGCTGCAGACCTATACAGCATGATAGGTCTCTTCTCTTTTTTCTTTTTTTTTTTTTTTTAAGATTTTATTTATTTATTTGACAGAGAGACAGCCAGCAAGAGAGGGAACACAAGCAGGGGGAGTGGGAAGAGGGAGAAGCAGGCTCCCACGGAGGAGCCTGATGCGGGACTCGATCCCAGAACGCCAGGATCACGCCCTGAGCCGAAGGCAGACGCTTAACGACTGCACTACCCAGGTGCCCCAAGAGGTCTCTTCTTATTCCTCCTTGCCTTTTGCCTTTTTTCCCCCTCTGTACTGAAATATAATTTATATACTATAAAGTTCACCTTTTGAGAGTGTACAGTTCACTGGTTTTTATTATATTCACAAGGTTGTGTAGGCATCACTGCAATCTAATTGCAGAACATTTTCATCACCCTCCAGAATAAAACTTCATTTTTACTAGCCAACACCCCCCAGTTGCCTCAATTCCCCATCTCCTGGGAATCACTAATCTACTTTGTGTCTATATTGGTCTCTTTTGGACATTTCATGTAAATGGAATCATACCATAGATAGCCTTTGGTGTTTAACTTCTTTCACTCAGCATGTTGTCAAGGTTTAGCCATACCGTAGCATGTGTCAGTATGTCATTCCTTTTTACTGCCAAATAATATTCCATTGTGTGGGTAGACCACATTTTGTTTATCCACCCTTCATTTGATGGACATTTTGAGTTGTTTCTCTTTTTGGCTCTTATGAATAATTTTGCTATGAACATTCCAGTACCAGTGTTGGTGTTGACATCTATATTCATTTCTCTGGGATGTATACCTAGGAGAATTCCTGGGTCATAATATAAGTCTATGTTTAACTTTTTGAGGAGCTGCCAGTCTGTTTTGCAAAATGGTGCAGCATTTTATATTCCCACCAACAGCAGTTTCTCAACATCACCAACAGTTGTTACCATCCATCTTTGATAATGTCGTATCATCTCACAGTGTTTTTGACCATCTGGCAAGTAATATTGACCATGTTCATGTGCTTTGTTGGCCATTTGCCTGGCTGTGCTTTTTTAACTTACAGAGTATCCTACAGCTCAGTTGGACCCTCAATTGGATCCTTTTCCTGCTGGGAATCCCCTGATGAAGATCGAAGTCGTTGAAGTCCTCACACTGAACCAAGAGGTAGCACGTCCCCGAAACGCCCAGATCCGGGCCCTCTATGCTGAAGATGAGGCCCTGAGCCCAGATGTGCTCGGGGGGCCCACTCAACAGCTAGGCAAGCATCCAGCTGACCCTGAGGCTGCGCGCCAGAGGTTCCGGGGCTTTTGCTTTGAGGAGGTGGCAGGGCCCCGAGAGGCCCTGGCGCGGCTGCGTGAGCTGTGCCGCCAGTGGCTGCAGCCCGAGGTGCACTCCAAGGAGCAGATGCTGGAGCTGCTGGTGCTGGAGCAGTTCCTGGGCGCCCTGCCCAGGAAGCTCCGGATGTGGGTGGAGTCGCAGCACCCAGAGGACTGCCAGGAGGCAGTGTCCCTGGTGGAGGATGTAGCCTGGATATCTGAGGAGGAAAGTAAGTGCAGTGGAGGGATGGAGAGAGATACTCCTGTGGGGGCATCTTGGAGGATGGGGGGGGGGGGAGGAAGAACTCAGGCTTCCTGGGAGAGGTTGGGGAAGGGTCACACTTTCCATTTAGGCCAAGGGTATCTGCCTCCCAAACATGTTCCTGAGTCAGAGTTTTAGATGCTTCGTTGCTAAAGCACCTACCATTGTCTCTAGGTCAAGGGTTCTGAGAATGGCCTTATCCTTGGACCTATGGAAATGGAACGTCTCAGGCTGCACCTCACAGCCACTGAAACCTTTGGGTAGGGCCTGGGACTACACTCTTTAAGCAGCCCTCCCCAGGCTTCTGAGAGAAGTTTACAGTTAAATCCTTCATTTTCATCCTTTTGGGATCCCTGCTGCACTACAAGCTAATAGAAAACATGATTTTAGTCACTTAGGCATATTCCCAGAATGCATTCTTTTTTTTTTAAGATTTTATTTTTTTAGGTAATTTCTACATCCAACGTAGGGTTCAAACTTAAAACCCCAAGATCAAGAGTCACATGCTCTCCCAACTGAGCCAACCAGGCGACCCTCCCAGAGTGCCTTCCAATGTCATGCACTCGGTGGGGGTTGTGGATAAAGTGGTGACCAAGACAGATAGGACTCAGACTCATGAGCTCAACAAGCCTTAGGTCCAGCAGGAATGATGGGAATTTGACAAACAAATATGCCTGTGACTAATGGTGGGGTTGAGAAGAACTCAAGGGTGCTGGCAAGGGCTCCTGGAGGCAAGTTGCTGTAGCCAACACCTGGTGTGAAGTGGAACTCAGAAGTGGGCAGGAAGGGGGTGCCTGGGTGGCTCAGTTGGTTAAGTGGCTGACTCTTGATTTCGGCTCAGGTCATGAGATGAGCCCCAAGGCAGGCTCCACACTCAGCAGGGAGTCTGCTTCTCTCCCTCTCCAGTTCCCCTCTACCCCTCCCCCAATTATGCAAGCTCACTCTCTCTCTTGCAAATAAATCTTAGGAAAAAAAAAAAAGTGGGCAGGAAGGATGTGTCAAGCAGGGGAGCATCACCTGTGAAGGCCCAAAATGGGAGCAGTAACAATATAGTCCAAAATCAGAAATTGGGTAGGTCTTTAGTAGAAGGGAGCAGGGGCAGGGCTGGCAGGGCCCTTGAAGAGATTTTCATGTTGTCCTAAAGCAATGAGAAGTGTTATTCTAAAGCGGTGGGAACCAATCCATGAGCTCTCCCCAGAGACATGTGGTGTGGTCTTATTGAGCTTTAAAGATTTACCAGGTTGCAGCTTGCTCTGGATGGTGGACAGAGAACAAGGTCAAAAGGAGAAGCAAATTGGCCACCCAGAGCTGTCACCATGCCCTCCATGACACGTGGTGGCTAGGGCAGGAGTGACAGTGGTGGGGAGCTGAGATGGGAGTGTATGTGTAGAGTGCATGTGGGGGTGAGATTGCATGAAACTTGATTTCTGTCAGGCTGAGTTCCATGGAACACAGACACTGCTTCCATGCTCACCCGAATATGTAACTTCACACAGTGAAAGTGACTTTTCAGATGCCATTGATTACATTGAGGGTCTTGAGACGGGGAGATTATCCTGGATTATTTGGGTGGGCCCAAATGTAATCACAAGGGTACCTACAAAGAGGCAGTCGTGAACATTAGGGGTGGAGAAGACATGTGACCCCCGAAGCGGGGTGACACAAGGAAGGGCCAGAAGCCAAGTATTTTAGGTAGTCTCCAGAAACTGGAAAAAGTGAGGAATCTATTTTCCCCCAGAGCCTCCAAAGGTAAGGTAGCCCTGCCAACACCTTGATTTTAGCTCAGTAAGGCTGGTGTCACACTTCTGATCTCTGTAATCATAAGAAAGCAAATTTGCATTATTTTTAGCCACTGTTGTGGCCATTTGTTAAGCAGCAATAGGAAACTGATAGAGATGCCAAGAAGACAGTTGTAGAGCTCATGAGATGAAAGCCAGTCTATTACATTTCACCCCTTGGGTGTGGATGAAATCAGTTAATATCACAGAGGACAGTGGGAAGAGGCCTTCCAGGGAACTGAGAATCCTGCATTTGTGATCAGCAAGTTAGCTGGGACTCTCAGTTTTGACTGGCAAGAGAGGAGAATTTACTGAAAAAGTCCCAGGGCGATCTACTAGCTTCAGACATGGCTGGACCCAGGGGTTCTAGTATCCTCAGGACTCATCTTCTCTCCTCTATCCTACTTCTCCTGGCCTCTGTCAGCTTCACTCACAGGCAAGCTACCTCCATGTGGGAGCTCTCCGCACAGAATTTGTCTTCCTAAGTGTTCCAACAAAAGCCTCTTTGGCTCTGATTGTCTAGCTGGGGGCCCTGTATTCATCCAATTATTATGGCCAGAAGGAAGTGGCAGCCTGGTGGGCCAGCCTGGGTCACTTCATATGTTCCCTTGATAGTGGGGGTGGACTCATCATTATAGAAGCCCATGGACCAGCTGGGGACAGATGAGTCAGGCATGAAGGAGCTGTGGTTGAAAGGGGGCCTAAGACCAGGTAGAGCTGTTTTCTAAGGTGGAGGAAACTTGATAAAATTCTCATTAAGATGGGTGTGTGTTACGAGAATAGGTCCAGTCCTGGGAGTCAGGGGAAGTCCCAACCTCCATGGAAAAAAGGGAAAGAGGAAGAGGGTGGAGTACTTGGAGGCCAGAAATGGGGTCTTTGCTTCTGAGGACAGGTGTGAGGCCAGCTGCTGAGGTGAATGGGGAGATGAATCAGCTGCCTTAGAGGAGGGACTGGGTCCAGAACAGTTCCTGGAGAGGGAGTGAGTGAGATCAGGGGTCTCGGCAGTGGGGACACCAGTGCTCTATAGTCACATGGGGTGACACATCCTGAACTATCCAGGTGTAGGGATTTGGGCATGGGCTATGAAGAGGAGCCAGAGTGGGGACCTGAGCTGGCGAGAAGAAGGGTGGGCACAGATGCCCTCACAGCAGCAACAGCAGGATACGATGTGTGTGCTGGCCCATTGGGTCCCAGAGAGAGACATGGCTGTTGTTGCCCCGTCCTGGAAGTAGCACTATACCTGGCTGATCACCTGGGCTGATGTCTCCTCTCAGCATTGCCTGCCCAGGACCCCATCTGCTCTCTCCAGACCACAGCTCCTCAGGAAGAAAAAGGGGAGAACATGACTACCTGGCCAGCGAAGGCACCACCTGAGGTGAGTGGGGAGTGCCACCCTTTCCTTCTCTAGTCAAAGCATCCCCTGTGAGATGACCTCCCCTTCCCCCCACCTCCCACTGGCCAGGTCTTTCAGAATTTCTGAGCGTGAAGGGCTGGACTGCCTTGCTGCCACCATGGAGACCAAGAAAGGGCACAGTGACTGAAGTCAAGAAATTTAGGAGGCAAAAGGCAGGGGCCAAGTGTTTATAGATGCTTGGGAGCCCCAGGCAGAGCCATGCAGACCATGTCTGGATCTGCGTGAGAACAAGAGAGCCCTTGTCTTTCAGAAATGCATATTTATGTGTTTATGACAGAAAAAATGTCTGGGATTTGCTTAAAAAATATCCCAGAGCCAGGGCATAGATGAAAAAGCACTGTCCCTGTCTTGCTAACTATTGAGGCCCAGAGTGCGACCGAGTGGTGTGTGTGGCATTGGTCAGGACTCTTTATGCTGCAAGTGGCTCACAACTGGTTCAAGCATAAGATGAATTTATTGGCTCTCACATAATGAGTGGTCTGGGGTAGGCTTCAGGCAAGGCTGTCTTCAGGGGCTTCCAGGTGATGAGAGAGAGGAATGTCTGTCTAGTCCTGGTCTAATTGTTCTGCTTTCTCCCATTCCTTCTCAAGCAGGCTCTGCTCCTTATGGGCAAAAGACCTCCCAGATCCAGGCACAGTGCCATGGGGAGGCCTCTTCCTGCTAGAGTTCTGGCCAGCTACCCAGAAAGAACTGATCTTGGTGCAGCCTCTGACTACCCCAGCCCCAAGCAGCCCCAGTCCACAAAGGCAGGGGCTGGTTCCACCACATGTGGAGGGACTATTCCCAGAAGAAGGGGGTGTGCCTAGTCGGGGGGCTTGTCTCAGGGGCAGTCTCCTGTGAGAAGTTGCGGGGAAAGGGTGAGCTGCACATCGGGTTGGGTAGAGTGGAGGCAGTTTGCTTATGGCACCTGTAGCTCTTAGCAAAGCAAGGACTTTGTCTCCAGCCTGGGCCCCACTCTGATTTTGTGAGAAGGGACCCACTGGGCCTCTTAAGGCCTAAGTCAGTGTTTCTTAGCAAGGGGTGTCCTCAGCACAGCAGACTCTGTTAGGAGGCCCCAGTCGTCCTTCCTTTTGTCCCTGTCAGTGGCCCTCCTGCTGATCAGACACAGAATGTGGCATTGCAGGAACCAGTGACCTTCCTGGATGTGGCCGTGGACTTCAGCAAGGAAGAGTGGGGGCTGCTGGACACAATGCAGAGGACCGAGTACCATGACGTGATGTTGGAAACCTTTGGACACCTGGTCTCTGTGGGTAAGGCTGTGCCCATGCTGGCCACTCCATCTTTCCAGGACTGGGAGCACCAAGGCCCTTAGTTGGGGCTCTTGCCTTCTCTGGGCCTAGTGTGAGAACTGGGCATGCCCTCGAGAATTCCTTGCACCATCCATGCCTTCAGCTGGCCCTGTGGACCTGGAGGGGTAGGCATTATGTGGACAGCAGCAGCCTCAGGTCCAGTGAAGGACTGACTTGCTGCCTACCTTCAAGGCGTAAGAGGGGTCGGAGAGCCAGGAGAGTACTCCCAGTTTTAGCCCCGTCCCCAACTGCTCATGTTCCTCTCTTTGCTGCTTCACTACTTTTCATAGTTCCCCCAGGTCATATGATTGTACTTGAAAAAAAAACACAAAAAACACAAACAGGTTTTGAACACTTGGTTATGTCATACTTTCAGCTCATTTTTAGCACTTTACTTTATCTAAACCTTCTGGGTTCTTTCAGGGTGGGAGACTACACTGGAAAGTAAAGAGTTAACTTCAAAGTCTGACATTCCTGAGAAAGAACTAGCCCATGACCTGAAAATCGAAGAAATCTCAAGGGATGACACCTGTTCCCCTAGGTCAAGAGATGTCTCACAGGGTGAGGCCCAGGAAGTCTTGGACACAGCACTGAAGCAGGTGGGGCCAACTCAGGAAGAAACCCTCCCTCAGAAAAGCCCCCCATCCCAGGCAAACACTGGCCTTGTCACAAGCCATATTTCACTCCAGAAAACTCTCCCTAGAAAACGCTTGCGCAAGCGTGGCTCGCGGGTTAAGAAGGTGACACGTAGTCCATGTGTAAAAATTCATCAGAAGGGCCACAAAGGGGAAAAAGCCAGAGAAAATAGTGGTTGTGGGAGAGCCTTCAGCCGGAGTGCTCAGCAGATCACATTCACAAGAATCCACAAAGGGAGCCAAGTCTGCCGATGCAGCGAA
This sequence comes from Ursus americanus, assembly GCF_024610735.1. Classification (NCBI taxonomy): domain Eukaryota; kingdom Metazoa; phylum Chordata; class Mammalia; order Carnivora; family Ursidae; genus Ursus; species Ursus americanus. The sequence goes on from NC_142147.1 coordinate 58,494,302, forward strand.
TGTGGCAAAACTTTCCGGAACCCAAGATACTTCTCTGTACATAAAAAAATCCACACAGGAGAGAAGCCATATGTGTGTCAGGACTGTGGGAAGGCATTTGTTCAGAGCTCCTCCCTCACACAGCATCAGAGAGTCCACACTGGAGAGAGGCCATTTGAGTGTCATGAGTGTGGACGGGCCTTCAATGACCGCTCAGCCATCTCCCAGCACCTGCGGACTCACACCGGAGCCAAGCCCTACCAGTGTCAGGCCTGCGGAAAAGCATTCCGCCAGAGCTCCCATCTCATCAGGCACCAGAGAACACACACTGGGGAGCGCCCCTACACGTGCAACAAATGTGGAAAGGCCTTCACCCAGAGCTCCCACCTCATTGGGCATCAGAAGACACACAGTGGGGTGAAATGCAAAAAGAAACCGCCTACCTCACAGTCCTCCAGCTGAGCTGGTTGAAGAGCCTTTTCAGCCTGATCCTGCAGCATAACACGAACAGGCCTGGTTGCCATTCAGAACTGAAAGTGAAAAGCAGCATTGAGTGATGATGTTCTCAAGACCAAAGGACAACCAGGGAGACCACCCTGCACAGGAGTAAATAAGAAAGCTGGTGGGGAGTTGTTGCTAATGAATATAGGTTGGAAAAACATTTAATTTCTCACTCACTTGATTTGCTGTTATAATTTGCTCATTTGGTCATTAAAAATGATACTAGTGACGGGGCACCTGGGTGGCACAGCGGTTAAGCGTCTGCCTTCAGCTCAGGGCATGATCCCGGCATTATGGGATCGAGCCCCACGTCAGGCTCCTCTGCTATGAGCCTGCTTCTTCCTCTCCCACTCCCCCTGCTTGTGTTCCCTCTCTCGCTGGCTGTCTCTATCTCTGTCTAATAAATAAAAATCTTTTAAAAAATAAAATAAAAATGATACTAGTGAAACCTGAAAATGCTTATAATGTAAGTTTAAAAAGCCAGGTACCAAAAAGTGCACTGATACTATATTTGTGGTAAAGTATTTATGCATATGGACAAGGACTAAAAGAACAAGGATAAATAAACTATTTCTGTGATAGAATCTGTGTGTTTTTCCCATCTATTAAATATCTTTTCATTAGTAATTTGATATTTAAAGTAAGCAGCATTAAAACAGATTGTTAGACCAGTTCTAGAAGACTCTGTGCAAAGCTGCAGTCCCTCCAGCCCAAGATTCCAAATGAGTTAGGATGAGTGGGTCATTCTGATCCTAGAACATCATCAACATGCAGGGAATGTTAGGTTCAGGGAATGGGAATCTTGAACAACTACTGGAGGCCTAGAGGGAAGGAAACCCCAGGCCAGCGTGGGAACCTCCTGGGAATGTTCATTCACTTCACATTTCCACTTTTCCCACAGGACTCCTTCAAGGGAAGGAACTACCCTGGCTGGATGCTCATCACCAAGTTAAGCAACAGGAAACTGGCAGCATTAGGGCATGTGTTTGATGCCCACATTTCACGTTTTACATGAAAGGACAGATTAAAATAATTTCTCCAGGTCACATAACCTGCAACCTGCAGCCCATCCCACCCCTTGCTCCACAACTCCACCTCTGCTCTCTTGAGTTGTGCATAATATTTCAAAACATGTTTAAAATTCTGGGTCAGATATTGAACTTATGCTCATCAGACATTGGTTGAATGCTGCTGGGCATGCCTCTTAAGAGCCCTTGGGCTTTCGCTGACAAGGGTGAGGCACAGTCATGCCTTCTGTAGAGTGTCTTGTTCCTTTCTCTATAGGAATGAATAGCCCCTGCAGACAGACTAGAGGAGCCAGGAGGCCAAGTGCCTGGAGAATGGTGATGGCACACCAGCTGTCCTGTTGCCCTTCCTGCATCAGGCACTGGGCTCAGGGCTGCTATATCACATTTAAACATATTCACATGTCAGCTTCTTTGAGATTAAACATTAGGGGCTGAAGAACTTACCAGGGCCTGCTACCCTCCCACTACACAGTTGGAGATCTTTCCAAGGGAGACAGAGCAGTTTTCAATGGAGAACATCAGCAGTTCCTTTTATAAGTCCCGAAGATGTAGGGATGTCTCTTTACCTCGGGAGTGGCCTTACCATGATGCCCAGTGCCCACTGGTGAAGGCCATAACCATGTCCTCAAACAAGGCCAGTTCATTCTGAAATGTCATATACTGATTTGTTGCCAGAAGATGGTCTCTGAAGGAGGTGATCTGACTGCTTTCACATCTGTGGTGGTTTCCAATATGGCCACAAATGCTTTGACTTTCCTCTATTCCTAGAATCTTGCTGAGCTTCTGACTGCTTCCATCCATAGGGTCGGCAGAAGTCACACAGTGTAACTTCCATGAGATGAGGCCATTAATGATGCTGCGTTTTCTGTTTCCTCAGGGAAATGAGAAGCAGTGTTGTCAGCTGAAACTGTGGCAAGGCTACGTGATGCTGGGTGGTGAATGAGGAGAGGAGAAATCATCCCCTCAGAGGGGGTGAACGGATAAGCCCCCTCAGGGGGGCTTACCTAGCAGCTCATCCAAGGCCCCTGAAGTTTGGGGTCACTTACTGAAAGTGACCAAATTTGAAATCCAGTTGACTGCTTTAGAAGGCCAGAGAAATTCATCTCTGAAGTGAATGGAAGAGTTCCACTTTGCTTGAAGTAGGATGAGATGATGCAGGATTTGAATATATGAAGGTGGTGGTTCCCCATCTTTTCCACGCACACATTAATTCATAGCAGCAGCACCCACCATTACATTCACAAGTTTGCCATCAGGGCTCATTGTGCCTGAATCTCCTGGGGGATCATGGGAGGCAGATTGATGGCCCCACAGATATCTACTGCTAATCCCCAGAACCTGTGAAAATGGTGCTTCACATGGCCACAGGAACTTTGCAGATGTGATCAATTATGTTAGGATTTTGAATCAGGGAGATCATCCTAGATTATCCCCATGGGCCTAGTGTCATCACAAGGGTGGTTATGAGAGGGAGACAGGAGGGTCTGAGTAAGAGAGGAATATATTATGACAAAAGCAGGGGTTGGAGTGATGCAAAGCCATAAGCCAAGGAATGTGAGTGGCTTTTAGAGGCTGGTAAAGGCAAGGAAATGTCCTCATTTCCTAGAGCCTTCAGAATGAACACAGTCCTGGAGACACCTTGATTTCAGCCCAGTGATGGACTTCTGACCTCCAGGATGGTAAAATAACAAATCTGTATTGTTCAAGCCACTAACTTTGTGGTATTTTGTTTCTGCACTGATAGCAAACTAAAGCACGGAGTGTATGAGATTTGCAAGTTTCTACCAGTGGGTGCTGATCTGTGCCCTAAGGGATGGTATATCTCAATGGGAAACACTGCATCTGTGGGAGGGAATGGGGGCAGACACTTTTTGCCTAAGGCTGGCAACCTGAAGGGAACTAGTGGTTTGGTCTAGTGGAATGACTCTCAGTTCTCACAGACTGGTTAGGTAGGAAAAGTTTAACCGTTGGAATGAGTAGGATGCTCAGACCTTTTTGTGAGCTTGGGACAAGGACTGTTGTCTGCTAGAAAAGGGTGCAAATGTAACGTCTGGGAGAGAGGCAGCTGCACTTGCAGAAACGGATGCAGTAGAATTATGAGTCATCTGAAGGCTGGCGAAAATGATCCAGTTCACAAGCTGAGACCTGGCTTTCCTCAGAGCATCGGATCACAGAACACAGAAACAACCACCCTTACTACTCTTCAGAGCTGGCATTTAATGACAGCCATCAGAGCCCCTGCTTGGTTTCAGTATCTTCTTAGTGCCCACAATAACCTTGCCAGGTTGGCAGTATTCTTCCTGATTCGTGGGTGAACAGAAGGAAACTCAGCAAGTTGTCCAAAGGGACAGAAGTAGAAGTGGCAGAGCTAGATCCACACGCTTTTGGTCACTTGCTCAACAAGCAGTCCTTGAATGCCTGGAGAAAATAATTCAAAGGCCATGTGAGACTCATTCACCTGCCCCCAGGGGCTTCGATTATACTTAAAAATATATGGCCAATGGAAGCTCATAAACGAGGGGCACCTGGGTGGCTCAGTTGGTTAAGTATCTGCCTTCTGATCAGGTCATGATCACGGGGTCCTGGAATCGAGCCCTGAGTCGGGCTCCCTGCTCAGTGGGGAGTCTGCTGCTCCTTCTGCCTATCCCCCACCCCCACTTATGCTCTCTCTCGCGCTCACACTCTCTCAAATAAATAAATATAATTTTTTTTTTTTAAGCTAAAGGGTTGAAGAGAACAAAGACATTTCGGTGTGAGCAAGTACTGTAAAAGAAGAAATGGCAACTTAAAACCTAAATGCAACTAAAAAATGGCACTTAAATAAAACAAAAATCAATTTGAGATACAAGGAGAATTTGATTAGAGCAAAGAAAAGAAAAAGCAATTTGGAGAAGGAATTTAATATGCTGCCTTCGGAATCAGACATATCTAGTATATGAAATAAATGTAATGAAAATTTGAATAAAATTAATAAGTTCAATTTAATAGGTGTATATAGAATTTTTGTACTCTATGGTTTCAAGAATATACGTGCTTAATCACAAAAAACTTAAAGTATAAATTTTTATAGGTGAGAATTATCTGATCATAAATTAACAGATGTATTAAGTACATAATAAAAAAGTATAAGTAAATAATAAAAAGATAATAAAAATATCTTAATTTCCTGAGCATTAAAAAATAACTTCCAAACTAATCCTTGAACCAAAGAGAAAACAAAATCAGATTCTCTCTTCCTCTCCCTCTGCCCCTCTCTGCGGTGCTCACACATGCATGTGCATACTCTCTCTCAAATAAATATTTTTTAAAAATAATAAAAATGAGAACACAACAAAATAAATGGTGCACAGCTAAGCTCTATAATAGGAAAAATTATAGCCTTGATTATGTTATTACAGTAGGATTATCAAAAAGAAAGGAATATTTTGCTTCAAGGAATTGGAAAAACAATATAATAAACCAAAAATTCAAGTTTTTGGTTTTTTTCAAGTCTTTTCAATTCAATAAACCAAATTATTCACGTTAATTGAGATTAAAGCCAAAGTTAATGAAATGGAGAACAAAGGGAAAGAAAAGAAAAGGTTAAGATGATAGATAACCCCTCACAAGCCTGATTGAGAAAATATTATGAGAAAAAAGATAACCTCAGATACAGAAAAGATGAAAGGAATTATAAAAGCTTACACAGAACTATATGGACATTTTCCTAATATAAATAAACAAAAGTGACCCAGGAAGCAGCAGAAGACTCAGAGTAATTATCATGGAAGTGACATGGACACGAAGCCCAGGAGACTTTATAGCTGACTTTAAATCTAACATTAAGGAATAAACTACTCCAATAATTCCACATCAAAACAAAATGGGACACTTTCGCAAAATACTAAATGAAGATAATAGCCACATCTGATAAAGATGGTATAAAAAAGAAATTTACCACCCAGACTCATCTATGAATATAAACACATAAGTTGAAAAAAAATATTTTAAAATGAGAGAAAAGAAAGTATTTAATCAAATCCAGCAGTGTATCTAAACAACATTTGACCAATTTATTTCAGGAATACGAAAATCCTTCAATTTCAGAAAATTTATCAATAAAGTTTATTCAACAGTCTAAAGAACTCATCCCCAAGAAAAATATGAATAATCAACATGGGATGCCTTTCAGCTGGCCTTCCCTGTTAAACATTCTATAATTCATACTGGAGAGGGACCCCATGAATGTCATGAATGTGACAGAGCTTCTGGTAGGACATCTCAACTAATTAGGCATCAGAAAACTCACACTGAAGAGAAACTATTCTGTTGTAATTAGTTTGGGAAATCTTTCAGTTACATCCTTGATTTTAATATTTATCAAAGAAAGCATCACAGAGGGAAGCCTTATGAGTGTAGTCAATATAGGAAATATTTCAAAGCTCTGGCTTTATTTCACAGCAGAGAACTCACATTGAAGAGAAGCCTTATGGATGTAATCAGTGTGGGAAACACTTCAGTCGGAGTTCTCACTTTGTTACTCATCAGAGAATTCATACTGGAGAAAAAACTGCATGAGTACACTCAGTGTGGAAAATCTCTCAGTTGGAGTTCTTTACTTATTAGGCATGGAGAACTCACACTGGAGAGCAATCACATGATTGTCACAACTGTGCAAAATCTTTCAACTAGAATTCTCACTTTATTGAACATTAAAGAACTTATATTGGAGAGAATCCCTACAAGTGTATTCAATGTGCCCCAGCTATAGCTTTACCCTACCTTAAAGGGCCAGGGAGTGGGTGGACAGAGTGGGATAAATCTAGTGTTGTAACACTGGAGCAAAATTTAAAAGTAGCAATTTGATGTTATATAGGATTTTTTAAAAAAAGATTTCACAGGGAGAGAGAGCAAGCAAAAGCACAAGGAGAGGGAGAGCAGACTCCCTGCTGAGCAGGGAACCCAACGTGGGGCTCGATCCCCCCCACTGGGATCATGACCTGAGCCGAATGCAGCTGCTTAACCAACTGAGCCACCCAGGCGCCCAACAGGATTTTTTTTTTTTTTTAGTTGAATACAATTGCCATTATCTTCATTACTTTATCTACCTGAGACAGGGCCATGGTCCAAGACTAAGGTTCCACTGTCCTTCCATCTTGAGTCTTCCTCAGTAGAAAGATTGGGGAAGAAAGCCAAGTTAAAATAAGTTGTTCCTGGGGAGGAAGGGGTCAGGCCCTAAAAGAATACATCCAGCTCTGGAGGGAAAATGGTGATGTAACCAAGTCCAAGCCTGTTCCATAGTGGAACAGGTCAATAAGTGGAGAGGCAAGATGTTAGGGTAAGGAAAGTGACTTTATTCAGGAATCCAGCAGACTAAGAAAATGGACTATGTTCTAAAGAACCATCTTAACTCAGCATGAAATTTGAGACTCTTTGTAGCCCAGGTACCTACGTGGCCCCAACAGACCAGGTTCAGCCACTCAATGGTGACAAAATCCAAAGGCAGAGAGACAAGTGGTGGTGAAACAAGAAATTTATTTCAGTGACGCCAACCCCAGGAAGACAGTGGACTAATGTCTCAAAGACTATCTCCAAAGTGCTGAAAATACTTCCATATTTATAAAAGGAAAATGTAGGCCAAAGGTAGGTGGGTATGTGAAGGTAGACACTGAGGGTCAAATAAATCACTATCTTGCAGTCAATCACAGGTGGGGTCTTACTGGTTCAGGGCAGCCTTACTGTTTGAGGGGGTAGCTTTGGTTCCCTTCAGGGGATGCTTATCTGCAGGTTCTTCCACTTGAGCCAAGAGACAAGCTGGAATGATGAACCCAACTAGAAAGTCTGAGGTCAAAATGGAGTCTTCTTTCTGAAGACTCTTTCATTTTTATGTTAGGAAGAGGGGGAACTGGGAGCAGTTGAGAGTCAAGAGGTGACTGAGATCTGTCAACATTCAGATGCCAGCAAGAGTTCAAAGAAGGTTGTGAAACTGTCATCAGCTAGACCCCAAGATCTGACCTTTACTGCTTACCTGCTTGTAGGCACTGACCTTTGTCCCACATTTTCCCTTTAGCTCTTTTTTCCAACTTTCTCTTAACTCAGGCAAAAGACCCAAGGGGCGTAGCATCCCATGATGGAAACCAAAACCACTCCTCAAGCAGTAATAAACTGCTCTAAAAAAATAAAGTCTCTCAATTTGCCAGGAGCAGCAGCAGCATGATAGAGTTAAGACTCAGTATGGCAATACAAAAAGGCCTGAGTTCAAATCCTGTCAGCAACACTTCCTAATTGGTTGATTTTGAACTTGCACTCTCTGGATTCAATCTCTTTGCATTTAGAATGAAGAAAATAAAAACTACTTCACAAAGTATTGTCGGTATCAAAATATTTAGTGTATGCATTTAATATTTGGAAGAATGCAGAATTCTGCCAGCACTAATTCACCACCTCTCTTAGATTTCTGCAGAGGTGCTCAACCCTGACTGCACATTGAAATCACTTGGAGTGCTTGAAAAATACTCATGCTGGGACCCATGCCCAGAAATCTCATATTGTTTACAAACTCTTGCATATTTTAAAAATTATTTGTAAATTATATTTACAAATTTACCACAAACTTTGTGGGTTAAAACAATACAAATCTGTCCTCATACAGTTCTGGAGGTCAGAAGTCTAAAATGGGTTTCACTGTGCTAAGATGAAGCAGCCAGCAGGATTGCATTCCTTCTGGAGGCTCTAGGAGAGAATCATTTTTTGCCTTTCCAGCTTCTGGAGCCTGCCTGCATCTCCCAACTTGTAGTCCCCATCAATAATTGCATCAGTCCAATCTCAGCTTTTTTGGTCACATCTGTTTTTCTCTCATTCTCCTGCCTCTCCTTTCATTTGTAAGGGCCCCATGATTGCCTTGAGCCCACCAGAATAACCCAAGACAATCTCTCCATCTCAAGATACTTAGCTTGATCATATCTAGCAAGTCCCTTCTGCCATCCATATAAGGTAACATATTTACAAATTCCAGGAGTTATGATATGTATATCTTAGTGGGGAGGGGAGTGGAGGACATCATTCTGCCTACCACAGAAAGTTCCAGAGATACCATATTCCACCTGGAGGTATGTCTGGGGCAGCAGGGCCAAGGAAGGCATCCTGGCTAGAAGGTCTCTGCTGCCACTTCCCTTGATTCCAGCCCCTTTCCATGCCTACCCCTCCAGCTTTTCCTTCCCAGATTTCCAGGAAATCTTTACAACAGGGCCCTTTTCTGTCTCAAATCAGCCACCATCAGTTTATGTCAATTGCTACCAAGGACAACCAAACTGATTAAACTGGAAGACGTGAGGAGGCATTTACTGTCCCATGTGGCATTGGTTAGTAGGTCCAGAAAGCACCAGAGGATTCTCCCCTACGCTAAGCCAATAGGATCCTGTTACTAGCTGAAATCAAATCCTCAGCAACAAAAAGTCCTCTGCCAGATTCATTCTGCACCTGCACTCTCAGGCACATCTTAGATATTAACTTAAATGAGACACAGATTCTCAAACTCTGTTTAAATATGAAATCTAGAAGAAACCTGTAATCCCACCCTGGGCACAGTGCTGGAGGCGGGTGGGAGAGCTGGGGAAGAAGATATAGCAATTAACTGTCTTTTTGAGCTTACCAGTGAACTCTCCCAAGACTTTGCAGATGTCAAATGAAAAAAATCTAGACTTAAGAGACCTTGCTGGAAAAAACTACTGTAATAAAGAGGAAGCTCTGACCACAAGATCTACCTCTCAAAGTCAGGCAGAAAAAGGTTTTGCTTTTATAGAGTTGCTAGAAAAAAAGGACAGGCATTGGACAGTTGATCAAGAAACACCTTCTCTTCTCCCTCTCCTCCTTCTCCCTCTTTCTTCTCCTTCTCCTCCTTCTCCCTCTCCTTCTCCTCCTTTGTCAGCTGATTTTCCTGAGGGGTGTTGAAGGGCTATTTTGCATTCTGATGCTGGCCCAAGCTGATGGTACTTCAGAGTTTAGGGTCCTGTGGGAAGGGGAGATTAACTAAGTTTGGCCATATCAAGGTCACAAATATATACTTTTTAACTTTTTTACATCCAACATGGGGCTTGAACTCACAACCCCAAGATAAAGAGTTGCACACTCTATGGACTGATCCAGACAGGCACCCCAAGGTCACAAATATTTTGTTCCAATTGATCAACAGGAGCAAATAGTTCAGCTAATCTTGTATGAGGCAAAGAATGGGAAAGTGTCTGGCCTTATCCTAGATAAACAAGGGTGTTACCTGTGGTCTTATCTAATTCAAGTGGGAATAGTGGTTTTTTGCAGTTAAGACTTTTCCAGGAACATAAGGCTGGGGAGATTTCTTCCACTGCTGCCGTTTTCCAGGAATACAGGGTGGGGTAAAGTTCAACCTTCTCACAGGAAACAAAGATGTTAACAGAAATGTATCATCAAGGGCATTAATGGTAATTATGATAATCAGAATTGGAAACTGTACTTTAGAGGTTAACATATTCTCAAAGAGGGCATAACAACATCTGAAGTCCAGCTGGCTGACAAGTCTTCTTACCCTACAGGGTAGCCTTTCTGCAGCTTTAGTGGCAAAGGGGATATTCCTCCTCTCATCTCACTGAGGTTTTTCTACCTGCATTGAGAAGAGGCAACAGCAGGAACTCCATTCACAACACCCAGAGAAAGAAAAGCAGGTTTAAGAAGCTAAAAACTCACAGAACGGGAAGAAAAAGGTGAGCGAACAATGCCCTCTAAGGGAGTGGTGCCCCGTGAAGTTGTGTGAGGGGCTGTCCAATGGGACAATTAATCTCAGGCAGGGTGATGTTTTGTTCTTGGAGCTGGGAACACATCCAAACCTAGGAGACCCAGCTGAGTCAAAGGAGAGCTAATCAGCAGCGTTCCATCCAGTCTCGGGGCAGGGGGCGGGGGATGATCTGGGCTGCTTCTGCCTATAATCTCCCCTCCTGTGTGTGAGGTGGAGTGGTTCCTGACAGTGGCACCAACACTCAGCCTGAACACCCTGACTTTGAGGGCTCCAGTTAAGGGCTCCTCCTGGCAGCAATGAGGAAATTGAGGTTCCAGGAGAAGAGGAGACATGGCTGAGACCAAATCAGGAGTTGAAGGAATCCAGGATTTCCAAGTCAGTCTGATCTGAAACTGTCAGATAGTGGGAAAAACCCAGGCTCTGGAGTGAGATGGTCTCAGTTCTAATCTCAGCTTTTCCACTTAACCAGCTGTGCCACCTCGAGCTAGTTACTTAACCTCTCCTGTACCTCAGTTTTTCTAGCTGTTCCACAGGGAAGTTAAGATAGTGTCTATCTATAGGAATGCTGAGAAAGTACTTTATAGGGCTGACAGTAGGTCCTTAATCTATTACTATTGTTATTACTATTACTATTAGCTCCTCTTTCAACCCTCCACCAATTTTTAAGAGCTAAATAATAAAAAAGTGAGAAGAGCCAGAATCACCCTGAAAAAGAAAGACAATGAGAGAGGGTGATCTCCATTAAATAGTAAAACATATTATCAAGCATCTATAATTTTAAAATTGCAATACTGGCACATGAATAGACAGATCAACTCGACAGAAAATCCAGAAATACTGAAATGCATGTGGAAACTTAGTGCATGATTAAAGGAACACCTCAAAACAGTGAGGAAAATGTAAACTATTTAGCTAGTATAACTATGGAGCCATATGGCAAAAGATAAAATGGAAGTCATTCCTCACACCATACACTAGGATGAAGCACTATACTAGTCATCTAGTACTACATAAGTACTAGAAGATACATGGGTGAATTCCCCCTTAACTGGAGAATATTTCCTATCCATGAATCAAAATCCAGAAGCAATAAAGGAAAACAATGATAAATTTGGTAAACTTTTACATGGAAAAAAAACCCACAACACTATAAGCAACATTAAAAATGATTATAAACTGAAAAACTGCAATTTGTAATTTAAACCATTTAAAATATTGCCAATCAAGCACTTCTAAAGCTAGAGTAAAAGACTAGCAACCCTACAGAAAAATGGGCAAAATATGACAAGAACAAGAAATAAAATGACTCTTCAACATATTAAAAGATGCTCATAATTGGAGAAATTCTTACTCATAAAGATATGCCAACTAGAACTACACTGAAATACTGTTTCTTACCTATCAGATTTGCAGAGAGTCAAAAGTTTGATGCCACATCCAGCTGATGAGACTGTATGCCCTTCCATACATTGTTCGTGAGATGCAAAACGGCACAACCCCAAAGGAGAGAAATTGGGCAACAGTACATATACATTTACCTCTGACCAACCAATCCCACTTCTATTCCAAATATACACTGGCAGAAACACAAAATGACCCAGGCACAGGAGTATCCATATCCAAAAATAGCAGCATTTTTTTTTAAAGATCTATTTATTGCACTTTAAAAGAGAAAGAGCTGGGGGTAGGTGGGCAGAAGGAGGCAGAGAGAATCTCAAGCAGACTCCTCACTGAGCACAGAGCCCAATGTAGGGCTCGATCTCATGGTCCTGAGATCATGACCTGAGCCAAAACTAAGTCTGGCTTAACCAACTGAACCAAGTAGTCGCCCCATGCAGCACTATTTTTAATAGCAAAAAGCTGGACACAGTTTATATGTCATCAGTAGAGGGCTGATGGAAGGAACTGCCATCCTGCCAGTCAATAGTGCCCAGGGCAACTGTCAGACACTGGTATCCCCAGCCAATTGGTTAGGTGGGAACAACAAAGTACATCACAGGACCATGTGTGGTATAGGACCTTTACCTAAGGAAGGGGGTGGGCTAAACAAGCAGAATGTTATCTGCGGATAGATAGATAGATAGATAGATAGATAGATAGATAGATAGATATTTTTTTAATGGAAGGAGTGGGGGGCAGGGAAGGGGAAAAAATAAAATGGAAGGATAATCCAGAACTTATATAAATGGTTACCAGTGGAGAAGAGCAGGAATAGAGGGAAGAGCAGGCACAGAGGCTAGGCTTCTCTGAGTATATGTTTTTTTGTAGTTTTTACTCTGGAGCCATAAAAGTGATCTGTATTAATATAAATTAGGTTTTTAAAATTTATTTTATTTTTTAAAAGATTTTATTTATTCGTTTGAGAGCGAGCGAGCTACCACATAAGTTGGGGGAGAGGAGAGGGACGGAGATACTGGGCTTGATCCAGGACCCCAGGATCATGACCTGAGCCAAAGGCAGACACGTAATCGACTGAGCCACCCAGGTGACCCCAAATTAGGTTTTTTAAAAGTGATCTCTAAAAAGTGAAAGTATTCAGTGAAAAGGTTACCACATTGACAATCATTATTTCCAGTAACTTTAGAGCACAGTAATCTCACTGTGGAGATACAGTCTAAGGACAAAAAGAATTGCAGAGGAATCTTGAATTCTCAGTAATAATACTGAAGATAATTTGAAAAATAAACCAAGTAATTCTGATGTAATTCAGAACTAAGATTTCAGCAATAAAAAATTAAAGCCCTGTAATCCTAAATTTGAATTAGAATTATCAAGATTAATCCAAAATGTGTTTTCTCTTAAAAATATATATTCCAACTTTGTCCACTGAAGAGGTTTATAACAATAACTACCCTACCAGTAACGGTACTCCTAGTGCCCAGATCTCTAAAACACATTTCCCGCTAAAAGAACCAGGGTTCCTCAGGGCCGGGGCAGGAAATTTACAGAATGAGCCTTGGAACATCTTCTCTGACTGGAAAGCAAAGTAGTTATCAAAACCTACTCAGATCATGTCAAAAGGACACAGAAGGCAGCTTGAGAGAGCTGCTCGTGGCCACCATTTGGACAACCAGAGCATCAAATTATTCACTGCAACAGATTAAAACACACAGAATACATTAAAAATCCATGTATATAAAACATACTCACTGGCTACCTTTGGAGATTGCTAGCATGTCTGTTTTCCCAAAGCAAAGGCAAAGAATGTAGCATTTATCCTGTTTTTCCTGAACAAACTCTACCTCCTCAGAGTAACCAAAAAATTAGGAAAGTTTTTCCTTATGGAAGAATTATTTATTCATTTGAGAGAGAGAGCACGAGCAAGGAGGAGAGGGAGAAGCAGGCTCCCTGTTAGTAGGGAGCCCGACACGGGGCTGGATCCCAGGACCCCCAAAATCATGACCTGAGCTGGAGGGTAGATGCTTAACCGAATAAGCCACCCAGGTGCCTCTACACACTTTCTGATATGATGCAAGAGAACACACACGCACCACTTATGAAGAATTGTCAAATATACAAACTTGAATCTAATTAAGCCTCTAGATCCAACTACCAGTTTACCACAAAAGCAAGGGAATAAGAAATGACATCATAAGGATACCATCACCAAAATCCACAAGGTAGTAAATCCTATGGGAAAAATTTACCTGGTTTCAACAAACAGAAACAAAAGGAAAAAGCACATGTCGGGGAAACTCGTAAATTACAAGACTTAAGCACACATTAACCAAATGCAAAGTGTGAACCTTGTTCAGATCCTAATTTAAATAAATAAAATGTAAAAAAATGGACACATGTGGGGTAAACACTGGATATTTGGTACTAAGAAATTATTGCTAATATTTTTAAGTGTGTTAAAGACTGTAGTTATATATTTAAAAGTCTTCTCCCCCACTGTATCTTTTTTTTTCCTAATAGATGTTGGCACCCTTATGTAGTGATTTTTTTTAAAAGATTTTTATTTATTCATCTGAGAGATAGCAAGGGAAAGCATGAGAAGGGGGCAGAGGGAGAAGCAGACTCCCTGCTGAGCTGGGAACCAAACTCAGGGACCTCAACACGGGGCTCCATCCCAGGGCCCTGGGATTATGACCTGAACAGAAGGCAGACACTTTAACCGGTTGAGCCACCCACGTGTCCCTTTATGTACTGATTTTTAAGTAGCCTTAGTGAGACATAATTCACATATACTCACTTAAACTGTACAATTCAATGGTTTTTAATATACTGTTTTATCATCATTACAATCAACTTTAGAACATTTTCATCACCGCCAAAAGAAACTGATATCCAAGTAGCTCACATTTTCACTCAAACTTCCCCAGCCCTAGGCAACCATGAATTTACTTTCTCTATGGATTTTCCTATTCTACCAAAAGTCATTCCCGGGGTCTTGGGTAGCTCAGATGGTTAAGCAACTGCCTTAATTAAGCTCAGGTCATGATCTCTAGGTCCTGGGATGGAGCCCCACATGGGGCTCCCAGCTCAGTGGGGAATCTGCTTCTCCCTCTGCCTCTTCCTCTCCCCCTGATTGTGCTCTGTCTCTCAAATGAATAAATAACATCTTTTTAAAAAGTAAAAAAAAAAAACAAAACAACAACACCTCTTTTCTAGATAGAATCTTAGGTATTTATGCATGAAACAATATGGGATTTGCTTCAAAATAACCCAGTGGTGGCTGGGAGAAAGTGGGGATAAGATTAAGTATAAAAAGGCGAACGATGACGGTAAATGAAGTTGGATAAATGCATGGAGGGAAGCATGGGTTTTCATCACACTCTTCGCCTTACTCTGGTATGTTTGAAATTTTCCATAATAAAAACAAGGTCATTTATGATATCATAAGGAAAAGTCCCAAGGTGGACATAGGCAATATCAGTTATTCAGTGACTCAAGGAGGATCCCATTATAGACTCTGGTTCTTTCCATCTTTCTGCTCTGCCATTCTCAGCATGTCGACTTTGTTTGCCTCTTGGGCTGGCTTCCTGAAAGTGCTGGCATGGCAGTACTGCTCTACACATTATACACAGATAACACTGCCCAGAGACAATGAAAGGGGACATACTAGTGTCTTACGTCCATTTTTGAGAGAACTTCCCCCCAGAAGCCCCCAGCAGATGTGTCATTTCCCCTTGCCTAATTCAGTAACACAGCAAGAGGCACGAGCCCACTCCATCAAGATTCTCCCTTTGGAAGCTAGATTAAAGACTTCCTGGAAGAGGGGCGCCTGGGTGGCACAGCGGTTAAGCGTCTGCCTTTGGCTCAGGGCGTGATCCGGGCATTATGGGATCGAGCCCCACATCAGGCTCCTCCGCTGTGAGCCTGCTTCTTCCTCTCCCACTCCCCCTGCTTGTGTTCCCTCTCTCGCTGGCTGTCTCTGTCGAATAAATAAATAAAATCTTAAAAAAAAAAGACTTCCTGGAAGAATCTACAGATTGCAGGGTCCTGTTAACAAGCATGAAGTACTCAAGTAAGAAGATGATGGCTGTTGGGTCAGCCCCAGGAAGAGTCCAAGCAAGGAAGGCTGGTCACAGGAGCACCTCAGACACAAGGAAACAACATTTCAGGCGCTTACGAGGCTCGAGCAGAGCCAGAGTCGCTCCCGCCAGTAGGCGGGCCTGGGAAGGTAACTGTGGTCTCCCTCGTTTGAGAGCCGGGGTAGGTCAGCAGCCGGGGGGGTCTCAGACTGACCCCAGAACGACGCAGTGAGATAGCACACGTAACAGTGGACAGACCATATGTAATAGAACGGGCCCAAACAGGACGTGGTCACTAACTGCCAGCTTCCCTATTTCTTGCCCCTGTCCCACTTAGGGCCAACCGGAGAAAGCCAACTATGCTCCCCTAAGCAATCCTAAACCTAGAAGGCCCGCTTAGAGTTAGCCGGTCTCTGGCTTCCACACTCGACAAAGACCATCCAAGGCGCACCGAGGCCACTCTCCTGCCTGCCTTTGAGCCTCCGCAGAATGCACAGGACGGTGGCGGACGGCGTCGCTTGAGCAGGTTCGGGGTCGACAGCCGTTCCTAGCCCCCTTCAAGGCGTCTTCGTTCACTTCCACAGCGGGTCGAGGCGACTGAAAAGCCAACGAGGAAAGGGTGCGGCCGAGCGCAGTTCGGACACGAACCCAGGCCTCGACGCTGGTCACAGACGTCCGCCATTCTGGCGTCGCGGCCTCAGTCGCCGGCTGAGGAGAATGAGTCGCGTCCGTGAACCCGGGCTACGGGGAGAGGCACGCCACGGGACGCAGCCCAAGGAAAACAATTGTCTAAACCATAACACGACCCGCTGTAAAAGGGAAAACGCAACCTTCGAGTCTCAGGCCCCCGCCCGGGGACCAGACACCTCCGCCCCCGACGGAGTCCGGTAGCAACAGTCCCCGCCGCGCTGCCTTCTGGGACTTGCAGTTGGTTGCACCAAGCGCGCGCACTTCCGCCCTCCACCGGAAGCGCCGGCATTACTCCGCGCGTTCAGGTGAGCCTGAAATCCGGGACCGACGCGGACGCTCAGCTGTGGGCGGGGCGGGATGGAGGGCGGGGCCAGGCGGGACCTCTGTGACCTGGGCGGTGCCGGGGGGGAGGAAGCGGGACCCGCAGGGGTCCGTTTTGCGCGGCGGAACTGGGGCCTGTCAGATGCGAGTCCCTCTGCCTGCAGAAACCGGGAGGAAGCTGGCGCAGCCAGGGCCCCTCCTGCGGCAGAGTGCAGCTGGGTGTGATCTTGTCTGAGGTTCTCCTACTCTGGAACAGAAGCTCTCCTGCTGCAAAGAAGGCCAGCTGTTGAGGGTGTCAGGCCGGCGTATGGGAAGGAATCTGGGGCTTGCCCACCCAGACGCGTCTTTTTTCCTCTCTCGGTTCGTTAACGCCACTTACCGCGCAGGCGCTCTGTGCAGGAGGTGGTAGCGGCAGCCCCGGCAAGTGAGGATTTCTTTACCCCAGCAGCCTCAGAACTTGGACACGTTTTCTTCCACTGGTACGTGATCTTGAACTCAGTTTGAAGACAAAGTGCATGTTTTCCAGGTGAACAAAGAATTAGAGACAGTCCAGCAAACTCTGGGTCTACGGTATTGGGGTGCCTGGATTGGGTGTGTTTGTTGATACCCCATGTTAGGAGCTGGGTTAGAGGGGTCTGGAGGTGTAAAGAGCCGGGACATAAAGCTGTCCTGTGCGTGAGAGCTTAAGAGTTGGATTTCAAAAAGCCTCAGAGTAGAAGCATCTGGCTGTAGAAATAACTCAGTGCAAGAGAGAATGCAAAGGGAGTAGGAATAGCTGAGGACTCTGAGCTTCCATTTCTAGTGAGGAACCAGGATAGAGGTCACAGAGAACTCTTGGTCACTCAGATCTGTTGAGTTGAGGAGTCTGTTGGATGTAGGGCTGGAAATAGAGGAGGAAATGGCAGTGGCAGGGAGGTCTAAGACTGAACATGAAGCCTGGGGCAGCACTTGAAACCCCACCCCACAGGCAGGGAAAGAGCAAACTGGAAAAGGAACGAGAAAGCAGCCTCCGCCCCAGCCCTGCAGACAGAGGGACCCTGCCACACCAGCCACCCTCAGGTCCAGCATGAGGAATAGAAGGTGAATTTTATGTTCAAGTATAATCGATGTGACCAAATCTGTGTCCTGTGTGTCAATGTGACATTAAGCTCTACAAATGCAACTCATTTAATCCTCAGAGCAGCACCATGACACAAGGCCTGCTATTCTCCCAGATGTCTACAGAAGAGGAAACTGAGGCCTAGGGAGGTTAAGGAGGTCTGTTTAAGAACTAGGAACTACAGGGGCGCCTGGGTGGTGTAGTCGTTAATCGTCTGCCTTCCGCTCAGGGCGTGATCCCAGTGTTCTGGGATCGAGCCCCACATCAGGCTTCTCTGCTAGGAGCCTGCGTCTTCCTCTCCCACTCCCCCCACTTGTGTTCCATCTCTCGCTGGCTGTCTCTCTCTGTCAAATAAATAAATGAAATCTTTAAAAAAAAAAACAAAAACAGAAAAACTAGGAACTACAGAGGCAAGTGGTGGAGCTGGGACTTTGAAAGCAGGCAATTTGACTTAAGAGTAGCGTTCCCAGCCTTTGCCCTCAGATGCCTCCAGACAAGGAATGGGAGGGTGGAAATAGTCACAGGCAGTAGGAGACTGCCCAGGGATGGGCAGGAGTCTCAGAACAAGATAGATAGATGTAGAATCTTGATGAGCTTTCTTGGGTGTGGTATACATTTGTAGTGTGTATGTTTAGGAGTGAGATGGCAGAGAGACGATGGACAGGATGAAGAGGGAGAGACTGGAGTGTTGGCTGCTCTGAGGGCCTAGCTGTTAGGAACAGGAGCATGGAAGTAACTGGAAGGGGGGGGGGACACTGGGATACAAGAGTTTACTTGATCAGAAGGTTTGTGGCCCAGGAGCCTCTGCTTTTGCCAGCCGTCACCTCTCCTCCGTCCGTGACCCTCCTACCTCCCTCTTTATCAGGATCATTGTGTTGACATCAGGCCCACCAGAAAATCTGGGATAATCTCCCCATCTCAAGATTCTGAACTGAATCACTTTTCCAGAGTCCCTTTTGCCTGCAAGGTAACATAGTCACAAGTTCTTGGCACTAGCATATGGAAATATTTTGGGGGCCATTAGTCAGCCAACCACAGACATGGTAAAAAGATTTGCAAAACCCTAATCAGTCTGCAAAGCGGGGGGGATCAGCTGAGGCAGGTGCCCTGTGCCATGGGCAGAGGAGTAAAAGATGGTGTGGACACAGGTTTTGTGGCATCCTGGTGGGCGACAGACAGCCTTTTGCGTGGGTTCTCTTTCTGGTGAGTGAGCGGTGAGTGTCCTCGAAGTTTGCTGTCATTTCTGTCTTAAGTAGCTTTTGAGTTCTCCATTTTATTCAGGAAGAGAAGATGGTGAAAATAAAGTGAACTGAGTTGGACAGTTGGACAGAAAATCTGCTTTCTGCAGCTCTGCTAATCCATGAGATTGGCTCAGAGCTGAAGAGTCCTGGTGCGCCTGGAACACTGCCTTACCTTTGTAGAGCAGTTTCTCAACCTTGGCAGTATTGTTGGAAGCGGAGTCATCCTCTGGTAGGGGAGATGTTGAGTACTGCCTCTCACTTCTGCTCAGCCCTCTACAAGTCGTGACAACCACACGTCGCCAACATTGCCAGATGTCCTTGAGGGCAGACCTGCCCCCAATTGAGAACCACTGCTCTATAGAAAGAGCCAATTTTCTCACACATCCTGGAGATGTGTTTCTCTTTGTGGCTTTGTCCTTTAGTTGAGCCTGATGCTCACTTTGTAGGGGTGTCCCGAAGTAAACAGAGACATTTTATCAGGTAGGATGATCCCCTCTGGCTCAGAGGTTACCTCCCAGCAGCTGGTCAGGGAACAGGACTTTCGTTGGAATGTGTGGGGCATGGACCACCCAGGCCTGCTGAGTCAACCTGTTATGCACGCTCACTCTATCAGGTGTGTGCTGTGGACAGTGTGGTCATTCCAGCGTCATTGTGGATGGATGGGACTTTTACCTTTTTCGTGTGGGGTTTTTTCTGTTCTTTTAAGTTAATGCTGGGATTCAGATAAATGTGTACTCACACCAGCTCCAAAAGTTGAAAGTTGAACATTGTGTCAAAGTTATGTTCTGCCTTAAATGTTTTTTTAGTGGGATACAAGTCTAATCATTCTGGCATTCCATTTATTTCTTTTTTTTTTTTTTAAGATTTTATTTATTCATTTGACAGAGATAGAGACAGCCAGCGAGAGAGGGAACACAGGCAGGGGGAGTGGAAGAGGAAGAAGCAGGCTTCCAGCGGAGGAGCCTGATGTGGGGCTCGATCCCAGAACGCTGGGATCACGCCCTGAGCTGAAGGCAGATGCTTAACCACTGAGCCACCCAGGTGCCCCTGGCATTCCATTTTTTGCATGGTTATTGCTGCCTTATCTGTACTGGCCTGAATGCCAAGGTCAGAGACAACCCTGCATTTTGAAGCCATTGTCTTCTGCTTCAGTAGTGAACTGGCTACTCAGTAGTCTCTCCTATCTCTCTCTCTCTCTATTTATCTGTTTAAAATTTTATTTATTTTTAGCGCATGCTGGGTTGGGGGAGGGGTAGTGGCAGAGGGAGAGGGAGAGAAAGAGTCTTAAGCAGGCTCCACACCCAGCACAGAGCCCAACACACAGGCTTGATGCAGGGCTCAATCTCACAACCCTGAGATCATGACCTGAACTGAAGTTAAGAGTAGGACACTTAACCAACTGAGCCACTCAGGTAGCCCAGCACTCTCTCCTTTTTATAATGATTCTCAGAGGACTTGAGTGCTCATTTTACCTGAAGGATATTAGGTTTGTGTGAGAAAGAGATTGGAACCCACCATGAAGGTGATGGCCAGAAAAGAATGTCTGCAGAATTAAGTTTGGGAAAGGAGTTCTCAGACCCCAGATGTGTTGGAAGCAGTAGTGTTCTCAGAGAGAGCACAGTGGGAAGCTGCCTCTGGGGCTTTTCTGGTTTTAGCAGCTGTTAAGTGTTGAGGTCCTGGCCCATCTGTAGGCACTGTGCTCCTACTGGCTCTGGCCAGGAGTGGCCCCCAACACCCTCTCTGGGGAGCTCAGGACCTAAGAGAAACCCCAGCACCTGGAGAAGCCCCAAGAGGAGAAGACACTGGTTGAGGAACTGACTCAAACATTTGAAGGCAAAGGTGAGAACTGCCAAAAATGTGAGGCATGGAGAGAGCACACTTTCCCTGATATATGACTTGATTCTTGATTCTCCAGGAAGATGGGTTTTATAGAGAAAGTAGAATAAGAAAAATGCCAGTTTTAGTCCTGGGAGAACAGCAGGTGTCTGCCTTCTGGAAGCAACGAATGAGAGGTCTGGGTTTCCCTGGGCCACCAGCCCAGATGATAGTTGTTCTGTTTCAAGGGGGTGAGGGTCCAAGGCTCTTTGTGACCTGGATGGCACCATACAAATGAAAGATGCCAGAATCCGGCAGAATGAGCAGTGGCTCCATGTGAACAAACGCACAAATGCAGCATACATTTCTGGACTGTTGGGTCATCCCGAATGAGCAGTGACTGGGTAGATGGTGTGTGTGCACACAAGTAGAGCTGTGCTTTTGATGCAAGTGGGTGAGCGGGAGGCAAATATGGGGAAGGGTTTAAGGCAAGATCTGGCAGGACTTTTGCCTGGCTGTCTCAGTGAGACAGTCACATGACTGCAGCCAAGCTCTTAGATAAGTAGAGTATGGGAAGCAATGACAAAGTCCAGTAAAGTAGCGGATGATGGTGTGCCCCCCCTCCCCCCCCCCCCCGCACATACACAGTGGGGCAGCACCCTGCATGTTCAGAGTGGCTTGGGGGAATGCGCACCTGGGACAGCAGCCCCCAACAGAGTGCCCTTAGCTGTCCTCCTTAGGACAGCTTAGGATTTTCATCCTCCTTGTCCCCATCCCCCCGGACCCCATTTTTGGAAACCAGCTGGTGTTTTACTGTGATACTTTAAAATTGTGCAATTTTTTTTTTTGAAGCCAGCTCATGTTTCAGTGGTATTTAAAAATTGCACAGTTTTCTTGGAAGACCACCTGATGTTTTATTGGGATATTTTGAAATTGTACACTTGTCTTAACACTCTTCTTCTACGTCCCCCAACTTGGTCTCTTGAAAGGACGGGAAAAACTGGCCAGTCCTTTATTTGGGTGTTGATGGATGGCTGTGATCTGTGGGCACACAGTTCAGATATACCCACCTGTGCCTAGGCATTTTCTTTGAGCCTGGGATAGGCCAGGTCCATCCCTAGGCTCAGATCTGGTCAGGCTGGCCCATTCCACATCTGGAAAGCTGGCTTGGCTGCCACAGCTGGCCGCAGAGCCTTGGACTTTTTAAGGTACTTGGTCAGAGCCTGTCTCCCAACTCCTCATACCCTAAGGGAATGTTCCTCAAATGGTACTGGCAGCCCTCTCCTTTGTCTGGGGTTGGGAGTGGGCTCAGTTGCCTGGGCTTACTGAGGTGGGGCTGAATTCCTTATTGTTCCCTGCTTCACCAGACCTGCCTCCTGAGGACCTCTGCCCTCTTCAGGACAGCTTCTTCAGGTATGAGGAGGAAATGGAACCACATTCTCATGCGGTCCCATGCCAGGTGAGTTAGGGACCTTTTCTCTCTTTGCCTCAGTCTCCTCAGCTGTAAAAATGGGTCCAGGAATAGTACCCACCTCCTCAGGCCAGCACATGAGAGCACTGTAATGCTTCCCTGTGCCTTCATGTGAAAGCCAAAGGCTCTCTATAGATAAAGCACCTGCCCTGTATGGATGAGCCAGGAGCTCCTGGGACCAGACCGAACATGAGTCTGCCACACCTGGTTCCCTGGGACAGGTCTCTGGCTCAGACTCTTTGTTTGTGATGGCTGCACAGCAGGCTCTTGAGGATGGGCAGAACTAAGCCTCCATACCCCATTCAGCCACGCAGGGCCCTTGACCCTCACTGAGACTACTCAGGAGGGCAGCCAAGAGTATCCCCTTAAAGCGCCATAGTTGCCCTTAGATGGCTCACCGTGCAGCACACAGTGGGGTGAGGGGTGGGTCCCTGACCTTACTGAGCGTCCCAGCACATTGTCTTTGTGCTTCCTGGGTGCCAGAGGGTTACTTCCCCTCACGTCCTGTGAGACTCCCTGATGTGGGAGGCTGTCTTCATGAGGGAGGGCAGCTCATGCTAGAGGAGTTCAGGGATGTGTCCATCAAGTAAGTCATGAAACTGAGATGCCAACTCAGGCCAGGCCCCCCAAGGCCAGGACACCTGGCTGTTGGCCTGTCAGCCTTCTTTGAGAGCAGGCTTGACCCAGCACTTTCTGTAGAGGCCCAGGTGAGAACTGTTTTAGGCTCTGTGGGCCACACATAGTCTTCTGTCTCATTCTTTTTTCACATAGTCCTTTAAAAATGTAAAAATCCGTTCTTACCTATATTAGTCTGTTTGTGCTGCCATAACAAGATTCCACTGGGTGGTATTAAATAACGGACATTTATTTTCTCTCAGTTCTGGAAACTGGAAGTCCAAGATCAAGGTGCCAGCAATGTTGCTTTCTAGTGGGGACTCTCTTCCTGACCTGCAGATGGCACCTTCTCTGGGTCCTCACATGGTAGGGAGTGAGACCCCTGGTGTCACCTCTTCCGCTTATACAGACACCAGTCTCACAAATGAGAGCCCTGCCCTTATGACCTGCGTTAGCCTTTATTACTTCTATAAAGGCCCTGTCTCCAAATATAGTCACTTTGGGGGATAGGCCCTCAACGTGTGAGTGAGTTTGGGGGGAAACAATTCAGCTCATGGCATTAGCCTTCTAAAAATATACCATAGCCCTGATTAGTCCTGTGGGCCAAAGTTTGCTGATCCTTGATTTAGAACATGCTCTTTGGCTTCAAATCTGTGATTTTGTGGAGAAGCTAGGGGGTGCGGATCTCTGAGTGGGGTTCCTGTTGTTTCCTACTACAGAAAATCAGAGAGAAGTGAGAACACCACAGGCCTGGGTCTGTATCTGATCCCAAAGGTGGGAACCCCATGAGGGCTCATAGATGTCATCTTGAGCCCGCATCCTCTCCCTCCCAGTGCTGCCCATCCCCCTGACCCAACATCCACACTGGGGAAGCAGAGTCCCATGGTAACATAGGTGATGTTTCAGCCATCTGTGAGCTTCAAGGACGTGGCTGTGACCTTCACGCAGGAGGAGTGGGGACAGCTGAATCTGGCCCAGAGGAGACTGTACCGCAACGTGACTCTGGAGACCTGGAGCCACCTGGTCTCTCTGGGTAAGCCAAGCTCTGCCCATCACAGCAGTTTCTGTTTCAGGGACTCAAAGCTCTGGCTCTTCTTAAGGGTATGCCCGGGCTGGACCAGAGCATTCCAGAAATGGATTTCTTTGAGATACAGGTCCTGGATATTGCCACTCATTCTGCCTGTAAGGAGCCAAGCATTTTGCTGGGATTTTCCTTGGGATGTGCAGGGCCCTCCTCATCCATCCACATCTGACCCCAGGGACTGAGGGCTGGGCCAGAGGACGCAGTTCTCCTCCTCTCCAAGCAGAGCACAAAGTCCTGTGTTTTTCCACCATTGACCAGGACTTCTGCTTTCCAAACCGGATGTGATCAGCTGGCTGGAGCAAGGACAAGACTCATGGAGGGCAGAACAGGGACCTCCCCAAGGTGAGAGCAGGCCAGAGACCTGGTGAGTTAACATGGCAAGATTGCTCTCCACAGGACCGTGGGTCCAAAGAGGGGAGGAGGAGCAGAGAGCTTCCTTGGGTGTTCTCTGCTGCTTCCTCACATCCAAGGCAACCACATTCTCATCCACATAGGCCTATCCCTCTGTCCCCATGAAAAACACATGTCACTGTTGTCCCAACGTTTCTCATGTGTGGGTTCATTTCAGTTCCCATCTTCCCTTTGATCTTCATCCCTCAGCTGCTTCATCTATTCCTGGGTCTTTGTGCCCCCTCTTTTCCTTGAGTCCCTTACCCTGACTTCCACCCAGGGCAGCAGCTCCTCAGATCTCTCCATCACGCCTGGTCTTTCCCTATAGTTGGGTGTCCATCCCTCCTCCATGTTGGACATTCCTACAACTTCTAGATGATCCAGAGGTGTGGTGAGAACTTGTGCATCCTAGGAAATGGCAATGACCTATTCCTTCCAGAAGGATTCCTACTAACTCAGTTCCTGGGCTTGTTTTCCCACCTCTTCTCATCCCATAGGCCCACCTCCTTATATGCCCCAGTGTCTCAGCCGGATTGGAACTCTTTTTTTTTTTTTTTTTTCTTTAATAGCCATATTGAGATAAAATTCACATGCCATACGATTCACTCATTTAAAGCATGCAAAGGATTTTAGTATATTCACAGCATGTGCATCTGTCACTATAATCAATTTTAGAACATGTTCATCACTGCAACTAATTAGGCTGGTTCTGATTTTTTTGTTGTTGTTTTGTTTTAATTAATAGACTTTATTTATTAGAGCAGTTTTATGTTTACCAGAAGTTGAACAGAAAGTACAGAGCTCCCATCTACCACCCTTCCCCACCACAAACACAGTTTCCTCCGTTATTAATATCTTATATTCTGTGGTACATTTGTTACAGTGGGTGAAGATGTATTCACACATTACCAGTAGAGATCAGTAGTTTACATTAGGTTCATTCTTGGTGGTGTACATTCTGCGGGTTTGGGTAAATGTATAATGCCGTATCTCCATCATTATAGTGTCATGTAAAGTAGTTCCACTGCCCTAAATATCCTCTGTGTCCACCTATTTTTCCCTCCCTCTGTCCTAACTCCTGGAAACCACTGGTTATTTTACTCTTTCTAGTTTTACCTTTTCCAGAATGTCCTGTAGTTGGAATCTTGCAGTATGTGGCCTTTCTTAACTGAAAGCAGCCACTGTGTGTCCTTCACACCACCTTCGACCTTCACACTACCTTGTGACATTCCCTTAGCCAGAGGTGTTGGGTTTATCTTACATGTTTCTGCTCTTTCTTACCCTGTAACTCTCACCTATAGCCTCTGTTATTTTTCCCTCTGAAGTGTCACCTACTTTTACTTGTCCTTGGCCCTTCAAATGATGCCATTCTGAATTCAGTTTATGGGTGGCATCTTTCTTCTCATCTGTCATAGATACTACTTTCTAGCTGACCCACACAGTCTGTTTTCCTCATTTTGCGATCTTGATGGAGACACTGTGTAAAATGTCTGACTTCCTTTGCCCAGTTTTCAATGACCAGGCACAGCTTGGACACATCTTAGCCACCCAAAGACTTCTTTCCTTCTTCCTGTCTCCAAGTACCCTTTCACTCCCTTTCATTAGGCCATTGTTTCATTTGAAAAAGTTCTCATCATCAGGGATTCCAAGGCAACACCAAACAGGAACACAGCACAGAGTCTTGGGAAGGAGAACAGTGTTGGGCATGGAGGGCATTGGACTTAGATAAGGACTTTGTCCAAGAGGGAAATGTCCTCCTGGAAGTCAGAGGAGGGCCACAGAGCGTAATTAATATTTTGCAAAACAGAGGATCCTTGTCTCCTTAGCAGACATGGAGAGTGAAGCATGGGGACTTGATCAGAAGCCTTGATAGTACCAGACGTGGGTGGCTACATGACTGAAATGGGGAGAGTGACAAGTAAAGGGGGAATCATGGAGGACCCAGGCAAGGTCCTGAGCTGAGAACCTGTACCACTCATTAGAGGCCCAATATTTCAACAAAGGGAGGAATCCCTGTTAGGACAATAAAAGGGGTGCTCATATCAATGGAACCACGTGCTGCCAGTGCACTGCCAGCCAGGCTCCTTTTGCAATTCCCATATCGGTTCATTTGTGCATCCAAGTAAATCTTGTAAGCTAAGGATTTTTATTCCTGGCTTGCCGTCAAGGAAAATGAGCTTTACAAGTTGCTAGTTAGTAAGCCCAGTTGTAGCCCAGCCTGGCCAACTACTGCTTCAAGGACTACAGTGCTTTCCAGGAAGTCTGTGGCATTGGTTACAGAGTGGTTGAAGAGCTTTTCTTCTGTGGGTAGCCTGAAGAAATAGTAGAAATGGTGCGTTAAGAATATTAAGTCGGTGTTGGTGTTTGGGATCCTGTTTCAAGATCCAGAATCTGAAAATAGACTAAGATTCTGGGTCAGTAATCGAGGTTGAGGTACCAGTTAGGCTCTTGTATTAATTTCCTGTGGCTGCTGTAACAGATTACCAGTTGAGTGGCTTAAAACAACATGAATCAGGGGCGCCTGGGTGGCACAGCGGTTAAGCGTCTGCCTTCCGCTCAGGGCGTGATCCCAGCGTTCTGGGATCGAGCCCCACATCAGGCTCCTCCGCTATGAGCCTGTTTCTTCCTCTCCCACTCCCCCTGCTTGTGTTCCCTCTCTCGCTGGCTGTCTCTATCTCTGTCGAATAAATAAATAAAATCTTTAAAAAAAAAAAAAAAAACATGAATTGATTCTCCCACAGTTCTGGAGGCCAGAAACCTGACATCAGTACCATTGGGCTGAAACCAGGGTGTAGAGTCATGCTCCCTTGGAAGGTTCCAGGAGGAAATCTGTTCCTTGTCTCTTCCAGCTTCTGATGGCTGCAGCATTCCTTGGTTTGTGCCCACATCACTTCAGTCTTTAAGGCCAGCATCTTCAAATCTCTTTGTTCCGTGTTCCTATCACCTCTGTGTGTATCAAATCTCTACCTCCCCCTTACAAGAACACTTCTGGTGACATTTAGGGCCTACACAGATACTCTCCGTATCTCAGGTTCCTTAATATAAGCATCGGCAAAGACCCTTTTTCCAAATCAGGTACCACATTCACAGGCTTCCCAGGCAATGAGAATGTAGGTATCTTTTGTGATTATTGAGGGCTGTATACCGTTAGGCCCAGCTATTTTGTGGATCCCTTCTTTAATCTTTACCCTCCCCTGCTTATTCTTATTCCTCTTCTCCCTCTTTGGGGACCAGTCCTCCTGGGTCACCTCTTCATTATCTTTGCTTTTTTTTTATACTTTATCACCGATATCCTATTTGCTGATCCATCCCCCCCCCCTTTTATTAACATCCTGCATGAAATAACAATCCATGGATTAGAAACAAACCCAGAAACACCTCTTACACTTGGTTGTCTCCTTCATCCCATCCTCCCCCTCTAATGCATCCTCAGTAAATCAGGTATTTTGGATTTCTCTCAGACTGGAAGAATACATTTGAAAAGAAAGAGTCAGCTTCCAAAGAGGATTTTGCTGTGGAAGAAGCATTCCACCACATAGAAATGAAACACTGCATATGGGAGGAGGGCCCCTGGTTGGTGTCATTAGGAGAAAGGCAGGATTGGAGGAACCAGGTAAAGAAGCACCAGGAGGACTCTTTGAGTCAAATGGTACTTACCTCACAGACACTGTCTGCTCAAGGGGAACATTGTGAGCATGACCTTGGGGGAAGCTACCTGAGTGTAAGCCTTCTATCTCCAACATTACGCAAAAGAACACATTTCCATACGTTTGACTCACAGGTTAAAAAGTTGAAACAGAATTCATTTTTCATTAATCACAAGAAAGGCTGGGCTGATCAGAAGCCCTATGAAAATCACCAAAGTGCTAGAGCCTTCTGTCAGAGCATTTATTTGAATAAACTTGGAAATGTTGAAATGAGAAATAAAAAGCTTTATGAATATACTGTCAGTAGTGACTCCTTCAACTATGGCACCTCCCTTCGATTTCATAATAGGCATTTTTCAGCAGAGAACAACAGTAACTGTACAGACTATGGAAACATTATTAATCATAGCATGTCTCTGAATGAACACAACCCGATGCATTTTAGAGAATGTCAGGATGAGTGTGATGAATGCCTTGTACAAACTGAAATAAATGATCCTAGAGAAGCACCACTTAGATGTGAGGAGGAACATAATGCCTTCCACACAGCCTCATCTTTTGCTCACTGTGACATCGTTCAGACTGGAAAGAAGTCACACGCATGCAATCAGTGTGGAAAATCTTTCAGCTGTTGCTCTAAGCTTGTTATACACCTGAGAACCCACACTGGAGAAAAGCCCTATGAATGTACTCAGTGTGGGAAGTCTTTCAGCCAGAGCTATAGCCTCGTCATCCATCAGAGAACCCACACCGGAGAAAAGCCCTATGAATGTAACCAGTGTGGGAAATCCTTCACCCAGAGTTCCAAACTTATTAGGCATCAGCGAACTCACACTGGAGAAAAACCATATAAATGTCACGAATGTGGAAAATCTTTCAAGTGGAACTCTAACCTTATTGTCCATCGAAGAATCCATACTGGAGAGAAACCTTATGAGTGTACTCATTGTGGAAAGTCCTTCAGCCAAAGCTCTGATTTTGTTGCACATAAAAGGACTCACACTGGAGAGAAACCCTATGAATGTAACCAGTGTGGAAAGTCCTTCATTCGAAGCACTCAACTTTTTAGGCATCTGCGAACTCACACTGGAGAGAAGCCATATAAATGCAATCAGTGTGACAAAGCTTTCACTGGGAGCTCCCACCTTATTGAGCATCAGAGAACTCATACTGGAGAGAAACCTTTTGAATGTAATCAGTGTGGGAAGGCCTTTACTGGGAGCTCTCGTCTTCTTTCACACGAGAGAATTCATTCTGGAGAGAAACCATACGAATGTAACAACTGTGGGAAATCTTTTCGGCACCGATCACAGCTTGTTGTGCATCAGCGAATCCATACTGGAGAGAAACCTTATGAGTGCAGTCAATGTGGAAAAGCTTTCAGCCAGAGGTCTCCCCTCATTGTGCATCAAAGAACACACATCGGAGAGAAGCCCTATCAGTGTAACATGTGTATTAAAGCCTTCCGTCAGAGGTCACGCCTTACTGAACATGAGAGAACACATACTGGAGAAAAGCCCTATGAATGTATTGACTGTGGAAGAGCCTTTACTGATCGGTCGACACTTGCAAAACATGAGAGAACACACACTGGCGAGAAACCCTATGAATGTAATCATTGTGAAAAGGCCTTTAGTCAGCGATATCAACTTACTAGGCATCAGAGAATTCATATTAGAGAAAAAACTCTATGAATGTAATGAATGTGGGAAGATTTTCAGTTACAATAAATCCCTTATTCAACATGAAAAAACTCATGGGAGAGAAGCTGAATAATCAAGATGGGAAGCTCACAGCCAAACCTTTATTAGACATCAGGTGACAAAGGTATGACTGTCAGTGTGGTCTAATGACCATGTGCATCAGATTTGCTTGGAGTGTTCTTGAAACTGCACATTACCAAGCTTACCTTGATCAACTAAATCAGAATCTCTGGCAGTAAAACCCAGGAGCCTACAGTTCCCCAAAGCAGCACAAGTAATTTGTACATTAAAATGTGTTTACATCTGCATTTAGATGAGAAGCTGTGAACATACCACTGATTTAAAACTGTCAGACCTCTTAGCAGGAGTTAGGAAATTCAGTATGTAGCTATACCCACCAAATAATCTTTTTAGTGTAAACAACCACCCAAACTTAATCAGACATTGACCCTGTAACACATTCCTAGAAATAGTGGACTGGAAGATGTTCTCTTCTTTAATCTTATTTTTTTGGACTGGAAGATATTCTTGATGTGAAGCCCCAGACACGCAATCTAAGAAGAACTCTGCATGACAAAGTTGGTATTGAGTGATGAAATATGAAGCCAGCCAATGTAAACTAGCAGTGAACACAACAAATTGGGGGAGGACTGAGGATGGAAAGTCTCCCAAATTGGTTTTTATTAGAATTAAAAGTAGACTCTGAATAAATCAAAGACTCTGTTGTGCTCTGATTTCACTTTGTTGCTCAATTAGGTTGACTATAATCAGAGCAGGGTGTATAGCATATATGGAAAATATTTACCAGGTGAAGTGAAAACAGGACCCAAAGTAGTATATACACAAAATGTTACAACCATATAAAAAACATGCACACAGATAGTTGGTTAAGAAGGTCCCTTCAGCAGCATGTTCAAAACAAAGGCTGAAATGTAAGTCAACAATGGTGAAGAAAGTGGGAGAGGCCATAACGGCAGATTTGAGCAAGGTGAAAGCAGGTGTGAGAGCATCACCTGGAGGGGCAGAGTGGAAAGGCTGAAGCCTGGATCATGTGAAGAGAGGGCTGGAGCAGTAGAGGCCACAGCAGCCTAGCAGAGCTGTACACCAGGAGATGGGGGGAGAAAAAGATCTTTGAAACTCCAAATTTTCTCTCCCTTCTCCCCTATTTTTCTTGCCTTACAGAGGGTATCTGGCTGTGAGTAAGCAGAAAATAGAGTAGGAAGCAAGTTACGTACTAAAAATAGTCTGGGGGACCAGGGAATTTGGTGGATTATGTTCCAAAACAAGGGCTGCCTTATTTGGATATCGTGAGGACCGTCACCCTAGCAGCTGGTTCTTGCACTTTTCACCCTCTAGCAAAGCATGCCATTAGACTGGTCTCACCCACCTATTTGAACTTCCCATCTTCTTTCATAGCCTCTTCAATATGGATGGGAGCCAAGGCGTGAAAGATGAAGAAAGCCTTCAACACGAGAGAGAAAAAAAATATGTAAGATAAAACAGAAGCCAGCCCCATGGGGTGCCTGGGTGGCTCAGTCATTCAGTGTCTGCCTTCAGCTCAGGTCATGATCCCAGGGGCCCCACATCAGGCTCCCTGCTCAGCAGGAAGCCTGCTTCTCCCTCTCCCACTCCCCCTGTTTGTGTTCCCTCTCTTGCCATGTCTCTCTGTCAAATAAATAAAATCTTAAAAAAAAAAGCCAACCCCAAAGAGAACATATATTTGGGGACCCAAATACTTAAAAGGTTTATTCCAGGAGTGAGTCAAAAAATAATTGCAAGTGAAAAATAAATCCAGGATGCCTTTTTTTTTTAAGATTGATTTTTTTTAGAGAGAGCAAGAGGGGGAGGGGCAGAGGGAGAGGGAGAGAAGATCTCAAGCAGACTCCATGCTGCGTGCAGAGCCCAATGCATAACGATGAGATCACGACTTGAGCCCAAACCAAGAGTCAGACGCTTAACCGATTGAGCCACCCAGGCACCCCAAGATCCATGTATTTGACCCTGATGCTAATACTTCTTCTTAGAAGAAGCAGAGGACACATGAAATTGGAATAAAAGAGGGGTTTTTTAATCAGATTGTTCTGATTGGCCCTTCACTGAACAGTATTTGCATAGATAAGATATAAACAGTAGGTACTGAGTTTTTGTTTTTGTTTTTAAGGAAGAAAGCCAGAGCTATGACATGAGGATTTCATTATGGCAAGAGCAGAGCATCATTGTTCCCAGCACTGTCATGGACGGTAATGCTATAGTCTCTAGCTGTTGTACAAGGGGAGAGAGACATAGTGAGGAGACGAGTATCCTCATTTTAGGAAGCAGCCTCTTAAATATGATAGACAGGTTATTTAGGAGACCAAAAGTAGAGCATAAAACGGTAATATGTCAGAAATTGGAAGCAAATAGAGGAGCAACAGTGTGAGCTAAATCTACACTCCTGAGCAGAGCAGGAAGTCAGTAAAGTCTACAGGCCATAAAAGATCAGAATTACAGAGATGGCCTCAGGAAGAACTTGAACAGAAATGGTTAGAAGTCGTTGGTGGGCTGTGTGACTGTTGGGGAGGGTGGGGCTGGAGATCACTGGTTTTCATTTTATACCTTCAGTAGTAACTCATTCCCTGGTGGTACACTATCTATTTGGGTAACAGATTGCTTCCAGTGTGTGTCTCTAGGTGAGCAGAACAACGATACATGAGGACATCTGCAGTTGATTTGTGGGATTATATACAATTTTCTTTCTTTTGATTCAGTGTTGCTATAGTACTAGATTGATAATTCAAAAAGCCGGGGGGAGGGGGAAAGATGTCAGACTTTCCAATTTGCCAATTAGACTTTATCCAGAATCGCAGGAAGGCTCCTTGATTTCTTAGAAGTCCCTGGTATTAAAGGGGGGTGGCTTAGTCTTTTAAGACTTGATTTTCCGGAAACCTTAATACCAGGAAGTCAGAAGACCCCCAAGAGTGGGGACCTGGAGAGGTGCTGGTATCCTGGGACAAGATGGGGCAACACAGTTGTGTGAATTTGCATAACCAAGTACTGAATGTACTTCCCTCAAGGTCACTCTGGCAGTTACCTGGTATCTATCATAAAACCCTTTAAGTAATATAGCTCTCATGATTTATATGCGACCCTGTGGTTGAGATGGAAAATGTCTTAGCTAGGGCTGCCCGCACAGAACACGTGGGGACTTTGCTTCCTGGCTGGATAGTTGGTCCTGCTGCCTGCACCACTGTTACTGCATAGCTGTCAAGAGATGCCAGAGCCTGGGAGGAAGAACTTGCCCAACAGATCCAGCAAAGCACATGTTTGACAATTCTTGTTGACCAAACATCTGAGAGGTGTCCGCATTCAGCAAGTTGAAAGTACCGTCATTCAGTGAAGGAGTTACTGGAGACTCCGGTATGGAAGATGTGTGGGATGCCACAGTGTCCTCAAGTCCCTCTTTCCATAGTAGGGACTCCACGCAGGAGGTTAGTGATGATGTACGCCTGGAGACTAAGCCCAGTGGGAATTGGGAGGAGGAGGAGATGAAGGGACAGGGAATGGAAGGATGCAGCTGCTGCTCTGTATGTGATCAGTGCATCAGGCCCTGCTCTCCTAGGTATTCTACCCCCTCCTAAGTGAGAAACCTAAGGCTCATAGGACCCAAGAAGTCCGCTCATTTGAAATAGGAACCTGAGACCTTCCCACCCGAATGATTCCCATACCCAGAGGCCAGTGGTGTCTTAGCGAAACATGCATAAGACCCACCTGAGAGGAACTGTTAGAATTGCAGGTTCCTGGGCCCATCTTCAGAGAGTCCACTTGGTCAGGCTGAGGTGGTTTCTAGATATTTGCATAGTTCAAGTACCCTTTCTAGTTTTTTCTTAACATTTTGGAGTGTTTTCATTGGTTTTGTTTTGTCTTTTTTTTTTTTTAAGATTTTATTTATGTATTTGACAGAAATAGAGACAGCCAGAGAGGGAGGGAACACAAGCAGGGGGAGTGGGAGAGGAAGAAGCAGGCTCCTAGTGGAGGAGGCAGATGCTTAACAACTGCGCCACCCAGGCTCCCCGCTGAGCCACCCAGGCGCCCCTTGTTTTGTCTTATAAAGATTTTTAAATAATCTCTACACCCAATGGGCTCAAACTCAGAACCCCAAGATCAAGAGTCACGCTCCACCAACTGAGCCAGAGCGGTGCCGTTATTTTTTTCTTAACGTTTTGTTTTGTTTTGTTTATAACATTTTGTAAAGAGTAATCTCAAAATTGTATATCCATGTATCTGTTTTCTTTGTTGGTTTCATTTAAATTTGTGGCTTTTTTTTTTTTTTGTAAAAACCCTAAATGATACCACATCTATTACATGTGACCCAGAGGCTCCTTTCAACAAGAGACAGAAATCCATCCTCTCTCCCCCTTTTCAGAATACAGATATCAAAATAATCCTACACATAATTTTGAACAACTAGCAGTGGAACTGCTGGGGGCCCACAAGGCCACCCCCACCACATCCAGAGATTTCTAGACGAATTCATGAGACTCAGCCTATCATTGTACTCACAGCTATGATTTATTAGAGTGATGTAGAAAGGATACGCAGTTGGAGCGTAAGGGGAAAGACAGGTGAAGTCTGGGGGAATCTATGTCCAGACTTGCAATGCTGTCCCTCCCCTGAGGGGGTCATATGAAGGTCACTGAGGATCAGGCAAGGAGGCACTTCTGTCTAGCATGTACCAAATTCCAGACTCCCAGAGGAAAGGAGGTGCTCAGTGCAAATCACATTGTTTGCATAGTCTGGGCACAGAGACATCCTTATTAGTTGGGGTACAAATAACACTCTTAACACCCAAGTTGCCAGATGCCAGCCAAGGGCCAACCTTGAAAATAGGAGCTTGTAACAGCTGAAACCTCAGACCTGCTGTGTTAATCCTTTCTGTGCGAACATTCATACCTCTTCCAAAATGAATATATTTAGCAGTATTCACAGTACCTTTCCGTTAACGTGTTTAGACTGCAGCTCTGGCTGCCCAACTGGATAAAGTACATGGTTCATATAATTCCTGCTTGAGACTGGCTTTCAGAATTGCACCTCTGCACCTCAGACCTGACGTTCCTAGCCGTGATTCCCTTCTGTAGACGTGAATCCCATTTGGACTGCTCCAGGCTTAGCTTAAATGCCAGAGTACCCTGATAAGAGAACAAAAAATGATGCTGCTTTTTCCCTCTTATAAATACCCTAAACATAAAATGTGAATTTCTGTGTTAAACATTCTTTTTTTAATGTAAACTCTGCCCAACATGGTGTTTGAACTCATGACTCGAGATCAAGAATAGAGTCAAATGCTCTACCAACAGAGCCAGCGAGGTGCCCTGGTGTGTCAGACATTCTTAGTAATGTTCAGGTCAAGTTTACTACCTGGAACTTCTATTTACTATGCAGGCATGTTGCATCACGGTAGTTAATGAAGACAGCACAAGTAGAACGGTATGGACCTAAGGTGACTCTGAGATCCACTACCTTATTGTACTTTTGTCATTCTGGGGGCTGTGGAAGCTTCTGGTTTTCTTTCTTTCTTCTTTTTTTTTTTTTTTTTAAGATTTTATTTATTTATTTGACAGAGAGAGACAGCCAGTGAGAGAGGGAACACAAGCAGGGGGA
Source organism: Ursus americanus (assembly GCF_024610735.1). Taxonomy (NCBI): domain Eukaryota; kingdom Metazoa; phylum Chordata; class Mammalia; order Carnivora; family Ursidae; genus Ursus; species Ursus americanus. Next base: position 58,529,746 of record NC_142147.1, read on the forward strand.
GTGGGAGAGAAAGAAGCAGGCTCCCAGCGGAGAAGCCTAATACAGGGCTCGATCCCAGGACTTTGGGATCACACCCTGAGCGGAAGGCAGATGCTTAATGACTGAGCCACCCAGGCGACCCTGGTTTTCTTTCAACATCATCAGCTGTTAGCATCTTAGCTCTTGAGGATAGGATACTAAGGCTGTATGAATTTTACAATGTGCTCTGTGTATATAACATTACCCAAGAACTATTCATATTCATTCATGTAAAATGTGTGATGGAGGAGTTTCTGGATATTTAGGACTTCATTCTTTGTGTTTATTTTTTTCAATGAGGGATCACCCTTTGCCTACTGCACATTGAGGTCACACATCTAGCCATCCTAGGTAAAAAAACAGCTTGTGCATCAGTCCAAATTTGAGGATTCTACATTTGGCTGCTTCACGGCAGGACCCTTTCCTTCACAGGTCTGGGGATTCCAGTCAACCTGTATCCTGAGCTTGGAAATGCTCTGCTCCAGTGGGGTTACTTTCCCTAGCAGTCTTCCTGATGTTTGGCCACAGCTATGCTAAGTTCCCTAGGAAGATGCTCAAAGAAACCCAGCATCTTTCTCCCATGAAATGTGAGGACACGAGAGCTCTTCCCAGCTGCCAGGCAGAGGGCCCAGAAGGCTCCAGAGAGTCCAGACCAGAGAGGGCACCCAACAAAAGCTGGATGAACTAACATAGAAAGATCATATGGTAAGGTAAGCAAATGGTCTGAAATTAGCTGGTAAAAGTAAAACTAAGACAATCCAAAGAGCTTAGAAGAAAGGATTTAAACATGGCCTAGCAGTAGATACATAGATCTAACCTAGGGAAATGCAAATTTAAAAGGGTGATCACTGTTTCATGCCCACTGGCTTTGCAAGGGATTTTTTTTTTAATTGTAAAGCCCATATATCAGGGGTTGGTGAGGGAGATGCGCTGATAAAGTGTCGAGGGGTATAGTTTCTGGAAAGATACTAGGGTATGAAGAACTTTACAGGGTTTCAAACCACTTGATTCAATAACCTGTTCTGCAGGGGGATATTTTATGTTAGCAAAAGTCAAAATCTACAAAGATTTTAAGTGACCATGAACCTTTAGAAATAGTCCAACTGGGAAAAAAAATGGTAGCAATACCAGGAAAATGGGTAAATCTACAGTCGTTTGGGAAACTTAAATGTATTTCTCCCAGAAAAAAAAAAAAAAAGGCTAAGGAAGTTACGTGATTCACCCTGAAATGATTAACAAGCTTGACATAACAGACATTCATAAAACATGCACATACACTTGTGACTAAATACGTTTTCAGTTTAATACATTATTCCTGCCAAGAACTTGGTGAGCTTTCTGTGTCCTGATGAGGAGTTTCTTCACGTCAGAAACTTCCCTCAGTGGGTGCCTTGATCATTAGCTTCTCTCTCTGTCCCTCTTTCTCCATATGGAGTCCACATTATTCATCCATGAGGTCTTTTGGATCTGTCTACCAGGACTATTATCTTTTTTTTTTTTTAAGATTTTATTTATATGAGAGACAGCACAAGTGGATGGGGGGGAAGGGGCAGAGGGAGAAGCAGACTCTCCACAGAGCAGGGAGCCCAACACGGGGCTTGATCCCAGGACCCCAAGATCATGACCTGGGCCGAAGGCAGATGCTTAACCAACTGAGCCACCCAGGTGCCGCTGCCCTATTATCTTTTCCATCAAGATTCCCATTTCTTTATATTTTTTTCCTGTCACGAGCTATTTCTTCTGTGGTTCTCTACAGACCCCTCCTCCATACCACTTTGTCTACTGAGGTTCTTAACTTGAAACTCATTTTTTCAGCCCCAGAAAGTCCCTATGGTCCAATTGGACCCCACTTTAAATGGATGGAGTGAGACTAATACCTCAACAAAGTTGTTAAAAATAATAAGGAAGGGTCTGGGGCGCCTGGGTGGCACAGCGGTTAAGCGTCTGCCTTCGGCTCAGGGCGTGATCCCGGCGTTATGGGATCGAGCCCCACATCAGGCTCCTCCGCTATGAGCCTGCTTCTTCCTCTCCCACTCCCCCTGCTTGTGTTCCCTCTCTCGCTGGCTGTCTCTATCTCTGTTGAATAAGTAAATAAAATCTTTAAAAATAATAATAATAATAATAATAATAATAATAATAATAATAATAATAATAAGGAAGGGTCTTACATGCTTATATGGAAAGATTTCCAGAATATTGTTAAACGAATAAAAGCAAGGAAAAATTCAGTATGTGGTAGGCCATCTTTTACACTTGTGTAAGAGTGAAAAAACTACTTATACATATTTACTTGTGAATGCATAATATATCTACAGAATGACCTCTAAGAAACAAAAAATAGTAGTTGCTCATGAGGAGGGAAGTTGGTGGGAGTCAAGGGACAAAGGAAGATCTCACCAGATATCCAATAGTACCTTCTGAATTTCAAGCCATGAGAATGTATTACTTGTTAAAAACCATATTTTTTTACATTTTTAAAAACAACGATGAGGGCCTGAACCAATGCCCTTGTGATGGAAATAGAAAGAAAGGAGCAGGAGAGATTTTTAGGACAGAAAAATCCACAAACCACAGATTCACTTTTCTAATACTATGTAACCAGCGTAGTGGTTTAAAACAATGATTTCTTTAATTTCTCACTGTTCCATAAGTTGATTGGGATCAACTGGGTGGTTCTTCTCACTTACAGCCTCTCATGCAGTTTCAAGGTAGCTACAATGGGAGCTGGATTCACTTGAAGACCCAGAACGAAGATGATGTACTGACAAACTGGCAGATGCTGCTGGCTGCCAGCTGTGAGCTCAGCTGGGATTCTTGACTGGAGCATTCACATTAGACCCCTCCATATGGCTTAGGCTCTTCTCAGCATGGTGGCTGGGTTCTAAGATGGCAAGTCCCAAGAATGAGCATTCCAGGGGACCTACGCAGAATCTGAAACGCTTCTTATGATTTGGCCTCAGAAATCACACATCATCCCTTCTGCTACATTTTATTGGCTAGTCAGTCAGGGTCAGCCCAGAGTCAGGGGGAGAGGAAACAAGTTCCACCTCCTGGTGGGAAGAGAGATGAAGAATTTGGGCCATCTTTAATCCACCGTGGAGACTCAGTGACTCAAGCAGGAGTAATAGAAAGGAATCTTTCTCAAAGAATCTTAATCCTATATCAGATTATGATACAACAGAAGTAGGCCGAGGCGACATGAAGGAGTAAGCTTGGAGCGCAGGAACAGTAGGTGTGCTTTTGGACAGGTTATATTGAGGCGCCCAAGGGACATCAAGGTGGAGCTGACCAGTTTCAAATGTTAGCTAAGGGGGTGCTTGGGAGGCTCAGTCGTTAAGTGTCTGCCTTTGGCTCAGGGCGTGATCCCAGCGTTCTGGGATCGAGCCCCACATCAGGCTTCTCCGCTAGAAGCCTGCTTCTTCCTCTCCCACTCCCCGTGCTTGTGTTCCCTCTCTGGCTGGCTGTCTCTCTCTCTCTGTCAAGTAAATAAATAAAATCTTAAAAAAAAAAATGTTAGCTAAAGTAAGGAAAAACACGGTATGTGCCTATGTTTGTTTAAGTTTCACAAGAGAGCTATAAAAGTGTGTTCTTTGAGCATCTAGACTCTTGCACTTTCTGTGAATCTCTGCCTGGGACACTTTCCACCTAAATATCCTCATGGCTCCTGCCCTGATCTCCTTCAGGCCTCCTCCCACTTGTGGATTTTTCCCTCCTCAGGGAGTGGATTTTCAAGCACATAGAGGAATGGTGTGAGACTGCTCTAAAGGGTTTGTTTTTTTTTTTCCCCAAAGATTTTATTTCTTTGTCAGAGAGAGGTGGAAAGCACAAGCAGGGACAGCAGCAGGCAGAGGGAGAAGCAGGCTCCCCTTTGAGCAGGGAGTCTGATGCGGGGCTCGGTCCCAGGACTCTGGGATCATGACCTGAGTGGAAGGCAGCTGCTTAACCGATTGAACTACCCAGGCGTCCCTCTAAAGGGTCTTTTTTTTTCTTTTTAAGATTTTATTTATTTGACAGAGAGAGAGACAGCTAGAAAGGGAACACAAGCAGGAGGGGTGGGAGAGGGAGAAGCAGGCTCCCCACTGAGGAGGGAGCCCGATATGGGGATCGATCCCAGGACCCTGGGATCATGACCCAAGCTGAAGGCAGACGCTTTACAACTGAGCCACCAAGGCGCCCCCCCTCTAAAGGCGTTTTAAAAAGAAAGATGTGGGTTGGAGCACAGCGAGCTCTCAAGACTGGATGAAGGTATGCAAGAGGTCTATTGAAGATTTATGTTTAAAGAGAAATCACCTTTGGGACGCCTGGGTGGCTCAGTCGGTTAACCGTCTGCCTTTGGCTCAGGTCATGTTCCCAGGGTCCTGGGATCAAGTCCCGCATGGGGCTCTCTCCTCAGCAGGGAGCCTGCTTCTCCGGCTGCCTGCCGCTCCCTCTGCTTGTGCTCTCTTTGTCTCTTCCTCTGACAAATAAAATCTTAAAAAATAAGTAAATAAATAAAGAGAAATCACTTTCAGATGTTCTTGGGACCTGATTATCCACGGAATCATGCACCACATCATCCATCCTAACAACTAAAATCCCATCACTATATTCTCTAGTGGCACAACAACATTATAAATTAGTAATTGAAAGAAAGAGCACAATCTGGATATTTTAAATATCATCCAAAAGCTTTTTGGTCAAAGAGGAAAATAATAAATATATAAAATTAAAAATAATCTGATTTTATTTAGTTACAAAATTAATATTCTCCCTATTAAAACTGTAGGAATACATACAAAATTATTATCAAAGTTTGCTTTAAAAACAAAAGCCTGGGTGGCGAAGTCGTTAAGTGTCTGCCTTCGGCTCAGGGCGTGATCCGGGCATTCTGAGATCGAGCCCCACATCGGGCCCCTCTGCTGGGAGCCTGCTTCTTCCTCTCCCGCTCCCCCACTTGTGCTCCCTCTCTCGCTGGCTGTCTCTCTGTCAAATAAATAAAATCTTAAAAATAAATAAATAAAAATAAAAACAAAAGCCTATATTATGGACAAATGTATCTTAAGCTTTTTAGTCTCAAGACCCCTTCACAGTTTTTTTGGGTTTTTTTGTTTTTTGTTTTTTTCAGAGACAGGGAGAAGGGGTGAGGGGCAGAGGGAGAGAGAGAAAGAATCTTAAGCAGACTCCATGCCCAGCACAGAGCCTAACACATGGCTCAATCTCACGACCCTGAGATCATGACATGAGCCGAAATCAAGAGTCAGACACTTAACCGGCTGAGCCACCCAGGACCCCTTCATAATCTTAAAAATCATTGAGGACCCCAAGCAGTTTTTTGTTTATGGAGGTTCTGTCTATCAATATTTGCCATATTAAGAATTAAAACAGAAAAAATAATATTATATTTCATTTTTAAAAATAAACCCATTATACATTAACATATGTTATAGGCTGAATTGTGTCCCCTGGAAATCCATATATTTAAGTCCTAACTCCATACCTCAGAATGTGACCTTATTTTGAGATAGGGTCTCTATAGAGGTAATTAAGTTAAACCGAGGTCGCTATGGTGATCCCTGCTCCAATATGACTGATTTATTTATAAAAAGACATGCACACAGGGAGAAGTCCCATGAAGGTGAAGGCAGAGATCTACAGGCCAAGGGATGCCAAAGATTGCCAGGAAACCAGCAGAAGCTAAGAAAAGTGGAATAGAGAAGTCTCTCTCTTAGGCCCTCTGAACAACCAAACCACATGAAAACCTTGATCTAGGACTTCTAGCCTCCAGAACTGAGACAATAAATTTCTGTTCTTCAAGTCACCCAGTTTGTGGTACATTGTTCTGGCAGCCCTAAGAAATGAACACAACATTTTGTTTTGTTAAAAAAAAAAAAATCTACCTTATAGAAAATAACTATATTTCCCAAAACAAATAAATATTGGTGAAAAGCGTAGCACTGCATTATATTTTTGCGAATCTCTTTAATGTCAGGCTTGATGGAAAGCAGCTGGTTTCCAAAGCTGCTTGTGCCCTTGAGAACTGCAGAACTCAGCACTGGAGAACTCAGTGCTACATTAAGAGACAACCAAACTCTAACAAGGCTTCTAGTAGCACTGATGAGGGAACAGAAGACAAGCTGAGGACAAAGCAGAATTTGACACTCCACACACCCCCCCACCATGGGATATATGTGACATTCCTCAGGCACTCCTGGCTGCCCTAAAGCTAAGGAAAGGAAAAACAAATAGCTTATAGAGATCACAATCCTGCAAGACCCAAGTCTCCATCAGTTAGCGATCTACAAGAACAAAGCATTTCTATCAATAACCTAGCTTCCAGAAGGAGATGTAGATACAGTTAAATGTCCTTATAACCTGCAGCCCACTGACAGATACTTAAAGCGGGCAGAGTATAATGTTCCTCCAGGAAGCTCCCAACTGTCTTCATGTCCGTGCCTTGCTAGAGGGAAGAACAGCCTTAGCTTGAAAATGGCAAGGCCTCCGGTATCCTTTGACTCTACTTTAACATATGAAAATTCTTTTGAAACCTCCCTTTTCCTTACCTTCCCCAACCCCATGGTATATAATCAGCCACCCTCACTACCCTGGGGCAGCATCTCTTTCTGCCCACAGGTCCTGTCCCCGTGCTTTAATAAACCACCATTTTGCACCAAAGACGTCTCAAGAATTCTTTCTCGGTCGTCGGCTCCAGATTCCACCCACTGAGCCTCCCCTATATTCCAAAACTACATCATCATAATGCTGTGTCCCTAGAAAGACACCAGCCTTCCATTAAAATGCCTGCTTAGGGGCGCCTGGGTGGCGCAGTCGTTAAGCGTCTGCCTTCAGCTCAGGGCGTGATCCCGGCGTTCCGGGATTGAGCCCCACATCAGGCTTCTCCACTAGGAGCCTGCTTCTTCCTCTCCCACTCGCCCTGCTTGTGTTCCCTCTCTCGCTGGCTGTCTCTCTCTGTCAAATAAATAAATAAAATCTTTAAAAATAGATAAATAAAAATAAAATGCCTGCTTAATGTCTCTCTGAGAAATGCTGCCAGGAGAAATTGCTGTTTGTTCTAGCAACACCCAACGATAGGCTCCTGACCTCGCTTTCTTACTGCATTTACTAAAAAGAGCTTAGAATTGGGAATTCTTCCTGTCTCTTTGAGATGTCTGTGTATATCCTACAACTCAGAAGGATCTTTCTCAAGGACCTGAAAGCCATTCCTTTGAAATAGTACCATCAGGAAGGAGAGGGCCCCTCTAACTTTGGTAATTAACAGCTGGCACCACGCCACGGCTGGCTTAAACGTATTTACACTGACAAACACTTTGTAATTCTCCACAGGAGCCTTGCTCTCTCCCGCTTCTAATTCTCTCATACCTCTGCATAAGGTCCAGTCTTTAAAAGGTCCAGTCACCTCTGCATAAATGCAAATGGAGCTCAGTGCTTTTCCTACTGTCAGAAGTTACTGAATAAAATCTGTTTTCACAATGTTAAGTAATGACCCTTTTGTTTATCTTTAATACTTTCAATCTGTTGCAATATTACTCATTCAGAAGCCTCCGGAAAACTCTATTGTACATTTGTAAGAGAATGGAAGTGGAGGGGAAAAGCTATTATTATGCACTTAGTTCTGAACTCGCCAATTCAGAGGAAGGGTCTCAGGAAACTCCAGGTGTCCTTGGTCCACACTTTGAGAACTATTGCAATAGACAAACCCCCTATAATATAATCAAGGAGAACACAAAACAAGTAGTAGAAAATTAAAAATTAAGACAACAGGGAAACATCATGCATTGAAGATTCAGCACCATTAGAACCAGGAGAAAGTTGAGCCCAGCGACTCATTCCATATAAATACATGGGGCTTGTTCCTAAGAAGATAATAGATCCAACCACCCCCACCTTTCCCATCCTTTGTGGGTCTTCTGCTAAGGGGAAGGCAATGGTTCTTTCTGGGAACTGCTCTGCCCACCAAGAAAGGAATACTGCCTGGAAATTGTGTTGGTACCCAGTAGGGGCCAAATTCAGTGTCCCAGAAACTGCCCAATTAATTGTTACCACAGCAGCCACTGTCACCTGCTCGAGTGAAGATGCCCGACAAATGCACGTCCTGGTACTATTGACCTTGTCGCGATGGGTCCTGGGTGGGATGGCAAGGCGAGACACCCAGCAGAGAGTAGACTGGTTGCTGCCCTGGGGGCGGGGGGCAGGGGACTAGGCAGAGAGAGGCAGAGGAGAGTACAGAGATGGGAGAGAGTGTGGACTTTTCAGCTGCTCTCTCCCAGCCGGTGACCACAGTCGCTCACCCTTTTATCGTGTTCCTGGTTTATTGTCTGTCCCTCCCCACGACACCATCAGCCCCTTGCGGGCGGGTGGGCGAGCAGCTCTCTCTTCTCTTCCCGTGTGCCTGGTTTGTAGCACACAATAGTCAAATAAATATTGCTAAGGTTCGACTGCAACCTGGTGAACATCTGCTTTTTTCTCTCCTCGTTATTAATAAAAATTGTAATGGACCCTAAAAGACCCACAGAAATGACACCTCTCAAAGGGAACACCCCAAATCAGGAGAACACAATCAGCTATCAGAAACCGCGCCCGCCCCCTTCCGGTCACTAAGCTCCCCCAAATCCATGATATTAAAACGTTTTCATGTTCATGTAATTTTGATGCACAGAAACAGGTTTTAAGCACAACGCCAGGGTATGTTCCAAAGAGTAAAGAGTGCCAGCTAGGACGCTCCGGCCCCGGGTTTCAAAGCAGGGCACCGCGCTCCAGGGTGGATAGAATGGCATCGTCCAGCGGGGCCGCAGGAGCAAAGGCTGAGGAACGCGGCCGGCCCCGGGGCCACTAAGGCGCCGCGGCCGCGCTCAGACGCGAACTCCCAACGGCTAGGCTGCGAGGACGATGCCCCCCACGACCCGGGTCCCTTCGCGGCTCGTCCGGCCCCCCTTCCCTCTCACCACCCCCCCACCCCGGGCACGGAGACGCCCAGTTGCCCAGAGCCCCGGCATGCGCGGCAGCCGGCAGTCGCCACCGCAGCCACCCACCGCCATCAGCCCAACACTGCCTCGCCGCGGTCTGTGGCAGGAGCGCCCCCAGTGGCCGGAGGCCCGACGGATGGACGGTCCCTTCGGGCCGAAGCCAAAAGGTTGTCGTTGGTGGAAGCCTCGAAGAACTAAGGTTTTCATTGGTCGGGCGCTACGGCGCGCCGCACTGTCTTCTGGGAGTTGTAGTCTCAGCGTCACCAGTGCGGCCGCCATTGTCCGGCGGGCAGCGAGTCCGGTGGTCCCTGAGGCCGGGGCTGCTCTCGGTTTCACGGCCGCTTCGGGCTCCTGTCCTCGACCTGTCGGTCCAGGATGAACCCCGAAGAGGAAGTGACAGCACTGGCGATGGCCACGGGGCTGCCAGCGGAATGGCTTCAGGTAACAATAATAATAATAATAACAACGATGGCAGCGGGCCCAGCGTCTCCCGCAGGTATCGACGCTTTTACCCGCGCAGTGCACGGTGAGCAGGGCCCGGGCCTTCTCCCTCTTTACACATGAGAAAACCGAGGCGCAGGTCGGGGCCCGCTGACTGGCCCGACTGGTAAGGGTGGAGCTGGGATTCGAACCCGGGCCATCTGGTCCCCGAGTGCGCATGCGCCGCTGGTACCCTGGTTCCCCGGTTTCCCGGCTCTGGGCTTAGGGTTCGTTCCCTAGGACAGGGCTGGCCCGGCTCCCGCCGACAGCCTTCCCCGCGCCCCGAAGGCCAGCTGCTGTGTGATGGGTAACAGTAACTAGTGTCAGTGGAGCGCCGAGATGGCAGGTATTAGCCGAATAGAGATGATTTAATTGATGGGACACCCACCGAGAGCCCTGCTCCGCGAAGCCCCTGGCACAACCTCTGAGGGTAAGGACAGGTCACCACGCGCCTCATTACTGGAGCGGGAGCGACTACGGCCCCCCCCCCCCCAAACCCCGCGGGGACTGTGGGGGAACTGCAGCACTGGGCGGTCCGTGCTTGCAAGGCCATCTGGGAAGGTGACTGATTCAAAGCTCCAGCAATTCTAGACAAGGTGGCCGCTGCCTGTGTTCTCCATAAAGTGCTGTCTCCACGTGGCAGAAACCAGAAATAATTCATAATTCCTGAAGCGCCACACCTTTGAAATTCCGCACTTACTGTCTTTTGTTGTTGTTTACAGGGATTTGCATTATTTCAGATTTAGTATGTCAAGTGAGACTATCGATAACCTTAGATTTGCATGTTTTCAGATATGCGTTATTGCAGATTCCTATTAAATGCGACCACGCTTTAGTTTGCTTTTGCTGTGGATAGGGTGGGGCAGGGAATGAGCAGTGTCAAAGTAAAACAGCTGGATAGTAATTAAAGCAGTCAAGAGATATTTTATTCAGAAACTTTTGGAATGGGGGAAAGAGACTTCAGTAAAGAACTGGACTCAATTCCAAATACAACAAGTAAAAGTGGGAATTTATACCTGGGGTCGGGGGTGAGTGTAATTCTTGCTAAACTGACCTAACAGGATCCTTTTTATTTATTTTTTATTTTTTTAAGATTTTATTTATTTTATTTGACCGACAGAGACAGCCAGCAAGAGAGGGAACACAAGCAGGGGGAGTGGGAGAGGAAGAAGCAGGGAGCCTGATGCAGGGCTCCATCCCAGGACCCTGGGATCACGCCCTGAGCCAAAGGCAGACGCTTAACAACTGAGCCACCCAGGAGCCCCTAACAGGATCCTTTTTTAAATTATTATTATTTTTAAGATTTTATTTATTTTAGAGAGAGACAGCATGAGTGGGGTGGGGGTGAGGGAAGAGAATCTCCAGGAGACTCCATGCTGAGCATGGAGCCCTGTGCAGGGCTTGATCTCATGACCCTGAGATCATGACCTGAGCTGAAACGAAAAGTAAGATGCTTAACTGCCTGAGCCACCCAGGCACCCCATGACCTAACAGGATTCTCCTGAAGCAGGTCAAGTGATCAGATATTGCCTGGAGGATTGTGGGGGATGAGGACTTTGAAAAAATATGGAGAATGATCAGATATGGTGGGTGGGGATTCTGACTAAACCAACTCTTCATGAATCTGGGTGATGCAAAATGGATACAGAAGCCCAGAGGTCAAGGCCTAGTTGAGAAGAGGGTTCAGAGGTGTCTTTGTCAGCAGTTAGAGAAAGTGTATTAGTTATCTTGCTGTATAACAAATAACCCAAAACTTAGTGGCCTAAAACAACCATAAATATTACTTCAGTTTCTGATGATAGAAGTCTTTGAATGATTTTAGCTGGTGGTTCTTGCCTGGGCGCATGAGGTTATGATTAAGAAGTCAATCTAGACTGTTGTCATCTGGGACTTGATTGGGGCTAGAGAATCCATCTCCAAGACATCTCACTCACATGACAGCAGTTCCTTCCCATGTGGGCCTCTCCGTGGAGCTGCTTGGCTCTCCTCACAACTTGGCATCTGGCTTCCCAAAGTGTGAGTGATCCAGGAGAGGGCAAGGTAGAAGCCCCAATGCCTTTCGTGCTCTGGGGTCAGAATTTACACGCTGTCATTTGCACGGTATCCTGTTGGTTACACAAGTCAAACATGCATGAAATAGGAGGGGACTCTACAACTACACAAGGGCTGGGGATCATTGGGGGCTGTCTCAGAAGCTGGTCACCACACGAGGCAAGGAAGTAGAGGGCTCTGAGGTCCAGTGTAAGCTTCCTGTGGCTGCCATAACAAAGCACCACAGATTTGGCGGTTTAAAGCAATGCACATTTATTCTTACAGTTCTGGGGGTAAGAAGTCAAATCATTTTCACCGGAGTGAAATCAAGATGTGGGCAGAGCCACCCTTTCTGTGGAGGAACTAGGGGAGAATTGGTTTCCTTGTCTTTTCCAGCTATTATAGCTGTAGACCTTGTATTCCTTGGCTAATGGCCCTTTGTCCGTCTTCCAAGGCCAGCAGCATTGCATCTTGCTTTAGTGGTCACATTGCCTTTTGTCTTCTATAGTTAAGTCTCCCTCCACCCTCCCCTTAGAAGGACAAGGAATGGCTTCCTGCTAGAATTTCAGGAGAAGAAATGAAGGACTCATGTGATGCCACTGAGAGGTCTTATGGCCTGGACAGATCAGTACTCAGTGGACCTGTTGCCTGGGCTGTCACTGACAACCCCTGCAGAGTGAGTGATGGGGGGGGGGCAGAGTGGGGGAGGCAGGAGGCACAGGGATCATATATCAGGGTTTGAGGACCTTCTGAGTGGGAGGTGAGGACATGGGGACAGGAATAGAGACCTCTGTTCCTAACCAAAGGGTTCTTCATGCTTCCTGCACAATTTTTGTCAGAGCCATATGCCACCTATACTATAATTTCTTTACTATTTTAAAGTATACTTGTGTTTTTCTTAAAAGAAAATACCCGTTTAAAATTGAGGTATTTAGTGAGTGATTTTGATTTGCATTTCCCTGGTGGCTAATGATGCTGAGCATCTTTTCATGTGCTTATTTGGTATTTGTATATTTTATATTTTCTTTGAAGAAATACCTATTTAGATCCTTTGCCCATTTTAATTGGGTTGCTGTTATTATTGAGTTTTAAGAGGTATATTTTCTGGATACAAGTTGTTTACCAGATGTATGATTTGCTATTGTTATCCCCCAGTATGCGGGTGTCTTTTCACTTTTTTTTTTTTTTTTTTCATTTTGGAGCACAAAAGCTTTTAATTTTGATGAAGTCCAACTTATTTATTTTTTCTTTCATTGCTTGTGCTTTTGCTGTCATATCTAAGAATCCTTTGCCAATCCAAGATTGTGAAGATTTATCACTATGTTTTCTTCTAAGAGTTTAATAGTCTTAGCTCTTATGTTTTGTCTTTTATCCATTCTGAGTTAACTTTTTCTACGGTGTGAGGTAGGGGACCAACTTTATTCTTTTGCATGTTCTCCTGTAGAAAGTGTTTTACAGCCACTTATTCCCCGTCACAGCCCCCAAGTAGTGATTCTTTGTAGATAGGGAAACAAAGAAGTAGAAGTGGGTACCTGCATTTCTTGAGGAGAAAGTGGCAGAGTCAAAACTCGGATCCAGAAATATCTAGCTTTTGACAGCGGCCACACCCAGCCCACAGAAGGGTTTGATTTGTGGGACATGTTTTAGATACATTGCATCAACTTATTAAAAATTTAAAGTGTTCATTTAAAAATTTGACGAAATGTTCAGCTACTTACTACAGATTGGCAGTTCTGACCATAAGAGGCCTATATTTCCTCATGATCAGTTGGTTCTGAGTCCCAGCTGCCCCTTCAAACAGGGCTCATATTACCTGTCACCTTCAGTGTCACGTCTCACAGATAAAGTACCCTTGTAGGCTCTTACAGTAGCCCACTTCAGTCACTGATGAGCCTGCCTGGTCCCTGAAGATAGGTGAGTTTCTGACTCCAACTGTAAAGCCCCCTTTTCAGGGAGGATAATGAGCCTTGCTTTGAAGGAACCAGAGGATTATTTAGTGTATCAGTTAGATGTTACTGTGTAACATTCCAAACCTTAGTGGCTTAAACCAGTAGCCATTTCTTTAGCCCACACATCTGCAAGTCAGCAGTCTCTGTACCTGCACCTGTCAGATCAGTCGTAGATCAGCTGTGGTTAGCTTTGATCTTGCTTGGATATTTTCATATGCCCCCAGTGAGACCTGACTGGCATTACTCAGAACGTGCACTCTCTCAGGACACTGGCCTGCCTGTCCTCTGCATCCCCATTCCTCCTCCTCTTCCTGGGAGCACTGATGGAGACAGTTGAGCTGTTCAAGAGTGTATGTGATGTTTCAGGAGCCGGTGACCTTCCGGGATGTGGCGGTGGACTTCACCCAGGAAGAGTGGGGGCGGCTGGGCCCTGCCCAGAGAACCTTGTACCGTGATGTGATGCTGGAGACCTTTGGGCATCTGCTCTCTTTGGGTAAGGCTTGCTTCCCCAGCTGATGATCAGATTCCTGCAGTTACTTAATCTTCATGGGTTATAGGTAATAGGGCCTCTGGTGTGAGGACTTGACCTTGGTCTGGGGATCAGGGATCTTGCATCCTCACTCCCTGTGGAACAAATAGGCAGGGGGGTTTCTGTCCTTTTCTGTCCCAATGCAAAGTTTTCACCTTATTGTGAGATGTCCTTGTGCCCTATCAGGAGTCTAGGGCTGGATCCTGAGCCGGTTCTTTCTCTCTGTAGCAGATCCACACATCCTGTGTCTTTCCCTTTTTCCAGGGCCTGAGCTTCCAAAACCTGAAGTCATCTCCCAGCTGGAGCAAGGGGCTGAGCTATGGGCAGCAGAGAGAGGAATTGCCCAGGGCTACTGTCCAGGTGAGAAGCGGCCAAATGGGAACTCCTACTGGGAGCAGCCCAAAAGGTGACTGCACATGTGCTGCTTGGAAAGGGTGGTGTGTCAGGGTCCCCAAGGCCACCCATAGATCCAGTGAAAGAATACAGAGAAAAGTGAGCAAGAAGAAAAGGCAGATTGGGTGAAGTCCAGAAGCCAGCCAAGATTCCAGAGCTCTCTCCCAGTGGAGTCACATGGGACATGCTTAGTCCCCCCAGCTATGAGTTACGACAACACATGAGAAATCTTAGCTACCAGGGAAGTTTGTTAGAGACTCAGTGTCAGGGGGTTTCATTGGGGGCTGGTCATAGGCACCCTGTGCCTAGCATGGACCAAGATTCCAGACTCCCAGGAGAAAGCAGGTGTTCACCATAAACCATATTGTTGGCACAGTTTCGGTACAGTGAGCTACTCTTATCAGTTAGGGTAGTGGGAACGCTCCTGAAATCCAAATTCCCACACCCAGCCCAGGGCCATTCTCAAAAGCTGGTCCTTCTAAAGATGGCAGCCTCAGGCTGCTCTTTTTTGCACATAAGGTCTGCGCCCTGCTCCTGTACTGCCTGTTTTCCTCACCCATGCTCCCCAACTGCCTCTTCTCCAATCCCACCCCTTCCTCCCTCTCATGTTCTCTCTCACCAGCTGTCTGAGCATGCCCTTTCCACAGGATCATTTCTTTTTCTTTTTCCTTTTTTTTTTTTTTTTAAGATGTTATTTTTAAATAATCTCTACACCATCATGGGGCTTGAACTCACAACGTTGAGATCAAGAGTTGCATGCTCTACCAACTGAGCCAGCCAGGCGCCCCTCCACAGGATCATTTCTAATGTGTGAACTTACCTCCATCTTCTCCATTTTATTCTTTCATGTCCAGATTTTATAAACCTGTTCTCCACACCCTTCTGTTCTCTTAGCAGAAAGGATTGTATTCCTCTGTAAATATCTGAAAACTGGGCTAGAGCAGCTCTGTTCTTCCTACCTCCCTCTCCCTCTGCCTGAAGCACTGATGCGATGGCTGGAGCTGCTGTCCCCATGCCGTAATCCCAAGGAAAAGCCAGAAGAATCAGAACCATCAGCCCTGGCATCACTGGAACGCTGAGCCAGAGGCAGCAGTGGCTGCTTTGTGCAGGGAAAAAATGCTTCTTTTCTGAGCTGCTCTAGCCCAGATTTAATCCATTGAGGCCTCCTTGGTCGGGACTGGGTCACATCCACCTGTCCTAACCCCAGCCACTAGGGAGGCTGGAAAGGAGGGCTTACATTGTCATAATTGGCTTATGTCTGTCACAATCCCTTCTCCGGGACTGGTGCATTGGTACCCTGATGACATTCTGAAAGAAGTGGGCTATGACTTGGGATACATAGCTACAGTTCCTGCAGCTCAGCATCCCAGGGGAATGCCTCTGACACCACCCAGGGCTCTCTGACCTGCAGGGAATCACATGTACCTCCAAGAGATGGTACAGCATATCGCCCTAGGGCAGGGTTGAATCTGCAGTGGATACAGAAGTACCATGTCTCCTCTGAGGCAGAAGATCCCGAAGTGTCCCACATGTGTGACTTCTTCCAGCCCCAAATGCTGGCCTGCATCCCCCGGGCCCTGAGCTAACTCCTGCCTGGCTGTCACCCTTCTGGATGTCACAGTCTCAAGCATACCATAAATTTCACCACATAATGTATACAATTTAGTAGTTTTGAATATATTCACAGGTTGCATCCATCAGCACTGTCAAGTGTGAGAACATTTTATCTCATCAGAAGGCATCCATTAGCAGTACCATGATTTGTTTCTACCCATAGAATACTTTTTTTTTTTTTAAGAGAGTACAACCTAGGCTGGCAGTAGGGGGAGTGGCAGAGGGAGAGGGAGAGGGAGAATCTTAAGCAGGCGCCATCTCATGACCCTGAGATCATGACCAAAGCCCATACCAAGATTTGGACGCTTGGGGCACCTGGGTGGCTCCATCGGTTAAGCGTCTGCCTTCAGCTCAGGTCATGATCATGGGGTCCTGGGATCAAGCCCCACATCAGGTTCCCTGCTCAGCAGGGAGTCTTCTTCTCCCTCTCCCTCTCCCCCTGGCTTGTGCACTCTCTCTCTCTCTCTCTCTCGGTCACTCTCTCTCTCTCAGATACATGAATAAAATCTTAAAAAAAAAAAAAAAGAGTTGGACACATATCCGACTGAGCCACCCAGGCACTCCCCACCCATAGAACACTTCTGACACTAAATGTGTGGGTTTTTTTCCATGCCAACAACCAGTTCTCCAATTCCAAATACTAGCTGGGTGTCCAAAAATTCAATCCAATTCTGACACTATCAGCCTGGAGTTAGTGTAGACCCCAGAGCCAAAGAACTCTTTCTTTCTCTTTATTTTTTTTAAACTTCCTTTATATATGTATATATATATATATATATTTTTTTTTTTCATGAGAGACATAGAGAGGCAGAGAGAGAAGCAGGCTCCCCACAGAGCAGGGAACCCAATGTGGCACATGATCCAGGGGGATCATGACCTGAGCCAAAGGCAGATTCTCAACCAACCGAGTTACCCAGGTGCCCCAAAGGACTGTTTCTTAAGACTGCCTCCACTTCAGATGCCAGTCGCGAAGTCAAGGCCTCCCATACTTCTGACTGACTGGCTATAAATCAGGTTCCCACGACTCCCTCCTCAGGTTTAGTAATTGCTATTACAGTTCACAGAACTCAGGGACACTATTTATATTTACCAGTTTATGATAAATGATGTTATAAAGGATAAAATGAACAGCCAGATATCAGGGGTGGGGGTTCTACTGGCTGTGGAAGTGAAGGAAAGGGCCAAGGAATGCAGGCAGCCTTATGAAGCTGGAAATGGCACAGAAACAGATTCTCTCCTAGAGCCTCCAGAAGGAGGGCAGCCCTGCCACCATCTTGATTTTAGGGCTTCTGACATCAGAACTGTGAGAGAGTAGGTGTGTGTTATTTTAAGGTGCTAAATTTGCAGCAAGTTGTTACAGCAGCCATAGGAAACTAATACACTTTTGCTTCACCAAACTGTAAGGAAGGGGAGAGCCTGTGCCTGCCCGAGTGCGATTTTTGTTTTGGAGGATTTCGGGACCTGGGCTGGTCCTCCAAAGGTATTCTACAGACATGAGGGCACCTATACCTGGGTATCTGACCTCTCAAGCTTAGGTTTTCTAAAACTGAGCTCCTTGTCTGCCTCCTTAGCTCTTGAGGACAGAGCTTTTCATCTGTTGGGGTTGCTGCTTCTCCCCAGCATCTGGGACCAAACTGAATGTTTTAGGCTTTGTGGGCCAAGTACAATCTTTGTTTTCAGTCATCTCTGTAACAAATTGCCATAAACTTAGCAGCTTAACACACCTATTCATTCTCTCACATTTCTGTCAGACCTGACTGGTTTGTCTGTTCCAGGTCTCACAAGACCGAAGTCAAGGTCCTGGCTGGGCAGGGGGACTCCGAAGGAATCCAGTTCCAGGCTTGGTCAGGCAGAATTCAATTCTATGTGGCCATAGGACTGAGGCTCCTGTTTCTTTTCAGACTGTTATGCAAGAGTTTTCCTCAGCCTCGAGAGGCACGCATATTTCCTGCCTGATGTCCTCCTGTGCAGCCAGCCTCTCCCTTCTACCTTCTGCTTTTAAGGGCTCAGGGGGTTACTTCGGGCCCACCCTGACAATCCAGCGTCATCTCCATATTTTAAGATTTAGGGTCAGGTGTCGAGCGACTTTCATGTCACCTGCAGAGTCCCTTCATCATGGTGTCTAGATAAGTGGCTGATTGAACAGCCAGGGACAGCTTTAGAATTCTGCCTGTCTCTGTCACATATTCTCTTTTTTTTCTACAGCTCTTTAAAAGCATAAAAATTATTCATAGTTGGGGGCTATAGTCTTCCAGCCCCTGATCTAGGCCAGTACCTGGGCCTGTGGCAGGTACTCAAGAGATTTTTGTTGAACGAATGAAAGCATGAGGCTGTTTCTGTAGATGAGGCACTTGGTGTTATCATAGGAGCAGAACTGAGATTTACCTAGAAGCAGGGGAAGTAGTAGGGAAGCAGGCCCAATGTGTTGGGGGCCTGTCACCCTCTGTGTTCTTTCCACCAACTCCCTCAGAGCTCTTTGGTATTCTTTTAGGCGGGGATCCTGGACCCGAAAGCCAAGCACCGCCCAAGGAGCATGGCCTTCCTGAGCTGGAGCCGTCCCGCGTCACTGAAAGGGAAGGCTTCCCGAGGGATGCTCCCTGTCCCACCATTCTAGGGGAAGACTGGGAATGTGAGGGCCAGGTAAAGATGCCTGAGAAGGAAAAAGATAATTTGAGGCAACTGGAATTTAGCCTCGAGGAAGCACCAATTCAAGATAAAAGCTGTGAAAGTCTCAGACTTGGGGAAAATGG